>NC_071112.1:1955000-2315833 GCF_024256425.1 Clarias gariepinus | reverse complement strand
GAGAGGTAGCAGATTACTGCAAAAGGAAATTATAAAATTATATTAATAATATTCTCGGTCAGATAATCAGTAATCATATTTTCTTTCAAAAATACATTTCTTCATGTGCATGAAATGCTTCTCACAATATATTATTTTGCAGCTGCATTAACAAACTAACACAAGTGAAATTGTGTTGTATATTTTTCAATTATTTCTTGATTTCTTGATTGATTTTAACCTGATGTATGCCGTGATACTATAATAAGTTATTTACATGGTTATTTAAATTAGGCCATAAATTTCTCCTATCAACATGTGGTGTAATTTAAAGTGTAAAAAGTATTGCATCATGTTTTGTTGGTTGCGATGTTTCCTCATGCATTTGTATACAGTATATACCATTTTGCATTTTTGTTTGGTTCTTGCTTTTCTATTATTAATATCTTTGTCAAGTCACATTGTCTCCTTGTGTCGTCTTGTAGTTAATCACGAGCCTTGTTTTCTATGTACCTTTTTCTTTGACCTTTTCCATAATGAATATAACCTGTGACAAATATATTTATTGGATTAGACTGTATAAACAACATAATTCTTATACACACATGCATCCTCCGTATTCAACTTTCTGAATGTTCCAGTAACGATCCAAAGCAGCCAAGTTGTGAGAATCAGAGATCACTGACCTCTACAGAACCCCTCCTACCTGGGGCATATCTGGACAATGTTCAGATATCGCATGAAAAATATCTCTGCATTGTAATGCGGTAGTTTACAATTCTTTCCTAATTAATGTAATTAACCATCATTTAACTCTTTTGCCATTCTGATGGCTCCTTTTTAATTTGGATAAATAGAAGAAAGGCGCCCGGCCCTGGATCCAGTTCTTCACCTCCACCGAGTCTCATCATTAACCATGAACAATTAAGAGATTACCAACCCTGTGAATGCTGATTTGCTGCTGAATGTAAATAATCCCAGCTAATGTCAGGTAATTATTTAAGCAGCAGATGAAATGACTTGGCACCTCAGAGCAGTGACGGCTTAGAGGTAAGAATGCTTGTAAATAACTGCATTAGCCTTCGAATGGTGCAAATAGCATGCTTGCTGTAGTGGTAGTAGCAAGCAAAAATAGAGGGCATTTTTTTTATATAGAGTTACAAAAGCAGCCATAGCAACTAGAGCTACACTACAACTGCAAAAGGCAAAAGAAGATGCAAATGCATATAAAAGCCTTAGGTGAAATAAGGGGCTTGACATCTCAAAAGTTATGCAGGTATACACCTGGATTTAAGTAAATATTTAAGAGTCTTCTGTCAGATAATTACTGTAGTGATTAATTTGGTTCAGCTGCAATAAAAGTTATTTAACCCTTACTGATGCAGTGAGAGGCGGCACGGTGGTGTAGTGGTAAGCACTGTCGCCTTGCACCTCCAGGGTCCGGGTTCGGGTTCGATTCCTGGCCAGGCTTGATTCCCGTGTCTGTGTGCACTGAGTTTGCATGTTCTCCCCGTGGGTGGGTTTCCTCCGGCTACTCCGGTTTCCTCCCACATTCCCAAGACATGTAGGTAAGGTTAATTGACATTACCAAATTGCCCATAGTGTGTGAATGGGTGTGTGAGTGGGGGTATGTGTTTGTTTGTGCCCTGCGATGGATTGGCACCATGTCCAGGGTGTACCCTACCTCGTGCCCTAAGTCTCCTGGGATAGCCTCCAGGTCCCCGCGATATAGAAGATGAGTGAGTGAGTGATGCAGTGAGGAGCTTCTCATTTCTTAATACAGCATGACAGAAGACTATTTCAGAAGAGTCAAATTATTGTCCTGCATCAAACAAAGTAAACAACTAAGGAGATTGCTAAAGTTACTGTAACTGGTTGGACTATGGAGCATTGGAGAAAGGTCATGTGGTCTGATGAGTCCAGATATACCCACCCTGTTCAGAGCAATAGGCGTGTCAGGATGAGAAGAGAGGTGGATGAAATATACTGTATCATGGCCACTGAGGTTGTTTCTATTGTTTCTAATCTCAGCAACATTATGTTTCCCAAAAAATTAGGTTAGCTGACGACCTGAATGTACTGAATGAATGGCCATGTTTTTTCTTCTCTGATGGCACGCACCATATTCCAAGATTCCATTGAGTATCATTGGGATGTGCTGGAGATGTGCTTTACGCAGTGGTCCGACTCTCCCATCATAAATACAAGAGCTTGGCGAGAAATTAATTAGACTCTGGATTGAAATAAATGTTGTGACGTTGCATAAGCTTATTGAAACAATGGCGCATCCGTAATCACAGCAAAAGGGGCTCCAACGATATATTAGAATGTGATATTTATTTATTTATTTATGCCCAGTGTGTGTACAAAATGTATTTTGCTTCTAAAGGTCCAGACATTCTTGTATTTTTTATGCAGTCTTGAGGAATAGTTCTCCAGGCTTCCTGCAGGGCTTTTTTGGCTCTCATTTTTTTGCAAGTTTTTTGTCAAACATTTTCAGTCCAGTCCCTGTACCTGGGCAGTTTCAGAGGAATGTTTTTTTTTTGTTGTTGTTGTTTGTTAAGAAACATGGTGACCTACGAATCATTCAAGTAAAAAAATATATATAACCTAAGGCATGAACCAGTGAGAAACAGGTGCAGATGATGACAGATGATCAGGATATAAGTATACTGCTGATGCACTTTGCAGATTGTCGCAGTAAAACATTTGATCCAATTTCTTTAATTTAATCTACACAATTGCATTTAATATGCAAAGACTTATGCACAGTATCCACATTGCTTATTTGAGTTAACTGCCTTTAAAAGGTTTCCTAATAAATGAATGGAAATCACATATTACATATCAAAACCGACATATTTAAGAAATAAAAAAAAAACCTGTCTGTGGTCTTTCCTTTAACCAGATCAAACTTTTGAAACTGTACAACAGCACAACTGGCTCTGTAAAGCAGAAAGTGAAGTAGCCATCAAGTTCCATCACTCAAGGAACCGGGGACAGTTCTTCTTGAAGGATGGCCTAATAACCTGTCACAGATAGTCTGGGGCTTCTTTATCCTCACTCCATCACAAACTGATGCTGATAACAAGACAAAAGACATCCATACTCCGTATTATGCACCTGATACTATTATGTGTATTTCGGTATCATTTTATCCACCTCTAGTTCAGGTAGAATAATTCAGACCACATAATAAATATCTGTGACTTTGTCCTGATGTTCAAGTTTAGATAAGCAATGGCGTAATTGGAATCCCTTATAAATAAACACCATTATTAGACAACACTCAGAATCTCTTGTTACGAGAAACAATGAAAATAAATAAATTAGGACTCACACTAGCTACCATGACGGCTTGCCCTCGCAAACATTATTAGACTGCCGCTCCAAGAACATTACTCATAATTCCCCACTAGAACAGCCTCCGGAATTAGAGACGACAGAGTTTTAACAATGCAATTTATCTTTATAATTTAAACGTTAAGGTAAAGCAATATTGAAATTATAGCAGCTGCACAGAAATCCTAAATAAATAGAGATACTTAATTATAGAGATCCTTCTGGTGTTATATTTATAAACCTTTTAAAACCTTCCACTCTAAAGTCTATTAGTTTTGTTTATATTTAAATGTATATTTATGTTCGCACTGATTTGATGCTGCATTGCATGGAAGTAATGCATTTTGGAAGCTTTTAGTTGCTTTGATGTCATAGCAAAATGTTGGCAAAGCATTTGCAGCATTAACAAATATTTTATAAATAATAGTATTTAACAAGAGGAAGAATAATGTAATCGTTCTCAAACACAAGCGTGTCTTAAAACAGATACTTTTCTCTGTAAGCTCCTAAATATATATATATATATCTATCTATCTATATATATATATATAGTATATATATATATATATATATATACTGTAATAACTAATATACATTATACATTAGTGGCTGTGATATACATCGATCAGCCACAACAAAGTCAACCAGGATACAGTGCACTTGAAGCAGGGCCTTGTTTAAGGTGACAACAACAAAAACCAGTGACTAGCCCCAATGGTTACATTACAATGCTATGATGATGGTAATGATGATGAAACTGGTGCCACCAAGGCTTATTATGCCTGTGGGGTCCAAAGGATACACAGAAAAACTAAAGTAGAACAAACTTCTAAAAAATGTCAATAGAATAGAAAGGTACCAGGACACCCGGTGCATCACAGCCTCCTGGGGCTTAGCAGGCAAAGAGCTTAAGGTTGTTGATCCAGCCTCCAAATGCCCCAGATTTCATTCCACCCAAGTATTCATAAGATGCACTGGACAAACAAGTCCAATCAATGGAGGCCCCACCCTACAACCCACAGCACCCAAAGGATGTCCTGGTGCCAGACACCACAGCATACCCCAGAAGTCTTGTGGAGTCATGCCTCAAGCATGTGTGGCTTAAAATTATCTTTGCATATAAATCAACTGTGCATATCCTGTAATTATCTATGGGATATGTATACAAATATGTATGAACTTGAGTCATCTTTTTAAAGAAAAAAAAATACAGGAAAATATAGAGAGACTCATCAGTAAATCGGTCTTTATAAGAAACAATTCTTTCTTTGTAATTTATAATCTCCTCATCAGTGATTACATTTTCAACCCCTGGAGAGTTTTGAAAGATTTTTTTTTTTTCAGTCACTACCTCCAGTACCTGCACAAGTGATTTTATATTCACATGAATGTCATTTTTTTTTTATCTTATTTCTTTGCCCCCTACATTATTTGATTATCTAACCTTTTTCACAAATAGGGAATTAGAATATTTACATAATGTTTCTGTTCGAATAAATAGAAGAAGGAGTGGCAGAATTCCAACAGCAGCTATTTTAGAACTAGACACATTTTTTTTTGCACATTTATCTTACTTTATAAATTTCTGTACTATTTTAAAGCAGCACATCCATAATCCATAAGAGTCAGCAACACATTTCTCAATATTTGTGGAGCTGGCAATGGAAACCTTTAAACTTAAAAAGTAGGAAAGCAGCTTTACTGATAACCCCCAACCCCGGACCTCCATTGTGAAGATTGTTTTTATGAAAATGTGTTCTCTGAATTAAGTAAAATATTGGGTTGGCTTCAGGACAATTGCGAAAAAATCAACTGCAGTTTTACAAGCTTTTCTGACCATTTCAAAACCAAGCAGCATATGCAATCTGCTTTGCTTGCTAAGATGATGCAGTGTTTCTGCACATCAGGCTGGTAAAGGCAGTTAGAAGAAAACACTGTTATCAGAGAAATAATGGGAAACTCAGTCACCGCACAGACTCTGTGCTTGTTTTCAGTTTTCTATGTTTGGCATCTATTGTAGCGTGTTCTGGGCATCCATGCAGACATAGTGCCATACGCATACAAATGACCTAATATTATTTTTGCAGGCATATCACCATGTTTGCTCAGCATCAAGTGCCCAGTGAATACAAAGAGACTATGTAAACAGACTGACATTCTACAATAGCATTGTTCCCTATCTCTGGGATTTAATAATTAAAAAAAAAAAAGCCCAGTGCACAGAGGTATGCAGACATGTTAAGCTTTCATAAGATTAATCCTTAATGAACGGCGGTTCAAGAGTCACTGAGATAGTGAACTGATGTTAAATCAACGTTTGCTACTTCGATAAGAGATTAAATGTTTTAGTGCTAAGTCAAGTTTAAACTACTACTTTCGAATAGATTATTAACGATCTTCCATGTATTCCGGCATTATATCAGAAAAAAACAAACCTTGAAAATGTAAAACTGCCAAAAGATTGAAGTGAAAAGTGAAAGATTTAGATCCGTATTAAACAAGCAATCTTCAACAAGGGTAAGAAAGAAACCAGACTCAAAATAAAACTCTTCTTCTTCTGTCTTAACCAGATAAATCATTTCTCTTCCACAACACTATCCATCCAACAAGGCTGATTGGGGTTTCCACCTATCGCAGAACACAAGTATTCCATGGGAAATTTGGAAATGCCAACACAGCTGTTTTTAGACTGTTGTAGAAAACTCACCAAGATTAACAAAAACTTGAAAACTCCACATAGTAGGTAAAATACATACCCCCAAACCTGTAAGGGAGAGGCGACCTTGCTAAGAACTGAGCTACCGCGGCAGACAAACAACACTAATTGTATGTAAAGATTGTTCAGTATGCAGCAATGGTGAACACAAATCCTGTACATGAATACAAGTAGAGATACCCCAGGAAAAAATATTATTCAAGTAAAACTAATTTACATTTTTACTTGAGAAAAATAAGAAATTTACAATTTAATTTATTCTCAATTTTCTTTTACATTTACTTAAGCATCAAAAATATTGAGCTTGTATTAGCTCACAGTTTCCTTTAAGTCATAGTAAAAGCGTCTCTCTTTCTCTCCCTCCTTCTTTCTCTCTCTGCTGCCAGACTAAGCTGTTATCGCTGTCTGAAACTGCCTTCACTTGTGTTTTAAAACATCTGCTTTATGATTAAACGTTTTACAGAGAGAAGACAAACCACATAATGACGTATAACAACCGCTTCAAGTGCTCCAGATATTTGCTGTAGGACGTACTGTAGTGGAGTAAAAGTGCAAAAACCCACTACTAAAAGTACTGACGTAAAGTGCAAACTGGACAGTAATACATGTAGGCTACTTATTTAACTTATTTATTAAATAGAGCAGTTCTTAGAGGCAAATCTGCAATCTCCAGGTGACATTATTCCTTTATGACATTATGACATTACTATTGAAGGGTTAAAAATGTGCATAAACTGTATTTTATTTATATAAGGAAAAGGGGAATAAATTACAGTAAGTGGTTGATAGAGTCCACATATTATATATATATATGTTTTCTTTCGCTTGATTTGTTAAAACAGTTAGCTAAAGGGCAAGTAAAAAAATAACTTACTCTGACTGTACCTGGAAAATAATATACAGAATTTCCACAGAAAAAAGTGCAAAGTTGGCAGTGAAAAAAGACCATTTCAAAACAGCTGGAAACTATGCATAGAAAACACTTCAGTGAATTCTTGAGAAAGAGCTTGAATGAAGTGTTATGGCAAACCCAGTAATAAAATAATGAATATTTAATTAAGTTAAGTTAAGCCTTTATTTGTTTCATATTCATTACTACAGAATTCTTTCTTCGCATATCCTAGCATAGCTGGGGTCAGAGCGCAGGTTCAGCCATGATACAGCGCCCCCTAGAGCAGATATGGTTAAGGGCCTTGTTTAAGGGCCCAAATTAATTATGCTTAAAAAGTGTTGGAATTAAAAAGTGTTGGAACACTGAGATTAAAAAAACTCTGCACATTAACAGCAAATATTTCTGTTACGCATACATCAATATGTACAAACCATTTATCTTAGTAGGCCTATTATTTTAGAATCATCTTAATTGTTTAAAAAAATCATCAAAGTAATTCAGAACCAATAACATCTCATTAAATTCACATTCAACATTTTTCTTAATTACAGCAAAATCTACCAGGAAATTGTTGATTAAATTTTAAATTAACTGCTATTAGCATCAAATCTGACTCACATTTTTCTAGTGCCAGTATCTAAAATCTATATCTATAAAACCTATTTCTAATTGCATTGTTACGTAATGAAGAGAATAAATTGTTTAATGCTTGTTCTATATCATAATAACCAATAGTAGTTTCTCTAGTGGTAAACAGGAGCATAACATTGTTAACGCAGACATGACAAGTTATTTCTACAGAAAATGTCCTAAAATTTTAACATTCCCAAGCACACACACATCAAAGCTGTGTTAAAGATATTTGAAAAGGAAGGAGGCAATGATGTCTGTAATGAAATTGCTGCTCACTGACCTGGTTTTAACCCAGTTGAACTGCTCTGGAACGAGGTGAATTGGAAGTTTTGAAGAGACATGTACAAGGCCCACGAAACTTCTATGGAGACACAGCACAAGCTAATTGCAACTCTGATAAACAAAAGGTCGATTTTCATTGGAAAGTAAATGTAGTTTAATAAACTACTAAACAAACTAAATGTCATTTAAATAGTCAAAATTAATTTATTGAAAACAACATTTTGAAATGCAAATGCGAACATCGTGACAAAGATGTCATGGGTTTCCAATTTATTTAAACCTGAGTTAAACTTTGACAGTAAATTTGACAGCAAAATGAGATAACTCCATGTTTAAAGGTTAGAGAAAAAATAAGAAAACTGATAAGGATTTTTAAAAATGTTTTTATGTTGTTTTAGTCACATAGGTGTTGAAAAGCATAAATGGCAAAGTAATAAAGAAAAAAATTATATCATTGTGAATCTGGTATGACTTTTTAAAAACAATGTCACAATGGATGAATCCGCATGCAGTTGTGTTTGTGGTACTTTAAGTGTGAAATTGTGTGTCAACGATATGGTGGTTGAGTTTTAAAAACCCAATATAGCCAACTTGTGCTTTAATTGTGCTACAAATTTTGTAGTGGGTCAAACAGCAAGAACTGGCAGCAAATTAAATTAAGGAAAAAGCGTGTGCCACAAGAACTGTCTTTACTAAGATTGTTGACGATCATAAGAAACATTAGAAATTTCTTATCATTCAAAAGAAAAAAACTTTCAGTCAAATCAAGTCAAGTAGGCTTTTATTGTCATTTCAACCATATACAGTTCAGTACACAGTGAAAACAACGTTCCCCCAGGTTCAAGGTGCTACATACAACATAAATTAACAACATTAATGAATAAAAAAGAACTAGCAAAGACACCTAATTAACTGACTAGCTAAAATAACACATTAACTATACATTAATAAAACTATCTAAGAACTATACAGAAAGACAAAAAAGACAACATAAAGTACACATGCAAATGTGCAAACGAGCAACGAGCCTCATTTACCAGGTTTTGTTCCACTTGGGTTCATCAAGACAGCTTTCATACTACGAGTACTGTATGCTCTGTTCGTGCATCAACTAACCACATACAGTATACGTCAATGATCCGTTAGGGTTATAACTACAGAGGATAGGGACAGCTTTCCACACTTGTACACAAATTGCTTGTGTCTTTTAATTGTTGTACTATTATGTCTCTGCTTAATTTTCTTATAAAAATATAACCATAAGTGCATCATGGATCCTTAATCCGGCAAAACCACTACTAGTGATAGCAGGAGAAAGGGGGGGAAAAGAGATGAATTGACTTGAAAGTGAATCAGAAGTTTACACTACCAAGTAACTTTACTACAGCTTTCTTATACGTATATAAATGTACAGTACAAATTGCAAAAATCCCATTTCGCAGACTGAATTCTATTTAATTTCAATTCAATTCATTTCACTTTTCTTTATATAGCACTATTAACAATAGTCATTGTTGCAAAGCAGTTTTACAGAATAAAAAAATGTACAGAAATGGATTATAAAAAATTAAGAAAATTGTAATCATATTTATCAGTTTGTCCCTGAATAGCAAACCAGGTGTGAAGGTGACAAGGAAAAACTCCATGAGATGACAGAAAGGAAGAAAACTTGAGAGGAACCAGACTCAACAGGAAAGGCCTTCTTCTTTGGATGATACGAGATAACACGGCCATAAATAGGTTTGTGCTATATTTATGTACTATAAGACTGAAGGCTCAATATAATGTGAAATTTGTTCAGATAAAGTTAATATAAAGCTCACACTTCCTGTCTTCCACTCTTCTCGTACATACTGTTTGTGGGACTGTAAGACTATTTAGCCACTTTAGTCACAAGCCATTAGAGAATAAAACTGCATGCATTCCAGATGTTAAGCAATGCATATGTACTGTATTACTGCTGGGTGACTGCAACAGAGTGGTAGTAACAGAGTGCAAATGTCTTGTTTCTTGGCTTCAAAATTCTTCAAAAATCAATTAAACACATATAGCTCACTCGCGGCAGCCGCTCTTTAGCCTGTCTGGTTGTTTCACTTTGCTGACATAAATAAATGTTTGCCTAAAGTGTGAAACATTTCAAGCTATTTATATAAAATGGCAGTAGTTACAATTAAATGTTGTGTTATAGGCAAAGTTGTGTGTTACAATTATGTCAAAAAGATGTGATTTGCGTCCATATTTAAACTCCTTAGTGTTCATGGTTAGGTTGTCTTCCATTTGTTCTGTTCATGTTTCTCCTTTATTCGGCTCACTGTTTCCTTATCTGTTAATGTTGCTGGTTATAATTCCTTGTTGTTTATTTTTATGTCGTGCTTAATGAAGTCCACATCTGCACTTACACCTTGCTCACCTCATTATCTGAGGATATCAATATGCTTGTAGGTGCAGGCAAGCAATCAGGATGAAGCCGGTAAAACAAACAAAGACCAAACTCATTAACATGAGCATGTCAAGGTATTCATAGGTATGCGTGGAAAGCTTTCTATATTTTTTCCATATCAGGTTGGTGGTTTAAATAGGCTTATGTATAATGTATAGAAATGCACACACACACACACACACACACACACACATCCAAAATGGATTAAACCAAGTAATTGCTTGTATTGCATCTCTAATGTAAAAATGTGTAGATGTGCAAGTAAATGATATTGTTTGGTTTTTGTTTTACCTTAATGAATTCCTGACTTTTTTGCACTGCCATTTCCCTAAAATATCTATTTATTTATTTATTTATTCATTTGTTTAAATACATGTTTAAATATTTATATTAATCTGTGTTTATATATTTCCATCGGAAACAGAGTGTTTATTTAAAGTAAAGTGTGCAACACAAAGCCAAACACTCACACACAAACAAATCATTTTATTTTATCAGTGGCGTGTGAACTACAATACATTTCTTGTAGGAATTTATTTGGTTACTAGGTCTAGCATTTTTATGTGAATATTTCATTATGAAGAGAGTGTTAATGGTTTCAGAGCCAGCATTTCCTTGAACTTTTAATATACAAGTGTATGCCAAATGTGTATAGAGCTGGAGCATAAAAACAGAGGAACTATTTATAATTGGTGCAGGGTAGGAATACACAGAGTAAGAATATTATACATGACATGCTCAAAAACTTTACATTTTGGGTCAATTAAGGATAAATAGTTGGAATTATTCAACAGTTAGTTAACTAAATAATCTGATTGGACGTGAGGTTTGATACAGTATATGGTAACAGCGCTGGGATGATTAACTTTATGTGTGACAGGTATTCTAATAACCATTAATTAGACTAATTCTCAGTTACTAGCATGGGTGAAAGTAGATCTGTATGATCCACAGTACTGGAAGGAGCGGAAAGCAGCTGCCTGCCAAAACCCACATTCAAAACCAGTCCCAGAAGCATTCCCAATGGCCTGAACTGTCCAAGTGGTTGTGTTGATGGATCACACAAGCTACAAAGCTAACTAACTTCTTACACAAGGCTGAATCCCAAATCCCTCTCTAACCCTGATCAAGAACACTAATTAGTGTGTGAAACATGGGATTGTGCACTAGCTTTTCATTGAATGCTATTTGGGAACCCAGGACATTAGCTGATATTCTAAATCTACACAAACACTAGAACACACACACAACCATTCACCTTTATAACATTTGGAATAACTGAACTGACAAACCAGTGTTGCCAACTTAGCGACTTTGTCGCTATATTTAGCGACTTTTCAAATCCCTCTAGCGACAATTTTTTTAAAAAGCGACTAGCGACAAATCTGGCGACTTTTTCTTGTGTTACTGGAGACTTTTGGAGACTCTGATAAAAATATCCTGTTCCGATGCATATTAAAAAATGTTCTTTGTCTAAAATAAATTGCTGCACAAGAATAAATAATGCTCTGATCAGTGAGCGCTAGCTCCGGCTGAAAGGAGCTGCATATTCCCGTGACTGCACAGCAGCTAACATGGATGTGAATGAGCTGCACATGTGCAAACGGTGTTGCAACGGACCTTTCACTTACCTGCTTCTCCTTTGCTTGAAATAAAACTATTTAATTTAACCATTTTCTTCTTTTTTTTCTTATTTATTTATTTTTTCTTCCGATGCACTTATATTACTCACTGTTACAAAGCTTAAGTTCATAATTATATTGGACACATGAGGAAGGATTAGGGAAAACACACAAAATGCAAATACGACGTAATTACGTCATCAATATGCAAATATACGCATGACGTCATCTAGCGACATTTGGCGACTTTTTGAGCAGACTTTAGCTACTTCCCGTTGAAAATAGTTGGCAACACTGTAACAAACACACATGCACAAACACACTGATCAACAACCATCTAACAATTGTACATTTTTGTTGTTTGCACAAAAAACTTTATTGTTTCTCATTGCACTACTTCAAATTACTACCACAGAGCAGTGAAACACATTATGTTATGTTGTCACTTTTGTCTGCATATTTGCACGTGCATTTTGTTGTCTTTGTCTTTTTCTGTATAGGATTTTAGATGGGATGATTTCTGTTAATTTATGATGTTAATCTGGTTTGTCTCTTCTTAGTTAGTTAGCTAGTCAGTTTTGTTAATTTATGTTGTAACTTTATGTCGTATTGGTCCTGAAGGAATGTTGTTTAGTTTCATCGTGCACTAAACTGTATATGGTTGAAATGACAAGAAAAGCCTACTTGACTTGACTTGACTAAAGCAGTACACATGGAAATATAAAGTAAATCTCGTAAAGTTTCTCAGGACTGTCCACCACCTTTATGGTTTATTCTTCTCACCTTTTGGACACATAGTAATGATAAGAATTTACAACTACTTTCACCCCTGTTAATTACACCAACTGCTCGCCAGCTCCGCCAGTTGCGGTTAGTTAGTTCCTCCAGGTGTGGTGGTATATGTGTTGATGGAGCTTAATAACTGGTTAAAAAAACAAACTAATCACAATCTGGTGATGGTAAATTTGAGGAACTGTTACTGTATGTAAGAGCAGTATCACACTCAAGGCCTGCACCCAAATGCCTACATCACAACCATACTGATATTCAGTAAAACAGCACTCTGACTCATGTGATACTGCTTAGATGTGCCATTTATGGGGTATAATAGTGTATATTGTATGTTTAAATTCAATGTGTTGCAAGACATATTTGGTAAAATGGATTGAAAAACTTTGGAATGTTTGGAAACATTGCTGATATTTAGATGTTTATTTGTGGGTGAATAATATAACATGCATACATTGCAATTGATTATATAGTGTTTATTGTTTTGCTTTTCCTTTTTTAACCTTCCTACTGTAGATGTTTAAAGTCCACCTCTATTAATTTATTAATCCCATTTCATTAACTTTACAGAAACCAATCAAGGCCATACATTATTACTTCATGAATGTTACTGTAAAAAAAAAAAAAAAAAAAAACTACTACTCAGTTAGCTACATTCAAGTCCCAATGTAGTGGAAATTTAGTGCAGTTAAAGGGTGAATATGATTTTATAAACAGTAATATGTCATTTCCCTACACCGTAAAGGTACAGGTTTATGCAAATTAAGGTTATCAACGTGGCAAGATTGTGCCTAAAACAATTAAATGACAAGTTACTTATCTGCCTGTGTTTAATTCCTGGCTATACCTTTGTGCTGTTCCTGTAAGTTTATTGATCAAATATACAGAGGATAAATCAGGTGAAGAAAAGTGAAATGAGAAACATCAAGTGAAATGAAACAATTCTTAGAACTTAGGGCAAGAACTTTTTGAACAACTTTATTTCTACATGTGTAAAATACTATATATATACTGCCATAAGTTTATTGATCAGAATAGAAGCGTTGCTCCTTTTGCTATTTGTTAATTTTGTTATGCATTTCGCAAATGCATAAAAGTGGATTCGGAGCTAATATATGTCATCTGTTAGAGTCTTTATCTATACAACAGTAGGTATCTATTATTCTCACAACTCGCTTCACTGATGTTGATGCAATACTGATGATGATTAAAGCAGATACATTACCATGTTTTATTTGTGAGATTCATACTCACCAAATTTTTGAAGTGGTTAGTGGGTTTTATGTCTGGAAGAAACCATAATGTTATAAAAAGTAACATTGTAATAACAAGATAAAAAGAAGGTAATTAAAACCTCTTTGCAGCTTTATTTACAAACCTACATTGTAATAAAAGACATAAGTATAATTATGAGGTTTCTTATTTAACAAGTGGAACAAATGGCCCTTGAAAATCGTCGAATAATGTGTCATCATTTTGTGTAAGAATCACTTTTGTGAACTGTACACACACTCATTCAACAACACCACTTGCACATTACAGGAACTCGGCTGGGAGTTATCGCCACGTCCTCTGTACAGTCCTGACCTCGCTCCAAACCATTTCTACATGTTTGGGCCATTAAAGAGTTCCAAGCATTAGTAACTGGAATGACTGGAGTCCAACACTGGGATAAGTGCATTAGTGTATCAGGGGATTATATAGAGAAATAGAAAGAATTTTTACTCTTAGAACTGTGTTCTGTTATTCTGCACAATTCGATTCAACATGCATTTTTTTTTTTTTACCTGTTAGAGAGCCTTAGGGCACTGAGTTGAGAGACTTTCCTCAACTCAATTTGAAATGTCTGGTCCTTTATTCTTCCTTCTGTCCAACAGAATATCTGTGTGATGACTGGAGGAGTCCGGTAGTGTGCGCAGTTCTCAAAAAGTGCAACATGCTCCATAGAGCTTGTTTTTTTCTCACTTTTGACTGGCCTTGTGTGTAATGAATGTTCCAGACTGGCACCCCTGCTGTGGCAAAGCAGCAATTTTAAAATAGCCCACATTCCTGTTTCACAAGTTTCACCATGAGTAGCTTTCATGTGTATGAGCGCTGGAAGTATTTTCCATTTCTAGTTAGATTTTTATTTATTTATTTATTTATTTCAGTTTCCATGTGCTGATTGATTATGTGATCTCACTAGGGATGTATCATTTTGTGTGTGTGTGTGTGTGTGTGTGTGTGTGTGTGTGTGTGTGTGTGTGTGTAAGAGAGAGAGAGAGAGAGAGAGAGAGAGAGAGAGAGTATCAGTTCACGATAAATGACTCAAACTAATACATTTATTCCACAGAAGAAAAAAACACGAGAAAGGAAAATTCAAAGTTCATTTTTTTTAAATTATATTTTAATATTTTAATACATTAGCTTGAAATTTATTAGAACTCAAAGTTATTATGTCTAATAACTCTCATAATGTATGTATACTAGGTCAACAAATAATTATTAGTCACACAATAAAATAGAAGCAGAAAAAACGTCTACATGATACTGTATAAAATAGACAAATAAAAAATAAGAACATTTACAGATATTTTTTTCCTAACATACTTAAATTTTATCCATCATGCTTATCCTGTGTTGGGTCATGGGGTGCCAACTCATTGCAGGGTACAAGCTACAGGGCAAACATAGATCAGAGCAAGTTTCAAACCTCCAACTATTAATTATATTAATAACTATAACTAATAATTTATAATTATTATATTTATTATAATGTTTAAGGCAACAGTACTAACCACTAAGTCACCATGTCACACCTACAGCACCTGCTATTTCCTGGTGGCCTCCCGTAGTGCTAACTACACAATACAATTTATTTAATTGTGTAATTTAAAAAAGTATTTGTTGCCCTAACATAACTTTTGAGGATACTGGGACATAATAACTTTGTCTTAGGTGTACTAGTAAATTTAATGGTATTGTTTTTAATGTTTTTACTGCAAGCTGTTTACTTAAACTTTTAAAAAGAGTTAAATTTTGGCGACACGGTGGAGTAGAGGTTAGTACTGTTATTTTGTACCTTACAGGGTCTGAGTTCTATTCCCACCTCAGGGTCTGAGTGCATGGAGTTTGCTTGTTCTCCCCGTGCTTTGTGAGTTTCCCCTGTTACACCAGTTTACCCCCACAGTCCAAAGACATGCAGATTAGGCTAATTGGCGTCTCCAAATTGCCTGTAGTGTTTGAATGTTAACCGGAGGTTCTACCATGGTGGTAAAAGTGGGAATAAATACAATGTTAATGACTATTGGCCTCCACGATCCCTAGTTGACTACAGAAGTTCCTAGATGGATGGATGGATGGATGGATGGATGGATGGAGAGTGCAAATTTGGATTTACAGTGCATACACTTCTAGGTGACACCAGATAGTCTTATTATAAATTATTACTGTATACCGCTGTAGAAGAGTAAACTCAAGAATGTAAAAAATGTTACTATGATTTTAACTTATTGAAATATTTATTATCTCCCCATCTGTTGGTTTTATTTTACAGCCTTTAAGAATACTTGTTGTTAATGCAGCATTTATGCTACACTGACATGGATTATGTAAGAAATTAATATTTCAGGACATCCTGAAAATATTCACTGATGCAAAAACGGACTTCCTGGTACTCTCCTGAAGTTCACTTTACTCCGTTTACACCAGAATAATGTGGTGGTCATACTGTATACAGTATATACTGTACATTATGTGTTATGTAAAATATTTAGAATTTCAGTAGTGTTATCTTTGTCTTGTCTTTTATGTCTATTTGCAAATGATTACTTATGTCTGTTGTTCTGTTATTGATTACTGTTCCCTGAAAGTATTCACATGCTCACCTAATTAGTGTTTTCAGTCAGTTATGTGCATGTACAGTACTGTACATGCTTATGTAAATTTTTATTGACTTTATTTAACTAGTGAAAAAGCACTAAAACCCTTGAAATGTGCAACATATTCAATGTTGAAATGCGTACGTATGGCGTATGTTTGGAATGTGTAAAATGTGTATTTGTATTTTTGTATGTAAAAAAAAACATATCACTTGTAAAATTAATGTCATTTGTTAAAAGTTATTATTATCTTGCTCAGAGACAGGCAGTGAAACAGCAGCATCATTTACCCCTTTTACAGAGGGTACTACAATAATGCTTGCAAATGTGTACTAAACATTTATTAAATTATATATTATAAAGACCTTGTATGTATAAACAGTTCCTTAGAAAATGTTTCTTGTTTGTTGTCCCTTTTTTTTCTTAAGTTAATAAGACAAAAGCTTGTAATAATAACAAGAAAAGAAAAGCTTTAACTCTGACTGTTACAGCATTTATAACAAAAGGCTCCTAAATGAACTCCTTAATCCCTTTTTTTTTTAATGACATATACATCTCTTCATGAGTTGGAATATTTAACAAATCAAATAAGCGCATTATAACAACTTTTTACAACTCTTCAATTTCATTTTATTGTTAATATGTAACAGTGGGAAATTTTACTTAATAATTCAATAATTTATGATATAGTATTGTATTATAATTCAGATATAATTCAGACACAATAATACAGTAGAGTCACATAGAAAGTGTCTATCAATTCCTCTAATTTATTTGATTGCACAAGTTTTAATTTGGAAGGCAGCACAGATCCCTCCTCATGAGAGAGAGAACCAGCCAGCCTGAACTAATTTGTCTTTCACATGACTGCTGATTCAACCTAATTGGATTTTAATTAGTTTGATGGCTAATGTATACCTAATACCATTCTTTCTTACTTTCTTTCTTTCTTTCTTTCTTTCTTGTATTATTTTTCCTCTATTTTATGTATGACATCAGATAGTGCTTTATAAATCAGTACAATATACAGTACAGGTACAGAAGAATAAAGCAGTAGGATACTAAGTGTGTATTTTAATCATTAACTTATATCACTATACTATTAAAGTAAGATTTATATAATAGAATAATATTATAGAATATATGCAATATACACTGACTGGCAATTTCAACCCGTTAATGCACATACTTAATCAGCCAATCACATGAAAGCAACTCGGTGTGTTGAGGCATGTAGAGATGGTCAAGATGATATGCTGAAATTAAACCCGAGCATCAGAATGGGGAAGAAAGATGTTTTGAAGTGACTTTGAGCATGGCATAGTTGTTGGTGCCAGATGGGCTGGTCTGAGTATTTCTAAAACTGGTAATACTGGGATTTTTACAAGGCAACAGTAACTCAAATAAGATCTTGTTACCGCGATATGCTGAAGTGCACCTTTGATTCAGATGGGCTACAGCAGCAGAAGACCACACCGAGTCAGCTAATGGCTAACAGCTAACAGGAATCTGAGGCTACAGTTCATATGGGCTCACCAACATTGCGCAATAGAGGTACGGGCGGGGATAATGAGCTGACACAGAAAACAAACTTTCTCTTTGGGTTCTTTAAATTTTGGTAAATATGCGAGTTAAACAAGTTTGTTTAAACAAAATAAAGAATATTAATGAAAAAAGACCAAAAGTAAAAATTATATTGTTCTTTAAAGCCAATAGATGCAATTTAAAATAACGAAATACTGCAAAGTAAAATTAAATTCTGTTTTACGGTAGTGGTCTTTTTTTTTTTTTTTACTCTAAAAATACAAACAACAACAAAAAAGAACAGGAATACCCTTACTGACAGAATGCTGAACTGTGTGTGTACGTATGAGGGCGGGGGGTAGCTCAGCGGTTAAGGCATTGGACTATGGTTCTGAAGATCCCAGGTTCAAACCCCACAACCACCAAGTTGCCACTGTTGGGCCCTTGAGCAAGGCCCTTAACCCTCAACTGCTCAGATGTATAATGAGATAAAAATGTAAGTCGCTCTGGATAAGAGCGTCTGCCAAATGCCCAAATGTAAATGTAAATGTATGAGCATTCGCACGACACTTACTCCACACTAGGTCCCATCTGCATCTCCTCAAATTGCCCTTGTCCTCTTAAACACAGTTTTAAATAAAACTGAAAACACTTGTCACATATCTTCATTGATCCAGCGGTGATGAATGCAGTTCTGTGTCATAATTTGCATCGTAAAATCCATGTAGATCATTGAGTAAATTATTTATTTCTACCTTGTCAAGGTACTGTACACTGTTTGTTTGTGCATTCCCTTATGTTCTGTTTTTGCCAAAAAGCTGCACTAATGTGAACGGATTATTTTGTCATTATTCTACTTTCTCATGACAAGCAGTAGTCGTTCTGTTCAGCTCTCTGTCTACGCTGCTGATTTCCAAATGGGAAAGTTTTCTGTGCATGAGGTTTTTATATCAATAAATGCTGCTTTGCTATTCATTAGCTTTAGCCTCTCAGGTAACCTCACCGTAAAATAGAAATATACTCACACTCTCGATTCATTTACACTTCCTGGTGACTGCTGTCTTTCAGCAACCGCCTCTCGTCTCCTCTCCATCAATGATAAAGCAAGATTTATTGTATAGTTTTATTGTGTAGATTTGGGGATTTTATTTATTTATTTTATAACTAACAATAGCATTCTATTATTGCTTTGTTGCTATGGTTACATGCACACACTTGGCCCGAGTGTTTCTGGTTTCCAGTGGAGAGCTGCTGCTCAGAACTCTGATCAAAACTAACGAACAAATAAAGGTTATTATTCTTATTTATGGGTTATTTTTTTTTGCTGTGGTTTTATGCTGCTGTTAGGCCGTGCTCCTGCTGACGCTTATGGCCATAGACAATATTGTTTAGTGAAGTTTCACATTTTTGGGAGCAGAGAATAAGTCAGATTCGTTTTGCAGCATTTTTAAATATGGTTGCTGTCCTAAATAAAAATAAAAAAAAAGTAATCATGAAAGTTAAAATAATGATGCAACTATTGATCAAACATTTTAATCATTTTTTTTTTGAAATAACAGTTTTTCTGTATCTGTATCTGGCAATGCTGACAATGCGGCGCTATATTTACATGCATTTATACCCTGTAAATATTTTTTTCTTTTCAAGGGAAATGCCCAGGTAATTATACTGCATTACAACATGCCTTGAAAGTGGAATTGCTTTTGCAAAGGAAAATATTTTCTTATTTAATGATCCTGGTATTTCTAATAATATGTCCTGAAAATCACAAACTTTATATACAAATGCTTGGTTATGATATGTTGGTAAGTTCGGTACGTTGCTATACAGTGTATGGTAATGCCAGAATGTTGATATTAAATTTTACAAAGCAATGTTTTTTTCCCTTTAATTGTGTGTTGGTTATATACAGTATAGGATGTTTATTAGTTCCATCTTAAGATTTAACAATTGCTTTTGTTGCTGACGAGGCACCGTAGTGGGAGTGTGTCAGGATTTGGCGCTGGCATCACATCGTACAGCTCAGGCAGCATTTGTCCGGTTGTATTCTAGTCTAAATACTGAATCAGGATTCTGAATAGATAATATAGTTTCTATTACTAAAGTCACCGCGAAGCTGAAGTCATTACCTTGCTAATTTTTTCCCCAACATGCCCTTTCCACTTGCCCCTGACATTTCCCCTTGTGTGAATCCCTGACACCATCTTTAGCGCTGTTGTAGACAGCATGTTGTTAGATGATGACTTAGAGGAAAAAGGGGACATGGATCAACATGGATGGAGACTTTATAAATTATTGTGATTTGATGCAGTTTCAATTCTGGTACAAATAAAAAAAAAAACATCAAATAAAAATAAAACAATATTGCTCTCTCGGAGCATGGCACTTGTTCTGAAATGATTTATGCTGTGTTTATATATTTTTTTGTTCTCTGTGACATTTTACCTACAACAGTAAAAGAGAGTCTAATCAGTGTTTCATTTTGAAATCATGTTACAATCATTTTGTGTTTCACGCCATCTTTATTCTTTGTACTGCGACATTGTTCCACCTTCATGCCAGATATCGTCCTCGCTCTGACTCACCCCGACCTCTGAGTAAAGGGCTTTGCTCCTTCGCCCCTAAGCTAATGCCTTTTTTAGACAAAGATCTTTGCTTTGCCTTATTTTGTTTTATTTGTTTTATTAGTCTTTAATTAAACCTGGAAATAAAATCTTGTGCACATGGTTAGGGATCCAAAACAACCTGCTCAGTCTTTTACATGAAAGCTGGACAAAGCGGTATAAGTGTTGAATTGGATTGAAATTGATCATTTAAAACAGATATTTAAATTACTGATTTGTTTATTTTACTGGCAAATGAGTGAGTAAGCTTTCTTTGAAGGGTCAGATAAAGACATAAGCATTAAAACATTTCTGTTCACTGTTCAAAGCACAATATTATTTGGCATCAGTGTGGGAATCATACATGAACGCAAACGTATTACAACTTGTATAATCTTATTGTTGTTGTTGTTGTTGTTGTTATTATTATTATTTATTCATTTGTTTATCCATTCATTTCATAGTCTTCTTATCATATACAAGGCCACAGGAGGCCTGGAGCCTATCCTGGGGTTATCAGGGCACCAGGGGGGGAACACCATGGAAGAAGTGCCAATCCATCACCAGGCACAAGCACACTCTAAAATCTGCATGTCTTTGGACAGTGGGAGGAAACCGGAGTACCTGGAGGAAACCCACCAAGCAGGGGAAGATCATGCAAACTCCATGCACACAGAATTTAGGAACCGAACACTCGACCCTGGTGGTGCAAGGCAACAGTGCCAACCACTGTGCCACAATCACACCTATTATTATTATTATTATTATTATTGTTATTATTATTATTATTATTATTATTATTTATGTCAGCTGAGTACTTGTGTCTTGAGAGGTGTGTGTGTATCTGTGTGTGTGTGTGCACAGAATTAGAAATTATTTTATTCCTATAATATAACATACTGTAGGAAGAGGAACATGCCCAATAAGGACTGGTATAATTGGCACACAGATTGGCACAATACACACCACAGTAAGAAGGAGATAAGATACACTAATATAAAGTCGGGATATACAGGATCAATATTGATTAACAGACTTAACCAACAGTCCATAAAAGATCTAAACAGATAACCCTACAGTTAAACAGTCCTCAGAAATAAGATCACTCTGGCCAATGTATGAACTCTACATACAGAAATAATACAGGTAATACGGGAAAAGCTGCTATCCATGCAAATCAAACCTAACACTCATCCTATGACGAGTGCATACTTAATATATGAGTTATGATCTATAGTAATGTCACAACAGAGAAGCCACCTTCCTAATTACCACAGTTTATTCTCAAAGGTGAAGTGTTGGAAGGAGGGGGGGGGGGTGAGCTGTGTAATTATTATTATTATTATTGTTGTTGTTATATTATTATTATTATTATTATTATTATTATTATTATTATTATTATTATGAAAGAAATGTAAAAATTTAACCCAGGCTACATTATATTCCTATTTTATAAAGTTAGCATAAAGCTGCAGTATACAATTTCAAAGTTCAGTGACTATAATAAAGGGTGGAACGTTAAGTCTTGTCCATGATACTAATACGTTTTTTTATTCCTTATCATTTTTTTTTTTCATTTGAGTTAAGTACAGAAAAGTTTTCAAGTACTATACGGATGAATGCTTGTATGCAATATAAAATTAGTTTGAGCCTTACAATTCATTAGCCGAAATTACAAATGTTCAATAACAGCTTTGAGGATTTGCTACGCTCAGAGAGAAATTATGAATTTAAACCACATTCTTTTTTTGTATGCAGTTTTCAGGTTCCTTGCAGTTCCTTTATTCTCGTCCATCCTCAACAGCAGCACTAATTTCCAGGTAACTTCTGATTGAGCAGAAACAAAAATTTAGTTTGATTTACACATCCAATTAGAGAAACAGTGAACCTTAGATCTTCTCCCAGTGTTTCCATGGAGACAGTGAGGGGGGAAAAAAGTGAACCTCTATTAAATGAAATTGAAAATGGATGGGTAATTTAAATCCCTTTCAACTAATGGAATCTTTGCGCTATATAGAGTCCTAAACAGCATTGACTACTGTAGGTCTATTTAGTACATGACCTTGAAATTTCAAATAGGTTGTAAAAAACAGGTTAAGTATCATTCATTGGATCGAACTGTTTACTAGAAGCTTACTAGAAGCTTCTAAAGAAGTTTAGAAGTAAATTTATTAAAGCATGTATACTGGAACAAATCTTAAATTTATCATAAAAAAGTGGTTCACATATATACCATAATTGCCATACACATATATACACACACGTCTCTAATTTGCCTGCATGTCGGCATCCAGATTTAGTATCGTTTAAAGACCTTGTGCAGGCTCTTAAAAACACATCTACCCTATTCGACATGAGAACCAACCACGCAAGCATTTAACTCCAGCTCCAGCTTCATTAGCATGATGATATGGCATGGAAAAATAATTTGCATTAATGAGTATCTCAGCAGTCCCGAGAAAACCCGCTGCTCATAAAACCTTGTTGTTTATAAGGATATCTGTCGAAGAGTGTGTTACAACCCTGGATCTCTAAAAACAAATTAGAATCAGGCTTGTTGTGTCAGTGGGAAGCGTAGCATAAATCATAGAAAGCAATCGTCAGGTTTGTCAAATGTATGGAAGAATATTAAACAAGGAAATCCGGCGCCAAAATATTAACATTAGACACAACATTAACACACACACACATGCACACACAATCAAAATGTTAGTACCACCAAAAGGATATCATGCATATTTAAAATGTCTTTCTTTTCTAAATAAATAAAACCCCACAAGGCACTCACCCCATAAAACTTCTAAACACAACATACAAGCTTTATCTTAACCAGAGTGGTAAAGAGGTATTCAGTCAATATTGGAAGACAGTCAGTGACCCAGCTGTTCAGAACGTCAGGGGGAGTTTATTGGACCACCTGGCTGCCAGAACAGAGGAGAGAACTCATGCATATCTTCTTTATATTTCGAAAGATGGTTGGTCCAGTCAAGCCATTGCTATATGCTTGGAGAATGGTGCAGAGCAGAGTTTGATAAATAGCTTAAGATTTTGTTGGCACTAGTACAGATTTGGCTTTGTATAGAAGTATTAGAGTTTAAAATCTGATGCAAACAGCTACGGGAAGCCAGTGGAGGGAAACTCGCATGCAGAGTCAGACAGGAGTTATTTGCACCAGTACACTCTCAAGATGACAAGAGAATGAAAAAGCACCTTAATGGCCTCGGTGGATAGTGCTGTAACCAAGTCAAGTTAGCAATGTTAGGTGAAAGGCACAGTTCATTGTCCAGAACTATCCTAAGTGACAGATGGTGAAATGTTCGAGCTGTCTAGGGAGATTACAAAATTTTCAAGGATGTACAGCAGCTCAAGCTTGGTAAGATTTTGTTTCAGCTGATGAGCTGCCATCCATGATGACAAGTCTGATATGATGACGGATCTGCTAGGATAAAAGCAGATCCAACCAGACAGCTAAGAATCGCCAAGCACAGGATTAGCATGAAGCTGAAATATTTTTTCAACAGGAAACGTTATTGTCACCAGCAGTTTCCCGTTTATCATGACATCATTACTGATTGGCCAAAATGTGCACTAAAAAATTAAAGACACAGAAATACAGTCGACCAAAAAAATTAACCAAAGAAGTGACTGTTTAAACTTGCCTAAGTGCTCAACATATGGACAAGGCCACAACACGGATTACCTCCTGCAAGATGGGGCTGGTACAGTAAGGTTGGCTGGCAACTGGACGGATCCTTCCAGACTTTTTTTGTTTAGCGTCTGCACTTATTGTCCACATTTTTTAAAAATTTATATATGTTTTTGGTTTATAATTCACTCGCTTATCAATAATCTAAACATTGGTCCATGTCGGCTGAGTGAGACCCTGACCAGGATGCTGCGCTCATTACAGTGGAGGCAAACACAATCACATGGCAGCAGACATGGTCAAGATGATCTGCTGATCATCAGAATGGGAAGGAAAGGTGATTTTAGTGTTTATCAACATAAGCATGGTTGTTGGGGCCAGACTAGTTTTAAGTATTTCCAAAACTGCTGATCTACTGGGATTTTAATGCACAAAATATCTCCAGGGTTTACTGGGAAGGTTCTGAAAAGAGAGAATATATACAGTGGGTACGGAAATTATTTAGACCCCCCCATACATTTTTAACTCTTTGTTATATTTCAGCCATTTGCTAAAATCATTTAAGTTGATTTTTTTGTACACACAGCACCCCATATTGACAGAAAAACACAGAACTGTTGACATTTTTGCAGATTTATTCTTAAAAAAGAAAAACTGAATTATCACATGGTCCTAAGTATTCAGACCCTTTTCTGTGACACTCATATATTTCACTCAGGTGCTGTCCATTTCTTCTGATCATCCCTGAGATGGTTCTACACCTTCATTTGAGTCCAGCTGGGTTTCATTATACTGATTGGACTTGATTAGGAAAACCACACACCTGTCTATATGAGACCTTACAGCTCACAATTCATGTCAGAGCAAATGAGAGCCATGAGGTCAAAGGAGGTGCCCGAAGAGCTCAGAGACAGAATTGTGTCAAGGTACAGATCTGGCTAAGGTTACAAAAAAATTTTCGCTGCACTTAAGGTTCCTAAGAAAACAGTGGCCTCCAAAATCCTTAAACGGAAGACGTTTGGGATGACCAAAACACTTCCTAGAGCTGGCTGTCCGTCCAAACTGAGCTATCAGGGGAGAAGAGCCTTGATGAGAGAGATAAAGAAGAACCCAAAGATCACTGTGGCTGAGCTCCAGAGATGCAGTCTGGAGATGGGAGAAAGTTGTAGAAAGTCAACCATCACTGCAGCCCTCCACTATTAGTGGCTTTATGGCAGAGTGGCCCAATGGAAGCCTCTCCTCATTGCTAGACACATAAAATAAACACCTGAAGGAGTCCAAGACGGTAAGAAATAAGATTCTCTTGTCTGATGAGACCAAGATAGAACTTTTTGGTCTTAATTCTAAGGGACATGTGTGGAGAAAACCAGACACTGCTTATCACCTGTCCAATACAGTCCCAACAGTGAAGCATGGTGGTGGCATCATGCTGTGGGGGTGTTTTTCAGCTGCAGGGACAGAACAACTGGTTGCAATCGAGATGATTGCGGCCAAGTACAGGGATATCCTGGACGAAAACCTGGACCTCAAACTGAGCCGGAGGTTTACCTTCCAACAAGACAATGACCCTAAGCACACAGCTAAAATAACGAAGGAGTGGCTCACAACAATTCTGTGACTGTCCTTCAATGGCCCAGTCAGAGCCCTGACTTAAACCCAATTAAGCATCTCTGGAGAGACCTTAAAATGGCTGTCCACCAACCTGACAGACCTGGAGAGGATTTGCAAGCAGGAATGGCAGAGGATCCACAAATCCAGGTGTGAAAAACTTGTTGCATCTTTCCCAAAAAGTTGCATGGCTGTATTAGATCAAAAGGGTGCTTTTACTAAATACTGAGAAAAGGGTCTGAATATTTAGGACCAAGTGATATTTTAGTTTTTTTTTGTCAATATGGGGTTCTGTGTGTACATTAATGTGGAAAAAAATTACTTAAATGATTTAAGCAAATGGCTAAAATATAACAAAGAGTGAAAGATTAAAGGGGGTCTGAAGACTGTACTTTCCGTACCCACTGTAGTAAGCGGAAGTTCTCTAGGTTTAGCTCAGGCTGGTTTAAGCTGCTAAAAAGACAACAGTAACTGAAATAACATGTTGTTACAACCAAGGTAAGCCAAAGAGCATGTCTGAATGCCCTACCTTGAAGAAGATGTGCTACAGCAGCAGAAGACCACACTGGGTGCCCTTTAGTCAGCCAAGAACAAGAAATCGAGGCTACAATGCACTACATTGGGCTTACCAAAATTGTAAAACATTGGAAAAAATGTTGCCTGCTGTAATGAGACTAAATTTCCAATGCTGCAGTCAGATGAAAACCACATGAAAGCATGGATCCATCTAGCCCGAAGCCAAACGGGCCTAGCAATGTGTTCCTAATCAAGTGGCCAGTTATATAGCCTATCATGCACTTTATATTATACTGTTTGTCTGAAAGAATGTGCAAATACTACCAAAGAAAAAAAAAAAGAGAAGATAGAATAGCGGATAGGAACGCCCATATTAGAATGGATCAGAGAATAAAAATGAGGTTGGAGTCAGTTTAAAGGTAAATAATGGGTATACAAGTTATTTCTTAAAAATATTCATATCAAAGTTGGGAATGGGGAAATTTGCTCTGCTTGTAGCCTGGGGTGATTTTAAATTCCTTCTGGAGATTTTTTGATTCTTATTCTCAGCGAGCAATGAGATAATGGAGACTCCTTCCAAAAATGTAAAATAAATAACTTCCCAGATAAACATTAATATATCAAAAATTGTACACATTTGAAATCCATTTATTCAAGTTTCTGCTATAAGGTTATTTAGTCTAGCAACAACACCATATAAGACATTGTGTGTTCAGATAAACTGTTATTAAATTTAATTTCATTGACATCTTTTGAACAAAGAGAGTTGAGTAAGCAACAGAAAAGTGGTACAATACCAGATAATCAATTTCATCTCGAGGGTACTTTCTCTCAAACACTGATTCTCAATTCTCAATAATAAAGAGGGGTTTAAAGAGTCATTTATCTGCACTTTTGTCGTTGCTTTACTTTTTTCATTTTCTTTTTTTTGTCTCCCTTTTTCTCATTTCCTCAATACTTTTCTCCAAAAATATCACAAGCAAACAGCTAGTTTAACTGTTTTAAAATTATTAAATGTAAAGGATCCTATTAAAGGTGAAATGGAATGAAACACACCTTTAACTATCCATTATAATAAAAGTAATAATTTATGTCTTTATTAATCTATGCATTTATTCATTTATTTATTTATTTATTTATTTATTTACGTGCTTCTTTATGCCCTTACTTGTTCTTTCCTGCTTCATATTTGGTGTCGCTGTTAGTTAAGATAAAAGCAAGAACATGACATCTGTTTTTTTTTTATTATATTTTTTTATACAGCCTCCTGCCTTGGTGCTAGGGTGTTGTAGTGCTTTATATGCTGTAGTGTTTGTATAGTGTGTAGAGTTTGAAATAGAAACACACGCTTCTTTGTTTTCTTGCCTCATAAATTTGATACAGTTTTATGAGACTTTTGCTCTCTCTTTTTTTTTTTTGCACCAACATGTTAACAGTTTCTTTGCCTTTTTTTTTTAGGACTTATGCGACAGCCCAGTTTTGCTATCTGGATTTCCAAAACTTTGAAGCTCAGTATTTCAAAACACCTCTGAATGCAGTCAGGGGAATGCAGTAGCAGGTTATGCAGAAGAGCACATTAATGAAGTTGATTTTTTTTTTTTTTTTTTATGAAAAAAAAAAAAAAAACTTGAAGGGGAACATAACAATGGAGGTCCTGAAATAATTATTTTGTCCCTGCATACATAATCATTTTCATTATTATTTTTAAAATTTCCATTTTCATAAGCTGAAGTTGCATGTACAATAATAGCGGCATTTGTTACAAACTGCAGTTTTTGTGGCTATTAACTTAAAGAGAAAGTAAAAAAAAAAAGTAGCTGATGCGAAAATGACTGTTTATAGCTGCTAAAATCTGTATAGCCAGGAATTCTTCCACTACTTTTAATGATCTTCAATTAATCATTATTTTTAACCCTAAGAATGCCTGATCAGCATTTTGAGAGATAAATAAATAAGTACTCTGAAAATAAATGGCTTCCCATTACTATTAATAGAATCTTTACTTAGTTGCAGCTCTATAAATCAGTAGGCCAATCCAACAAGCCACAAGGTAATGGAGCAGCATGAGCAAGGACTATCAGCAGACCGCTACGGAGCTGGAGACAACATCAATAACAAACACACCACATCCTATTGCCATTGTAATAGGATGGGTACCAGAGGGAGTTGGCATGGAAGAGAAATAATGATATGGTAAAGTCCTCTTTAACAGCATGGATTTTCCTTTCCTGGTTGCTTACTTAATTTCTGAATAGGCCTCAGAAAATACTGCATTAGCTACTGTACAGTTTTCTGCAGACAGGAAAATTCCTTAGATGAAAATTTTTTATGTCTCTATAATTCCTTTTTTTTGTGCCTACTATAACTCTGTTAAGAAAATTGTAAATGCCAAATCTATATGCAGAACAAGTTAAATGTTTGGACACACATTCTAGAACAATACTGGATTTTGATTATTTTTCCAAAACTGAAGGTCATAAAGGTCAGCTGTTCTGGAACGGTTCTTGCAAGTACAGTATTGTGTCGAGTGCGCTTGCAAAACCCATCTAACACCATGATCAAACTATCCCTCATGAAGACCTTCCCAGGAAAGCAAGACCAAAACTGAGCTCTGCTGCAGAGGAGAAGTTCATTTAGAGTCACCAGCCTCAGAAATCACCAATTAACAACCTGAACCTCAGATTATGAAGCTTTACAGAGCAGAAGTAGCAGATACAATGGGGGAAAAAGGATTTAGTCAGCCATCAATTGTGCAAGTTCACCTACTTAAAAGATGAGAGAGGCCTGTAATTTTTATCATGGGTATAGCTCAACTATGAGAGACAAAATACAAAAAAAAAAAAAATCCAATAAATCACATTGTAGGATTTCTAATGAATTAATTGTAAATTCCCCTGTAAAATAAGCATTTTTACCTACAAGCAAGCAAGATTTCTGGCCGTTACAGACCTGTAACTTTTTTTTTTAAGGGGCTTCTTTGTAGTCCATTCGTTACATGTATTAATGGCATCTGGTAGAACTCATTATCAGTATAAAAGACACCTGTCCACAACCTCAAAACAGGTACACTCCAAGCTCCATTATGGCCAAGACCAAAGACTGTCACCAGAAACAAAATTGTAGACCTGCACCAGGCTGGGAAGACTGAATCTGCAATATGTAAGCAGCTTGGTGTGAAGAAATCAACAGTGGGAGCAATTATTAAAAAATGGAAGACATACAAGACCACTGATAATCTCCCTCAATCTGGGGCTCCACGCAAGATCTCACCCTGTTGGGTCTAAAGGATCATACAGTAAGAACTGTAAGCAAAAATCCCAGAACGACACGGTGGGACCTAGTGAATGACCTGTAGAGAGCTGCGACTAAAGTAACAAAGGCTACCATCAGTAACACACTGTGCCGCCAGGGACTCCTGCAGTTGCCAGACGTGTCCCCCATCTTAAGCCAGTACATGTCCAGGCCCGTCTGAAGGTTGCTAGATAGCATTTGGTTGATCCAGAAGAGGATTGGGAGAATGTCATATGGTCAAATGAAACCAAAATAGAACCTGTTTGGAGGAGAGAGAATGCTGAGGTGCATTCAAAGAACACCATACCTACCGTAAAGCACGGGGGTGGAAACATCATGTTTTAAGGCCGTTTTTCTGCAAAGGGACCAGAATGCCTGATCCCTGTAAAGCAAAGAATTAATGGGGCCATGTATCGTGAGATTTTGGGTGAAAGCCTCCTTCCATCAGCAAGGAAATTGAATATGAAACGTGGCTGGGTCTTTCAGCATGACAATGATCCCAAACACACCGCCCACGCAACGAAGGAGTGGCTTCGTAAGAAACGTTTTAAGGTCCTGAAGTGGCCTAGTCAGTCTCCAGATCTCAACCCCATAGAAAATCTTTGGAGGGAGTTGAAAGTCTTTGAAAGTCCGTGTTGCCCAGCGACAGCCCCTAAACATCACTGCTCTAGAGGAGATCTGCATAGAGGAACGGGCCAAAATACCAGCAACAGTGTGTGAAAACCTTGTGAAGACTTACAGAAAACTTTTAACCTCTGTCATTGCCAACAAAGAGTATATAACAAAGTATAGAGATGAAATTTGTTATTTACCAAATTCTTATTTTCCACCATATATTGCAAATAAATTATTTAAAAATCCTACAATGTGATTTTCTAGATTTAGTTACAGGCCTCTCTCATCTTTTTAAATGAGAGAACTTGCACAATTGGTGGCTGACTACTGTAAATACATTTTTGCCCCACTGTACATCATAATATTAAATGTTGAAAAGAGATTATTTTGTCTTTTGAATAAATGCCTTCAGTATTGTTTTACAGTGTAGAAAGAAAAGAAATGACAATCAGGAATGACCATGGAATAAAAAAAAAAAAAACTGTGTCCAAACTTTTGAATGGTTCTGTAGGTAAATCTTTAATATCATGAATTATTACTTAAAAATGTTAAAATGTCATATTCGTTTTCCCTTTCAAAGTGCATATACAACATCATGGTAGAGACAAATACTCAATCCAATATCACCTCCCCATCACTAAAAACACCATAACAGCATTATTATATTTAAGAGATTTTTTTTAATATGATTTAAAACTTTTTGTTTAATACATCAGGCTTATAAAAAATTATATTTTGATGTATAGTTTTGTAACTATTCACTATGGTTGATAGGTATTGGCAGTGTGTCCATGCACCTCAAGGGTCAAGGATTTGATCCCCTCATGAAAGAAGTTTGGATCTTCTTCCTGTGGTTGATGGGTTTCGTTCAGGTACATTTAGAAATGCAGAGTTAAATAATTGGCATTTTCGGAGTGTGCAAGGAGGGGTATAAGTGTGAGTGCATGCTTGTGTGCCCTGGCTCCTCATCAAGGGGGTATCCCAACTTGTGCCACCGGTCTCCTGGAATAGACCCCAGGCCTCTTGCGACCCTGTAGATGAAAAGAAGTATACAGACAGAATGAAAGACTAAGATGACTAAGACAATATAATACAAAATGTAGAAGAAAAGAAATCCAGGTTGTTGCTGTACTGCAGTATCCCTTTAACTAGCAAGCAAAGGGAGACTCCTGCAAGCGATAAAAAGTAATTGTTTATAAATTAACATTTGCCAAATAAGATAACACTTAGTTTATTGTGATGGAAAGTGTCTTAATAAATGGTAATTGCACATGGTTAATGATACCAGTACTAAAACCAATAATGATACCAACATACCGGCTGTCACTGGGATAATTGTACTGTAAATAAAACAGGCATATTGGTCATAGTCACCAATTAATTAAGGAAGGTGAAGCAGAAGTGTGTAACACTCAGAATAAGAACAGGGACTTTTTGGCCAAATGATGGCAGGAGTAGAAAACAAATTGGAGCAGCAGCTTGTGTGCCTCAGGGCGGGTTTGCCATTATAGATGTGACACCTAAGAAAAAAGGACAGACAGAACTGTAGTGAAGGGACACCTGTTCTTAGTGGATGAGGTGGATTATAAATTGTTAGGGGATTAATTATAGTATGGAGAAGGCTAAGCCTTTTAATCTTTGTGTGAGAAAATGAACATTTTGAAGTCAAAACAGCAAGGGACTTAGGATACAACCTTGTAGCACTCAAGGTTTTATCTGTGTAAGGTCAGTTATCTTAAACAAGACAGTTAAAAAAAAAAGAACCTTTTGTGTCAGCTTGAACAATTTGGCAGTTTACCTATGGCCTCTCTTACCAAACAGATATTTCCTGTTTTTTTTTTTACTATTATGTGTAAACGTTTAATAGTTTTCTGCACAAAAACCGTATGAGATCAGCAGCTTTTGAAATACTCGAGTTGGTCCATCTGGCAACAACAATAATGCACTGGTGAATGTCACTAATGCACTGGAGGTCACATTTTATTCTTCATCTTGTGTCAGGGTTTGTATAAAATGATGCTCAAGCACACACTTTTCTTTATTAAACAAGGAGGAGCAAATAAGGCAGAAACAGAAACAAGAGTTTAAACTGTGACTGCTGAAGATAATGTTAATGTGCACAAACCAAACAGCTTAGTTAAGATAACAAATGCAAGATGCTGATGGAAGAAAATATGGAACTTTAATAAAAGCATGTTTAATGTACAGTAGTAGTCAAAAGTTTGAATTTTTTTTTCTACACTTTAAAAAATGCTGTATTTTTTAAAAAGCAAAAAACATTACGTATGGCATTAGGTAATTAAGTAACAACAACACGAGTCAATTATTATTTTAAGATACAAAGGTCAGCTGTTCTGGAACAGTTCCTGCAAGAACAGTATTAAGTAAATTTACAAACCCAAACACCATGATGAAACTGTCTCTCATGAAGATCTTCCCAGACTGTAATAAGGAGGAGCAAGGACAATCCTAGCGCATTGTACCTGGAGCACGGCAAAGGTCTGGCTTAGAACTAGACATGCTTGGTAAAGAAGCCAGACTGGTCTCAACTTGAGAGCTGGGCTTCGTCTTCGACCAGCTTTCAAAGCTGTGACTTGGCATGGGCACTGGGCTAAGACTTGATTTGGTGTTATGGGATTTTTTTAGCTCATAATGTGCGTTCAGAAAGTCCCTTCGCAGTGACTGTGTAGAGCAGGTTATGGTTATTTGTATAATGAAACTCATTATTATTCTCATTTATGTATTTATTTACTAAATCTCGCACACAATATAAGATGGTATTCTTGTCTCCGGAAAAGCTGCTTAAAATTTCCCATAAACTAAATCTGTGTATTTATTGGCAGCTTAAAAAATGTGCCCCACTAGAAGAACACTAGTTAACATTTTAATAGTTTGATATCAACACTTTGATAGTTAACATTTTCACACAAAAACACACGGCTGACGTTAAGCAAAGAACTCCTCGGATACATACAGTAGAAGAGACTGGTGGCTAATGTTTTAGCCCCAACTGGTGGTTCTTGTGCATAGTTTAAGAACGTGTTTGCTTTGATGTTTAAAAGAAAAAGTCTACTCCAAAATGTTCTTCAGTTAATAAAACCTTTGATCGTCTTGATATCAATTATGGGCAAACAGCCACGACATAATAACTTATACTATAATTAGCTCTAACATTGTTCATCCGTTAATTGTTTGTTGTGTAATCCATGTGTCAGATGCATATGTAAATGTGCCATCTTAAAAAAACAATTAGTTCACAGTTATTTAATTCTGCAACATATTCAGTGGCCGCAGTTAATGAATTACTATTAATACATACCTGGACAAATTATTATTACACTAATTTGGGCTAATTAAAGAGCGTCGTGACTTAAGGTCAAGATTTTCCAGTTGTTGACAATCTCCTACCTCAGGTTTTTCTAGGTTAAGTACTTATTTATTGATTACAGCTCTCGTTGTGAGACAAGGAGTTCCAGCTCAGATGCAATCAAGCCTGTTTTAATGAGGACATGCATACAAATAGACTTCTCTCGCAAACTGTTTTGACCGGTATTGATTAGATTTCTCCCCTTCAGCCTAATCTGTGCCAGGATATCTCTTTTGGTTCCACTCATGCCACCTTTAGACATTGCTGGCTGCAATTGGCAGTTATTCCCGAGAGAAACAGGATCCTAAGGAACACTAAACTAAAAGACAATAAAAAAGCTTTGCACTGTGAGTAAGCTGCGTTTCCACTCAAGTTACTATACCTGGTCAAAAAATAAAAAAATAAATAAATCACCAATATAGAAATGCCAAATTATTTGGCTGATAAAACAACAATGGAGATTTTAAATTACCGGAACTGAGTGAAAAACCCTTCAACACATTATCAACGCCTGGAAGGATAGTGCTGACCCATCAACTTTGTGGAAGGAAAACCACTTGTTAGTGAGACTCATCAGAAAAAAAGGTTTCAGTTCGATAGGGAGCATAAAGATTGGACTTTGGAAAAAGGTCATGTGAGCTGACGAGTCCAGATTGAGCTTTTTTTTTTAGAGCAATGGACATGTCCGCGTAAGAAGGCAAGCGATGAAGCGATGTTCCCATCATGCATAGTGTCCACTGTACAAGTCTCTGGAGACAGTGTTATGATCTGGGGTTGATCAGTTGCTCAGGTCTAGACTCAGTAACGTTATGGGGCAATAAAATGAAGTCAGCTGACGACCTGAATTTACTGAATCACCAAGAATCGCCATGAACTGGAAGCTTCTGCAAAACCAGTGTTGGTGTTTACATTTAAGCAAGTTTTTCATTCCAATGGACTAAAAGGCTGCCGTCGAAGAAAGAAGCTGCTGCTCCAAACTCAACACAGATTCTCACGGTTTGTTTCTATTAAAGATTTATGTTGTATTATCGTTTTGTCACAGACAAAGATCAGTTCAAACATTAATTTAAAGCCCAATATTGCAATTGCATGCATGTTCATGATAACTTCGCACCATTTAACTGTATGCATTAATAAAAGATAATGGAGCTGGAGTAAACAAACAAACAAACAAGCAAATAACAAACAAAAATGTTTAGAGAACAGTTTTCCAAAGGCACCCTGCAGGCACGGAGAGAGTGGACAATGAGATGCTTGCATCACTATTTACAGATCTTCACTAGGCTTAGATGTTTCATATATAATAGACTAGATTTATAGAATTAAAAATATGCATAGATAACTTATTAATAAGATGTTGTGCTAACTTTTTGGTTCACTCTGACCTTGTCCCACCAGGGGTGAGGGTTCGATTCTTACATGTGGGTGTGTGAGTTTGTGCATGCCTGTACTGTAGGTTTTCAGAGGTGTTAATATGAGATTGTATAGTTTACCTAAATTTGAAATTTGACATAATATTTTTTACATCAATCTGAGACTATTGTTTACCACTTCTTAAAATAATATATGGTATACATCTTTCCATATTCTGAGTTCATATACAGTCTACTATAGTTATGTCTCATGTTCAGATTATATACAGTATAACTCATTATGAGATTATACAGTCTACTTTATTCTGATATTATAAAGAGCATCTTACTCTTATGTTAATTAGTTCACATAATTATGAGATTATATAGTTTACCTCATTGTAATATTATATGCAGTATTGTAGACCTCATTCTAAGATTTTTTTTTTCGTTAGTTAGAGATTATATTACATTGTTGTAAAAGTAACAGTATTTTACCACCCTGTGGGTTTTTGTATCTTGCTTTAACATTATATTGGTCTACCATCACACCCTAATTCAAACAGACAATTCGTCTTTTCTACTTTATACAACAATCACTCAGAGTCCCTTCCCCACTGGCAGAACTGACAGGATATGTATTATTATTGATTTCCTGCCCACCATGGATCAGTAATGTTATGATTGAAAAGGATGAAGAGTGAACCAACAGGATGACCATAAAGAGGAACGGTTCGGAGTTTGACATTTGTTTTGCTGTAAGTTCAGAAAGTGGACATCCTCTTATATTCCATGATTTCAACTAAACAATTCACATGAAAATAGGTACATGATGTAATCTCTTTAAGTTGGCTGACATTGTGTAAAGGATGTATGTATGTATGTATACTCATGGCAAGCTTAGGTTCTGTCCAGAGAGCTTGTTTATAAGTCCAATTTGTTCGTAAGTTCAATAAACATTGTCTAGGTACTAGAATACTAAACTTTGTCCATACACCGTATATAATAATAATAATAATAATAATAATCATATAAATCGATGGTTAAACGATTCTTGTTAGCAGTGTCTGCCATCTTTCCACCTTGCTTCATTCTGTCAATTATTTTCACTTTTGTCTTCACCGTTATTACTTGGGGCTTCTGAGCGGTGCCAGCATCATTGCCGCTGCTTTTATGCTTGCTTCCAGACATCATGGACTTGTACTTCCCTTGACAATGTACACCGGGCATATATGATCTAACTTGCGCGATTTAACATGCGCAATTGCGAATGTTTGTATCTTCGAAAAGTACATAACTCAAATGCTTGTAAGTAGGGGACTTACTGTATAATTTTATTCCAATGTAATTTAGATTTTAGCATTGGTGTAACAATTTGAAATTATGGAACTGGGTTAAAAACCCTTTAACACATTATCAAAACATGGAAGAATAATGTTATACCAACTTTGTGAAAAAAAATTATTCATGTAAGGAGATCACTTAATCAATTGTAAAAGTTGCATGGTAAAAAAAAAAAATTAAATCAAGAGTAAAAACCAGAGCTATGTTTATTAGTAAAAGTGAGAGCATTTCCACACACATACACACAGTGTGATGAGAACTCGCAGGATTGGGACTAACCATCTGTGTGTCCATAAGAACACCACTTGTACTAGAGTGAGAAAAAAAAACCTTGAGTTTGTTAGGGAGCATAAAATGCATGGATTTTGGAGTGATGGGAAAATGTCATGTGATCTTATGAGTCCAGATTGAGCCTATTCCAGAGTAATGGGCGTGTCAGGGTAAGAAGGGAAGGACATGAAGCGATGCTCCCATCATGCATAGAGTCCACTGTACAAGCCTCTGGAGACAGTGTTATGATCTGGGGTTGATCAGTTGCGAGGGGTAAAAGTAATGACTGTTGATAAATATATATCATAAAAGAATGTTTTCCAGCCTGGATAGGTGTACCTATGGCCTCTTAGGAATACAGACACACCAGGAAAAAATAGGATAATAAAAATGAATTAAAATGAAAATAAATTTCTTTAATTATACCAATTATGCCATAAAACCATAATAGTGCAAAGTACTAAGTAATACAGTAATAATAAAGTATGCAACTCCTTACAGAAGCAATGAGCTAAAATATGGTAAGTTCCTTATACTTTATGGAATGTCCTTCTTTGTTTTACATCACATTTCATGATTCAAAATCATAAACTACTTAGAATTTCTATTTTTCCTCTTTTTTTTCCCTAAATCTTATTTAATGCCCAAATCATCCTTATTAATGCTTTTTGGCACACAATCAATTTCCACTCAAAATTTTAAAGGGGACATTTAGGGGCATTCCTTTATGCCTAGTCCGTGTCTTTGATTAAGTCTCAGAACTTTATTTCCATTCTGCTTTGTCATTTCACAAATCCCTAAGCAACCATGAAAACGTAAGATAACAGAATAGCGGAGTATATTGTCTCATTCTGCTTTAGAGTTCGTGCTCATAATGTGTAATGTGTGTGTGTGTGTGTGTGTGTGTGTGAGCGAAAGAGATTCAAAGGCTTTTTATATAATCACTGATACATTACAGCACAGTGAAATAATTTTTTCATATATCCAAGCTTGTTAGAAAGCAGTAGTCAAAGTGCAGGTCAATCCTGGAGCAACCCAAAGCCCCAACAGTAGCTGCTTGCTCATGCTGGGGGCGTAACCCCCGACCTTCTGATCAGTAACCTAGAGCTTAAACCATTGGTATAATTCTATCTATTATATCCATAATTATTAGTATTGATTAGATTATACCCAGAGTATTACCCAATGTAAAAATAAGCATTAGATAAGTTAAAATATGCTAATGATGCTACTGTTAGGAGGATGTACGCACAAAAAGGTCATGCTCAAGCCAAATCACCAGTTTTAACAGGCATGAGACAAGAAAGCAATTGGACAAACGCTGGGAATGCAAAACACAGAGAAAGCAAATGTTTAAAACCAGCGAAACAGACATGGATTAACTCTCAGAAATGTGTTGTTTTAACAAAATGAGCAATGCCCTTGAATACAGCTTGATTAAACATTAACATCAAATAGGGGTTCAAACGTCAGGTGGGTTTTGGCTTGGGGTTGGGGTGATAGATCCTGGATTACAGAAGCCACATTGTACACCTTTCTGCATTTATTTGGAATTCCTGTAACATGTATTTCATTACCTATTATTTGCATGAATTAAAACCAAGCAGAGGTTTATTAAATATTATCCCAGTGCTCCCAGTCTCAATATAAGAACTGTGTACGATAGATCAAACATCACAGTCTGAGCAGCATTGGATTTGTCAGCCCATCACAGACATACACAGCTGTACAGAAACTAAAAATAGCTGCTATTTATTGTTAAAAAAAAAAAATTAATAAAGCTTTTTTAGGAGAATTAATTACATATTGTTCTTTTTACTATCCCGTATTTAACAGGTCCGTAAGCCCAAGGGAGTCAATTAACAGTGAGAAGACTACACTTTACTCACAGCTAACTCAGGCAGAAAAAGGAAAAAATGAGGTCACAGTAAAGAAAAGTTTCAACAAAGGGTTTGTTATTTTGAAACGAACTGCCATAAGTTTGAGCGGTTCATGTTTTCATGCAAATCTGACAAGAAATCATAAAAATTAAAATTCAATATCTAAATCCAAATGAAATGGGATATGACTGAATATGATTGATCAGTTGAAAAAGTACAAGTGACCTGTAAAAAAAAAAGAGGAAAAAAAAGAGCTACTCCTCTCAGTAGGGCGGGTGTAAAGAATTTATGTTCACTCACGATTAAATCAATTGCAATAACCTGACCTGCTTGGCTGCTTAAGATCTAACAAATGTCAAGCCCAATTAACTTCATTCCTTTTTTTTTTCTCTGCACTTTTTTTTCTTCTCATGCAAAATTTATTCCACCACCCACTTCAGTTTTTCGACAAATTAGTAGAACTGGCCAAAATGTATAAAGAAGATGGGGTCTTGTGAGGCAGATTTGATCAATACTGTCACAACACTGTGGAAATCAAAAATATTGTGCAAAAGCTTTAATAATGCAATAATGCAAAGGACAATAATATGGACCATTTATAAGAATTGCATGGCATCAATTTTCGAATAGAGTTCAAAACAGGTCCATGTGAATAAATGGAGCTACATGACAGTACAAAATCTGTGTTATGTTAATCCACACCGTCCACCGATGTGTGATCAGGAGTAAAACATGGGGCGTTTGGCTGCACACTCTACCAATATTTCTTCAGTTAAAAGTGATATGTTTATTGCAGAATGTGTTAAGCTTTTGAGAACTTTCTATTAGGTACATACAGCTGTGCAAAAGTCATGGGACGCCCTCCGTTTTTCATATAACATTGAATTAAATTCTGTAAATGAAATGCAAGAGAATGCAAAGATAGAATTAGATATAAATATAGAATTAAAACCCTGTTTGTTTTTATTAACAACCTTTCAGCAGCAACTTCATTTTCCCTCTCGTCTGTTCCAACCACTCAGCATTCAGCATTAGCACTATACAGTACTAATCAATCGCCTGATCATCTGTCATCATCTGCATCTGTTTCTCACTGGTTCAAGCCTTAAGTTAGATCCCTAATGCTTGAACGATTCACAATTCACTGTGTGGCTAACAAGCAAAAACACAATCCTCTAAAACCACTCAGGTACAGGGACTGGACTGAAAATGAGAGACAAAAACTGGTCAAAAATGAGAACCAAAAAAAAAAGGTATTCTTGAGGTATTCTGAAGAACTACTCCTTAAAAAATACATTAATTTTGAAACTCTTTGGAAGTAAAGTATAGAGAAATGAGGGGGCTCAAGATTTTTGCAAAGAATTATATTTCAGGAAAAAGACTTTTTCAAAGAGCAATTTCCATCCCAGGTAAAAGTAAAAGTAAAAACACTCTGGTGTACTTTTGCTGTTAAATGCACCAATAGCACTGTATCATTTGAGACTATTTATCATGTAAATCAAATCTTTTTGACTTCAAATGCTAAAGCTGTGCAGACACTGGGTAATTTCATTGTGATTAATGTTTTAACTCACATTATACGTTTTAATTGGCCTTGCTTCATGCCCTGAAGCTGCAACCTCTCCTCTTTCACTGTAAGGTTGAGAAACCATGCACCACCTGAGTGATCACACATTTACCCAGAAACCCCCAAACTGTGTCTGTGTACGAATTGGAAGTACGTGCACAGAGGCATGGAGCTGAATTAATTCGGAACTGTGGAAAATTTCACCGGCGCCTGCTGACACTGCAAGACAGCCAATCAAAATTTCTGGCACAAATCCATCCAATCTTTTGGGAGCCAGATCGTTGCGGTGACTAATCAAGCCCTGAGACAACTGATCAGGCCGAAATTTGGACTGATTGTAAAATTAGTCTGGGTTAACTGATTCAGGTCTTAAAGCAGGCTAAATGCCCAAATTTTAAATTTATTAATCACTATTTATTTATATATAGAAGAGCGGCATGGTGGCTTTGTGGTCAAGGGTTTGATTCCCTTGAGCCGTGCTTGGTGGGTTTCCTCCGCGTTCTTCGGTTTCCTCCCACAGTTCAATGGCATGCAGATTAGGCTAATTGGTGTCCCCAAATTGACCATTGTGTGTGAATGCCCATGTGTATGTTCACCGGAGGTCCTACCACGGTTGGAATGGTGTATAGAATAGTAATCACCATTAGCCTTCATGGTCCCTACAGTAGTTGGACTACAGAGGTTCTTAGATGGACTGATGCATAACAAAGAGGCTGCAGTAAAAAATAACAAAGAAATAGGTAACACTGTTTAGTAATCCAGTCCAATTTTAAGTTTACTTTGCTAAAATTAATCATTTTTAAAGCATTTTTGCATACAGTTCATCAGTTCATTATATATTGGACTATCCAAATGAAATGTTTGTTTGTTTGTACACTCATATCCTGATCATCACCCTTTTCCTTTGTACCCCCTTTTCTTTCCATTCCTTGTTAGCATTAGACCGCTTACATCTTGACAGCATAGTCTATTGCAGACAAAATCATTCACTTACGTGAAAATCTGCCATTTTAAAACTTACTCCGAGATTGAACGCAGAATGTCAGGGAGGTAATATTCATGTGCATTCCACTTATTGTAATACACGACCTGAATCGTCAGGGTAAAAGCGTTTACTGCATGCTGAAGCATATACTCAACTATCAATCACTCTTGAGCATTTGCTCAGACATTTTTTTTTTTAAATTGTTCATAGTTGGAGGTTTTATAAGAGCAAATCTGGAACGTGAGCAGCCTGGTGAGTATGAGCATCCCCTCAAGCATGCATTACACTTTGAAAGCCTTCTAAATTCATGGCTTGGAAAGATGTTCAGAATGGACAGCTTTTCACAATGCCACCTCAATAGTAAGCTCTGATTTGCAGTTGTTTAAAATTCTAGCCGTCACAGTGATGCGATGCATTACACGTATAGTGTCATACTGACCTTGGAGAAGAAGTCCAGAGCCTGCTGTGAAAAAGAGAGTGAGAGAGATCATGCACGGTTTTCTAGTGTTTCAGTAAAATTTCCTAAAACAAAACCAGACTTACAAAGGCATAATGTATCCTTAAGTCATATTAACAAGTATGCATGAAGCTGTATTACACTGAAAGCTCAGACATACATTACAGTTTTATTAATTATATAGATGACTAACTCAATAATATGCTCTAATTAAAGGTGATATTAAACTTTTCTTATCCAAACCTTTTTTTCGGCAAAATATGGAAACTGATAAAACTCATTGTCTACACGAGTCTATCCCAGGAGACTTAGGGCACTAGGCAGGTTACTCCCTGGACGGGGTGCCAATCCTTCGCACACACACATACACACACCCACACATTACGGGTAATTTAGGAATGCCAGTTAGCCGTATCTGCATGTTTTTGGACTGTGGGAGGAAACCAGAATATTCAGAGGAAACCCACCAAGCACAGGAAGAACATGCAAACTCCATGCACTCCAGGCAGGAATCGAAGTACCTTGTACTTGCAAGTACAAGGTGACAATGCTAACCACTAAGCCACCGTGCCACCAAACTATTACGTTCACATTTCAGCATTTTGCAGACACCCCAATCCAGAGCGACTTTTTAAACCTGACTCATTGAGTGTTAAGGGCCTTGAACAAGGGCCCAACAGTGGCATCTTGGTGGTGCTGAGGTTTGAACCTGGAACTTTCTGCTCAGTAGTCCAACGCCTTAACCCCTCATCCCACGCCTTAACCCCTCATCCCACTAACTTTAAAAACAAAAAGAAGGGAAAAAATGCGAAAGAAAAAAGAATTGCAACATTCATAACAAATTATTATTATTATTATTATTATTATTACTTAGTTTTTTGTCAGGGGGATTTTTCCTGAGTTTTCTTATAGCCAATTCTCACTTTTACAGCATCCTACCATCGACGTAACAACTAAAGTACCAACCAGGGAGGGCAAAGAAAATTAAGTGCTTCCTCCGAGACATGTGACATCAGCCGACCGTATCTTTTCAAAACTGATGTGCAAGCAAAAAGCTCACAGACGCCCATGATTGGCTCGGGTCCCCTTGATTGATGTAAGAGCGCAGGTGTGCCATCTCTCCCCCCAAGACAGCACAGTCAATTTGCTCAATTTGCAATTCTAGACTCCTGGCTACAGCTGGCTGTTGCATCACCCAGGAATTGAATTTTGCTATCTTCAGGTAATCGGGCAAAAACACCTCCATTCCGCCATCAAGAGGAAAAAACTTTTTTTTTTCTTGGGCTTTGTCCCTTTTTATTCTTGGGTTGCGGTAATGGATCAACAGCGGATTTCAATCCTCCCATTTTTGAAAAGGGGTTGGGACCGGACCTGCATTCACTGGCTGTTGGTTAAGGACCCATTAACAGTGACCTTACAGTGGCAGGGCATGGACCCTGAAGTCTTCAATCCGGAATACAGAGCTTTAACCACTCAGGAGCCTAAACTATTAATTTTAAATTAGACATCATGGTGTGACTTCCTTACTGTACATAAACTATACAAGCCACATATAATACGCTATAATATTAATAATGACATTAAAACACAAAACAACCCATATGGAGTCAATATGTAGTTTGGGAGCTATACAGTGGAACCTTGGATTACAAACACAGTTTGGCTTGTATTTTAAAACACTTGTAAACCAAAGCGAAACCAAACCAAAACAATAAAATTATTCGTTCCACAGCCCAAAAACATAAATACAAAAAAATAATTAATACAAAATATCAAGTAAAAATAGAACAAATTAACCTGCACTTTACTTTTAAAAAAAGTAAAAATTAACCCCGATGAATAAGTATTTCCGTTTATGCGCGCAGATGCTGTGTGTGTGAAAGTAAAGGAAAAGGAGCAAATAAACAATAGACTATCAGATTTTTAAAATAAAAATTAACAAGAAACACTGTTTATGACAATCGCGAGAGCGCATACTAACGGAATCAAAGCTATAAAGAAAAAATAAAACAAATTAACCTGAAATTTACATTTGAAAAGGATTGAGACAGAGCTGTGTTTCCATTAGAGAAAGATAGTGTGTGTGTGTGTGTGTGTGTGTGTGTGTGTGTGTGTGTGTGTGTGTGTGTGTGTGTGTGAAAGCGAGGGGAGTAGGGGTGTGTGCATAAAGGCGAGAGGAGGTGTGCGCATGTGTGTGAAGGGGGCACAGTGTCCGAGGCTCCACTGTACTGGAAATTCAACCACCCATTGTCAATTAGTGATGGGTCTTTCATGAACAAAGTCTTTAATGTGACTCGAGTAACGAGTGATAAGTTCATTTTCTACTGGGGGCGCATGCACAAAGCATCACAAAACTTCCATATATTATGTACAGGAAACAGAAATGTGTAGTTACCTTTGAGTCGTCTGAGTCGTTTGCTCTTTTGTTACGTGACTCCCATAGACACTATACAGCGCAGTAGATTCAAAAGAATGAAAAATTCGGACCAGAAGATATGATGGTGGGCTATTTATTCTGTTTATTATAATATGTCCTTAGCTGATTGTACTATTTACATTCCTGGAACTATAGACAAAATTTGTGTATGTAGATGTGTTGGTGGTCTGTTTATTAAAAATGTAACATTTTAATTCTGATCAAAAGAAAAACTATTATTTTGATAAACGAGATTCAAAGAACCGAGTCACTAAAATGATCCAAACTTCACTATCGTCAATTTGCTAATTTCTGACACTCTGAATTAGCATTGCGGTTACCTGCTCCAACATGCATGTGCTTGGAAGGTAACACCTAGAGGAAACACAAATAAGGTAGAAGAGTTGAAGCAACACAGACAATAACTCAAGTGCAGGCTCAAACTGGAGACCCTGGAGCTATGCCACTCCGCAACCTCTATTGAAAGTTTTATATCTAATTCTGCTTTCAGTCTTTATGAAAATGGTAAGCACAAATCTAACTAAAACCCAAGTTCAAAGCTGGCTGAGCTTGGGGAGGACAAAAGTAATAAAAAGTAATATTGTGGTTCCAATCAGTTAAGAATAAGAAAAAGTCTTGAAAAGACGTAGGTGAAGGCAATTAATGCTCCTTATCCAGCAATTTTGTGCACCACTGAAGACTGAAAAACATGACATCATGTTCTATTGAAAAGCAAATTTCAGCTCACTGTATATATTAAAAAAACACAACATGCCACGGGGAAGTGGCATGGGAATATTAATAATATTATTTTTTTATAGAACACTATATAATTAACGTTTTGCCACAAGTAAAGACCTCTGATTTTTGTCAATCACTAAAATTGTTAGAAATCACAGCTATAGTGGATGCAGAGTCTGCAGTATAATGGAAGTGAGAAAAGTGCACAAGCAAAGGTGGCTGTAAATTATAATGTGTACTGTAGCTTGTGCACGCATAACCACCCGTGGGGTAGTTGGTTAGAAATAAAAGCATACTCTGGCTAGAAGATTTATTATTATTTATATTACATTCACACAAATTTACATCGGGCATTTCTTTTGGCAGGTAGCACAAATCACAGCCGTCTTCATTTCAAGCATTATTGCATTATTTGGCAGTGCTTGGGGTGATATTTTATCTCTCTTTAAAAGTAAAAACTTTTTTATTTATTTTTTTATATAATTATTCTCAGGAAAGGGGGAAGAAAATTAACACAAAAAGAATGACTATTTATTTATTTTTAGCTTTAATAAAATTACTGGTTAATGAGCCATAATCCCAAGGATTAAAAGATTAATTTGTTCAGTACTATTGTCTGTGTTTATTATTATTATTATTATTATTATTTTATTTTTTTTTAGTATCATTATCATTAATTATGATTATTTTCTTATACACAGATCGGTCACTAGAATAAAAGCATGGGTAGTGGCCAAGGACTAGCCCAGTAGTTAAGGTGCTGGAAGACTGATTGGAAGGTCCTGGGATTAAACCCCAGCACCACCAAGTGGTGGGCCCTTGAGCAAGGCCTCTAACCTTCAACAGCTCAAATGTGTATTGGGATAAAAAATGTTATTGGGATTTAAAAAAAAAAGGAAGGTACTATGGATAAGGACGTCTGCCAAATGTTATAAATGTCAAAGCTCTGACAGGTGAAGTGAATAACATTGACTACCTCCTTATACTGACTTATAAGGGGAGGGGATAAGCAAGCAAACAATCATTTCTCAAAGTTGATGCGATAGACACAGAAAAAAATAAGTAAGCATGTGAGAAACTTTAACAAGGGCTACAATGTGATTCTTGTACTGTATGCAGTAATTACTACTGTACCTATGAGGGCCAAATCGTGAACTAGTGAGAGTCTGTCTCATTAACCCATAGATGGAACCAAAGGTTAACCTGTTTGGATCAATCCCACAGAAGACCTACTATAGCACAATTTAAAGCTGGGAAAGAAAAAAAAAAGTTATTTCTGTCTATAATGGGAAGGTGTCGGGACCCACTGTGCATTGCAGCTCACTGTGTATGAAGCTGAAGCTAGTCAGACTGCCCATGCTGACCCCTGTGCAGTGCTGAAGGCTGCTACAATGGGCAGGTGAACATCACAACTGGACCATGGAACAATGGAAGAAGAATTTGTTTGATAAATCACTTTTTCTTTTATGTCATGTGGATGGTGCGGTGTGTATGCCTCACTTACCTGGGTAATAGATGTCTCCAGGAAGCACTATGGGAAGAGTGTGAGCGTGAGTGCAAAGACAGCGTGATGCTCTGGGCAATGGGCTGCTGAAAATCCCTGGGTCCTGGTATTTATGTGGATGTTACTTTGACACGCAACACCGAACAGAATAAATGTTGCGGACCAAGTATTCCCTGATGGCAGTGGACTCTTTCAGCGGGATAATACATTGCTAAATCATTTAAGAATGATTTATGAAGAATAACAAGTCTGATCTACTGTACTGTACCTTACAACTCACAGGTCTTCAGAGAAGTCCATTCCATTGATGGTTCTGAGGTTCTTGAAATAAACTAATTGGTAAAGTAATTTATATATATTTATGTAATATATATATATATATATATATATATATATATATATATATATATATATATATATATATATATATATATATATATATATTTAGTTTAGCAGTTCATAATGAAATTACAAGCATAATAGGCACTTATGTATTTCAATAACAGATGTAAGAAAGGATAAGGGTTAGCAATGATTAAACACACTGGACCTCCAGGTGTCAAACAATAACGCAGGCAAATAAACCCAGAGTACAGTAGTGCTGTTATCTGACTCACACACCTGCTTCATAAGAAGTGCTTGTTCAACATGTGAAATTGCTCACTCTGCATAAATATTATACCTGGTTCCTTTGGGTAATTTAAAGTTGCAAGCACACAATTGGGCTTGGATCAATGATAAATCGATGCAGATCAGAATTAATTACAGTTACTCCTTTGAGTGGCAGCAAGAGATAAAATGCTTTTTAAGGAGCCAGGTTATGTAAAGTCATGTTAATTGGGATCATATAATATTATGGATCATACATATTCATAACTCATGTACAGTCTGGGATTTTGTGCATGCAATTTTTTTTTCCCCAAGCTTTAGCTAAAACTTTTTCATATCTTTTAAATGCACTTAGTAGTGCATAACTACAAATATGACTTTTATATTTTAGGGTTATTGTTTATCTTTAACATTTAAATTGTCCAGTAGACAATCCAGTATGAACCAGAGCCACATGATAATTGGTGCAGCTCCCTTACAGGAACACTTGTCAGGCATTACAACGTTCACATCACGATACTGCGCTAATGATGTGAACTCTTTTTTCTTCAACTCCTAAGCACGAAATTTTAGTAGTATACACATCATCACACCTTCACCTTTGTCAAATTACCAGGTATTAGTTTAACAAGAAAAAAAGAAAAAACAAAAAAAGAAAAAAGACTGCCTGGTACAAATTAGGCATTAATTGAGGTATATTCAACCGTTCAAAATCACCAGTCTGATAAACTGAAAAGCTGAGAAGCTCGAGTTTTTCTTCCGAATTGAAGTAAACCATGAATGCATCCTTAAAATGCTTGTTTGTTAATTGGATGACTGTGTTCTATCACAAAAGGTGACTATAATATGTAGTTCTGGCCAAGCTTTAGACATAATTTGGGTTCCCTATTAAAGCCATTTTAATAATATTTTTACATAATGTGGAAAGAAAGGAAATAAACACATAATACAGCACTACTTGGCATTTTCAGCATTAATTGGATTAATTATTTTAGATGTGCATTTGGAGAGGATTAAAACAATGTTGATACATCAAAGACAAAATTATTTTTATTTTATTTTAGTTATTAAATGTTCAAACATCTGCCATTAAGTTACCGTATGCAATATATTTGAAATGTTACATAAAATGCTTGATAAAACAACAATTTATCTCTCAGTAACTACTTTATCCCTAATAATAATAATAATAATAATAAGAAGAAGAAGAAGAAAAAGAAGATGTTGATGAAAATGACAATTACACAAAAAATATAATCCTAGAGTTAGTGTCCCTTTGACAGTCAGATAAACTGCTTCCTTTAATTGATGCTAAATGTAATAAATCACATCAAATCAAGTATTAAGTTATTTTGCATGATTTGAGTTATGCATTTCCTCATATTCCTGATTCAATAATACCAAGTTTATTACTGAATCATGTCCTGATGATGAGATGCTGAGATGGCCTGAGTAAGTTTTAATTTTTTTTATTTTTTCATTGAGGAGGACCTTAAAAACACCCCGCAGCACACTGCACATTAATGCACAATTGCACATGCAACACACATTCGAACATGGTCTACATTGCACATTGTTCTGCCCATGACTGGACATTGCTTTTCCATTTCAATTATATTTTATTACTTGTACAAAGTGTAAATATTTACCCTTAAAAGCCTTTATGTTTTCTATATTTGTATTTTTTATAAATATAGTCCTATTTCATATTTGATATTCTTTGTTTTAAATTTTCTTTTTCATACTCTTTTTTTAAAATTATATTCTTATTTCATATTCTTTATTTAAATACTTTATTTTCTTTTTTTAATCTTTATGTCATGGGCGGTCGTACAAGCATTTCACTTTATATCACACTGTGTTTGACTTTGTATGTGACAAATAAAAGTTTGATTAAATTTAAATTCCAATATTTAAAGTTTTTAAATGAGGATTCTGTGACATAGTAAGAAAGAAGGAACTCTCAGCCTCATTTTCAATCCTTGGAAATTCCCTGCTACACCTAAAACTAACTTCACCAGCACAGCAGATTTATAGAAAAATAACAACATTAATAATAATAATAATAATAATAATAATAATAATAAAATAAAATAAATCATGCTTTTTCTATTTGGATAGTGTTTTAAAACAATTTATAGGATTAAACTCTCCTCAATTCTGCTGATGGATCAGGATAGATAGATAACTTTTTTTATTTTTATTTTTGTGCTGTAAAATGTACCACATCTCACCTACCGCATACTGCTGGCCATAACGCAAAACTAACTAGTGTGACTTTTAATCCCTACCTTGATATGAGCGTAGTGGCAGATAACCTGGCTGTCGCAGGTTAAGCATGTTTTTCCCCCATATCTTTAAAGTTACAGCAGCTGTATAGAGAGTGTAGCAGTTCTTTACCATAATTTTTGGATTATTTCCACATTTAAGGTTTAAGTTCTAATTGGCTTTGTTGTATATAAACAGCTTACAGGCCCAAGACAAGCTTCATACAGTCTGTAGGGTGGAACGGAGAGCAAAGAAATATTGGTTCAATCCATTTCACCCTTCAGTCGTTGGGGAGAAATGTGTTGTTCTCCTTTTCTCACTCTCTGCTATGCACCAGCTGGCTGCCAGCAACTAGGTGTCACAATAACAGTGAGGGAATGGTCTCATGAAGCTGTTGGGACTCTGCGTGGCTGAAAAAAATGAGATGATCTCCGTGAGAAGACATTAGCAGCATGACCATCTGTATCCCAGACTACATTCACTTATGCATCGTGAACACCATCCCCAGCAGGGTAGTCTTCTGCTTTCCAAACAATAAACCATGGATTACAAGCGGCCTGAAGGTAGTTGTGAACAATAGGAAAAGAGCTTTTAAGGGATTTAAAGGAAATGAGGTGCAAACACACAAGGGAAGGTGAGGAGGAAAGCAAGGGCTCCTTCAAAAAGGAGAAGTTACAGTAATATTGTGCTATGGATGATGACGGTGTTATGAGAAACATCACTGGGTTAATGTTCAACACTGGACCGACTAGAAGTTAATGATCCAAATCAGATCTTCTACTGGGTCTCCGTCCTGTCTAAAGCTACAGTATTCTTTCTCAGAGAGTCTACACTTCTTCTGCAGTCCTAAGAATTTCACTCCATCTTCTCTTTTCTCCTCTTGCTGTTCTGTTAAAAACACTGTGGGATCAGAAGCTCCCAGTTCCACCTTCGCTGTGCTGTGTTTACTCTAGCCTTCAGCAGAAATATCGCTGGTATACCATTACCTCGCAGACAGAAAATAACACCTGCTTGGATGCAGTGGCACCGGCAGGCTTATATTTCATAGCACGCACAAGAACCGCCCACCCGCATGTACATTAACTTTAATGCCTACAGTAGGCTTGACGCACACACATACTGTAAAACTATTCATAGAGTGAGAGAGAGAGAGAGAGATTGATTGATTCAGGCTTTGTTTGCTGGTTACTGATAAAGCACCACCGCTAATTAACCTACCATACACCAAGCCATCGGCCAACTGACCAAAATTACTTAAACAATAATGTCTCGCATGGGCATGAGGACAAAAGTGTTTGTTAAAACAGGCATCAAACTGATCGTCTCTTAGGCTTGTTGCAAATTAATATACTGTAGTGCCTGTACAACCGAAGCGTGAGGAAAATCAGAGTTCATTACTGATTTGAATGATGCCCCATTGCTTATACTAATGACTACAGACCGATAACCCAAACATCTTACGCTGTATAATGAAACGATATCAGTGTGCGATTATCTGTACCAGATACTCCAGAGCATCCACTTTTATTTGAACAACACAGTCAACCATGACTGTTGTTTGACTTTTCCAATGCTTTTTACTCTGATCACTTTTTACTATAAAGTTACAGTCAGGGAAAAACACTATTACACAACCTCTTTGATCATAAACTACCTGATAGCCAGACCCTAGTTTGTGCATTTAGCTGGTGAGAATGTGAAATTCAATGTACACATTTTATGTACAGAACTGTAAATGAGGCCATTGTGGTGTGGATTGGTGTAAAGAAAAACAAAACAAAACCTAAAAAGAATAATATGAGCAAAGACTAAAATGAGGTGGTGATGGACGACGCAGGCACCTGATCACCCACCGCGGAGAGGATGTGGAGGAGGTGGAGATGTACAAGTGCCTGAGGATGCACCTACACAATCAGTCCTCAACTGGATGCAGAAAATAATAGCAGGATCCAGAAAAAGGATGGAGCAGACTGATTTATTTGAAGATGCATAGAGCATTTAATATATGAAGTAGAATGCTAACATTATCCTGTTTTTGGTTATCGTTTGTGTGCCTTTGAGTTGAGGCATTGACGTGAAGGTAGCTGAATGAACTGGTTCACTGGGTCAGGGACTAACAGTAAAAGTATTTAAGTTTATCTGTGTATCTATAAGCAAGTAGCTTCGGTCAGGTACCTATTCTGTAAAGGGAGAAGAAGGGAACTGCAAGGATGCGATGTATTTCTCAACTGACTTTTTATGGAGTTTTTCTAAAAATCAAGTTAATATGGCCGGGGATGCTGAGCCATTGCTATTGATTATCTACCTTTACCCATGAGAACTGAAATGTGGAAACAGAGGGATACAGAGAGAAAGAGACAAAGAGAGAGAGAGAGCCACGCAGAGAGTGTGACAGAGTTCAGGTGGACTATTAGCCCAAGGTATCATTCTCCAGCCTACTATGGAGGCTGATGATGACCTGTGCCGGGAGATCACCAACTGTTCGGTATAGTGAAAGAAATCAGCAGCAGTTTTTTTTTTTCTTTTTTTTTTTTCGCTCGCTAAAGCTGCCAGTGGAAGCCCCTCTGGCACTCAAATGATGGCCAAGCAGCTCGTATTTTTTTTCTAATGTTTCAAATCACAGCAGTGGAGAAGCAACTTGCACCTGTGCAGCAGGAGGTTACATGAAAACCTGGAGTGCAGAGACAGCCTGTCTTTTCCGTGGTGGATTGCAGCAGAACATGTACTATTTATAGGCTCACATAGTGTGTGAAAGAGGCAGTTCAATAAAGAAGAGCACTGCATTACCATCAGTCCAAAACGTTTTAGGATACTGAGACAAAACATAAAAACTGCTAAAGGCCCATGTGAAATTCATACAATTTTGATAATTTTTAATAATTAATTATTATTCATTATCATCATAAAAAAAACTGTTCTTTTGGTTGGATGATCTGATTACATAAACCTTAATTATGGCATTTAACTTATTTCCTGTGTTGACCTATACATCACAATCCACAGACTAAAATATAAAGTGAATTGTTCAAAACAATACCATCTCACGAATGCAGTAATAATTACAGTCAGTCTCCTTAAATATGGTTAAACATTTGTTCCCCGCCAATACTATTACCTCCATATGTAAACTCTGTCCTTCTGCAAAGGTTTTACACTACACTTTGGAGTGTGGCTGATGTCAAGCCCTGATGATACTGTACAGTACGTAAGAAGACTTGAGGCACAGTCAGTGCTCCACTTACTGTAGTCCCAAAGGTGTTCAGTGGGTTGAGGTCCAGGCTCTGTGTTCGTACACTCCAACCTTGGCACTTGCTTTGTGGAAAAGGGGCATTTTCATAATCGAATGCATTTGGGCAAGTTCCAGTAAAAGGAAAAATAATTGTATTGCTAGATTACAGAAAGAAATCCAATGCAAAGTATAGCAGCCAATTTGCGGCAACAGTTTGTGGAAAGTTCATGTTTGGGTGTCATAGTGTCACCTACTGTACTTTTGGCCATAGACAATCACCAATCACTTCATTAGGTACAACTGTTCAACTGCTCTTGAATACAAATATCTATTCAGCCAATCACATGGCAGCAACTCTATGCATTTTGGCGGGTAGGCATGGTCGAGATGATCTGCTGAAGTTCAAACCAGTAAAAGAATGGGGAAGAAAGGTGATTTACTGTGTCTAAGTGACGTGGCATGTCAAACCTTGAAGCAGCAAAAGACCACACTGGGTCTCGCTCCAGTCAGCTTAGAACAGGATACTACACTAAAGCTACAGTTCACGGTTTCACCAAAATTGAGCAAAAGAAGATTTATTTCTGCTGTGACATTTGGATGGTCGGGTCAGAATTTAGCATGAACGACAAGAAAGCATGGATCCATCCCGCCTTGTATCAGTGGTTCAGACTGGTGATGGTGGTGTAATGGTGTGGGGGAGATTTTTTTGGCACACTTTGGGCCCCTTTGCACCAACTGAGCATAGTTCCTCCACAGGGTACCTGAGTATTGTTGCTGTCTGAGTCCATCCTATTATGAGCACAGGATAATGTGTCATATCACAAAGGAAAATCATCTCAAACTGGTTTCTTGAACATGACCATGTACTCAAATGCCATCTATGATCCAAATGTGACAAATGTGATGCGTTCATGCCAATATGGACCAGATCTCTAAAATCTAAAAACGTTTTCAGCACCTTGTTGAATCTATGCCATAAAGAAGGCAAAAGAGGTTTAAACCCAGTACTAGTACAATGTACCTAATGAAGTGGCTGATGAGTGTAGTGTTTTCAGGTTTCTCCTAAAGGATTAAAACAATTTTTAAAATGAAACTCAAATGCTATTGGATTAACTTATCCTTCTGTTTCTATTCATTTTTTTTTAAATGCCACTGATTTAGTATTTAAAATCACTCATGGTTATCGGATGAATAAAATGCTTCACTTTGTTCACCAGCATGATTCAGTGAAGTGTTCAGTACCACATTACACAGGGATTTACACAGAAACAGAGAGAGCGAGAGAGAGACAGGGTTTTACATTAATGATTTTCAGGGATTAAAAACATCCCTATTGCAGTGTCATATATAATTGTAAAAATTCCTGAAATTTCCTACATGCTTAATGCTACCTTGAAATCAGTTGTGAATGATATTACTAGCCACTCACATCCTTTGTCGTCTTATACATTATTAAAATCAGCAAATCCTAACCGTGACATTTTTTCAAACAAGCTTTCCAAGGTCATTTCCTGACTTATCCATGATTGACATTATATACTGGCATCCAAACCAGATGAACTGAACATAAGCTACACAAGCAGGGATCAAAGCAAATGTGGCAGTGCACGGAAGCTGAAAAGAAAGGATGGCAGAGGTCAGAGGAGGCACCATTAGCGAGAAGGATCTTTCTCACATGTAGCAAAAAAAGAAGAAAAAAAAGAAGTGTGTTCTTGAGGTGTGAAATGACTTGTGGTGTGGAAATCAAAGTGGTCAAGCATACAATGATGCAGGGTGGAAAGCTAACAAGTCATCCAATTGATCTCCATGGGATTCATCAGGCAGATGGTCTCTATCGATAAAAGCACCTTAATTCAGAGAAACAAAAAGACACAAGTATAAGGGATTTTTTGTTGATTAAAACTTGCTATTAAAAAAAAAGCTTGTGATTGGACCTGTTGCTCCGAACGTCCAATGAGAAAGATCAGTAGACCCCCTTATTGCATGATAATTATGGTAAAGGGCAACACCACTATTAAATAGGTTTCTGTTCACACAGGTTACACACTGAAGAAATGACTTTAAGATGCAGTCAAGTGTGGTGTAGTGTCTAGTATTGGGACTAAAGTTGGGTCACAGTGAACCCCATTAGAGAGAGTAATGGCTAAATAAATGAAATTAATGTTTGTTTGTTTTTAAATCAACCAAGCCTGCAACTGAGGAGACCTAACAATTAGTTAAACACATCATTCAGTGGCTTTAACAAATAAGATAAAAGCAAATTAACATATTACAGCCAACCATCTCTTCGGGGGAAAAATATATGGCAATTTAATGAATATTAAATTCCATATATACTGTAGGGAACTAGTGCTTATATTTATTAATATATTGCAAAATATAAATTGACCATGTGTATTTTGTTCAGTATATATATACTGAACAAAAATATAAACGCAACACTTTTGTTTTTGCTCCCATTTTTTATGAGATGAACTCAAAGATCTGAAACATTTTCTACATACACAAAATAACCATATCTTTCAAATATTGTTCACAAATCTGTCAAAATCTGTGATAGTGAGCACTTCTGCCTTGCTGAGATAATCCATCCCACCTCACAGGTGTGCCACATCAAGATGCTGATCTGACATCATGAGTAGTGCACAGGTGTACCTTATACTGCCCACAATAAAAGGCCACCCTGGAATGTGCAGTTTTGTCTTTCAGCACAATGCCACAGATGCCACAAGTTTTGAGGGAGCGTGCAATTGGCATGCTGACAGCAGGAATGTCAACCAGATCTGTTGCTCGTGAATTGAATGTTAATTTCTCCACCATAAGCCGTCTCCAAAGGTGTTTCAGAGGATTTGGCAGTACATCCAACCGGCCTCACAACCGCAGACGACGTGTAACCACACCAGCCCAGATCCTCCACATTCAGCAGGTTCACCTCCATGATCGTCTGAGACCAGCCACTCAGACAGCTGCTGAAACAATCGGATTGCATAACCAAAGGATTTCTGCACAAACTGTCAGAAACAGTCTCAGGGAAGCTCATCTGCATGCTCGTCGTCCTCATCGGGGTCTCGACTTGACTCCAGTTCTTCATCGTAACGGATTTTGACAGATTTGTGAACAATATTTGAGAGATATGGTTATTTTGTGTATGTAGAAAACGTTTCAGATCTTTGAGTTCATCTCATTTAAAATGGGAGCAAAAACAAAAGTGTTGCATTTATATTTTTGTTCAGTATAGTTATACTGAAAATCAGCACTGTGCATAACATATGTCACATAATTGTCAGAGCAATGTCACTTTTATAGAACAGTTTTATAAACATAAATACGTTTTAAGTAGAGGACAAAATATGAGCAATAGTTTTATTTATGGTTGCTCTGTTATACTATGTTTGCTGATGTAAAAATTAGGCAAGATGGATTTGTATATTCATGTTAAATGTGTTTTCGGTAAAATTGTTTTTTCCCTTCGAACAAATGCATGTCTTCATCTGAGAAGCGTTTGTGTTTTCAGTTAAAAGTATTGCTTGCTATGTCTGCTAAACCATTTTGAACATGGACATGGACTTTTACACGGCAAACACGGGTGAGCAGAGTGAATCATCCTACTGTAATTATAGGAAATATTGGCACCCTTGAAAGAATCTATGCCATAAAAAAGGCAAAGTGAAATGAGAGTGAAGTGCTGTTGTCAATCATGAAACTAGCACTTGTCTGTCCTGAAGCATAAATCCTTCATAGCTTTATGTTTTTATTACTATCGCCACTTGGGCTCAGGTATTCATGTCCATACACAGACTACTAGAAGGGCCGTGTATGATTTTTTTTTTTCTTCATCTCTTCTGACTTCTGCTCATAAATAATGCAAAGCAACCCATGGCGTGATTGTTATAGTAAGGTAAAGAAATTCTGCATTGAATCTGGGAAGAAAAAGAGAACTCATCCATGTTTAGTTTGGATTTTCGATTGACTTGACTTTTCTTCCTACTAAAAGCATGGCAGATTTTGGACATTTAACTGATTTGTTGCTGATATTTTAAAAAGAACTCCTAAAGGTTAGGCAATATGGAAGCAGAGCAGCTTTCGGATTCATTTTCGACTTCTTGCCGAGGCTCATTACTAGTCTGACTGTACAAGACAGCGAGCAGCACGGCAGTCGTTCTCAAATATCGATCGCTGACATCCAGAAACCCCAACGCATGATAATTTGACTCGGATTTGCTTCGAGGCTCTAAAATTGAACCTGCATAATGATGAAACACTGTGCACACAATACTATGAGAATTTTTTTTTTCCACATGAAATTCACTGGGGATTAACTTTTCCTGCGTTTCCGTTTTCGTTGCATGATATCCCCCCTGATACAACTAATACCTTTGTGTAATACAGTGAATAAACACATGTTATACAGTAATGATCATTTAAACACCCTTAAGAGTGTGTCACCTTGATTTTTTTCACCTGTGTAAAATTATTATTAATAAATAATTCTTTAGATAATTTAATGCAGAACTGATGCTCATAATAAAGTGTGTTAAAAAATGAGTGGTATAAAAGCAGTTACACTGTATTGATATCATACAATCTCATTAGCAGGAGTTGCTTTATGTATTTATTTGTTTACGTTGTTTTATGTTTCTGCCCAGACTGTAATTTGAACGCACAATAAGACCCTCTGAGAACTGCATTTATGTCTATACTGGACTCGGTAGGAGTAAATCAGTGTGTAGTAGGACCCACTCATAAAGCAGGTCACACTTTAGATTTAATAATATTATTTGGATTAAGTATAAGAAATTTATTCACAATACCACTATCTGAAGTTATCTCAGATCACTATCTTGTCTCATTGCAAGTGTGTCACAATAATAATGTACACACAGCGCCGCGCTACCGTATGAAACGTACATTCACATCAACTACCAAACAGAGTTTTATCAGTAATCTCCCAGAGTTCCCAACTTCGATTAGATCACCGTCTGACCCCACAGAACTCGATCAGGCGACTGAATATTTAGAGTCGACATTTCGCTATACCCTAGATAATGTAGCTCCAGCCAAAAGAAAAATTATTAGAGATAAAAAACTTGCTCCCTGGTATAACGATCACACGCGCACTTTAAAACAGACCGCTCGGAAATTAGAACGTAAATGGCGTCAAACTAAATTACTAGTATTTCAAATAGCATGGAAGGAGAGCATCCTGAACTATAGAAAAGCTCTTAGTGTAGCTAGATCAACATATCTCTCCACTCTTATAGAAAATAACAAAAATAATCCTAGATTCTTATTTAATGCTGTAGCCAAATTAACCAGAAATAAGACCACTGCAGAAATCTCCACAACAACATCATGCAATAGTGAGGACTTCATGAACTTTTTTAATAATAAAATTGTAAATATTAGGCATAAAATTGAGGTTTTGAAACCGAACAATGTAATTGATGCAGATGTTAATCTAGCCATGTCAGACCAGAACCTAGAATACTTTACTCCCCTTGAAGAGAATGAACTAATTTCACTCATCTCTTCTTCAAATTCATCAACCTGTATATTAGATCCTGTACCGACACATTTTCTTAAACAGATAGTACCAGCAATAATAGAACCCCTGTTGAGAATAATTAATTCTTCACTCAGCATTGGATATGTTCCAAAATCTTTTAAACTAGCAGTTATCAAACCAATAATTAAGAAACCTGACCTCGACCCCTGTCAGCTGTCCAGTTACAGACCAATATCAAACCTCCCCTTTATCTCTAAGATCCTGGAAAAGATAGTAGCGGAGCAGCTATGCTCATATATACATAGGAATGGCATACATGAACTGTATCAGTCAGGATTTAGGCCTCATCACAGTACAGAGACAGCGCTCGTTAAAGTAGTAAATGACATTCTATTGGCCTCTGATCAGGGTTGTGTAACTATGCTTGTATTACTTGACCTCAGTGCAGCTTTTGACACTGTTGATCACGCTATTCTTCTTCACAGATTAGAAAATGTAGTGGGAATTAAGGGTACAGCCCTCTCCTGGCTCAGATCCTATCTGACCCATCGTTATCAGTATGTAGACTTAAATGGTGATTATTCTGCATGTTCTCTAGTGGAGTTTGGCGTTCCGCAGGGTTCAGTTTTAGGTCCACTGCTTTTTTCCCTTTACATGCTTCCTCTGGGCAACATAATCCGTAAGCATGGTATTAGTTTTCATTGTTATGCTGATGATACACAGTTATATGTCTCAGCAAAACCTGATGAGAAAAAACAGCTTACTAAAATTGAGCAATGTGTGCAGGACATAAGAAATTGGATGCTAACTAACTTCCTTCTGCTAAATCCGGATAAGACAGAAGTTCTAGTCATAGGACCGCATACAGCTAGGAGTAAAATTTTAGATCATACCGTAACTTTAGATGGCCTTTCTGTTCCATCAAATGCAACAGTGAAAGACCTTGGTGTGATTATTGATTCCAGCCTTTCATTTGAAGCACATGTAGATAATATTACCAGGATAGCATTCTTTCACCTCAGAAATATTGCCAGAATAAGAAATTTATTGTCGCTAAACGACGCAGAAAAACTAGTTCATGCTTTTATCACCTCTAGGTTGGACTATTGTAATGCCTTACTGTCTGGTTGTTCAGCTAGATGCATAAATAAGCTTCAGCTAGTCCAGAATGCAGCAGCGAGAGTCCTCACCAGAACCAGAAGATATGAGCACATCACCCCTATCTTATCTTCACTCCATTGGCTCCCTGTGAAATTTCGCATTGATTTTAAAATACTACTCTTGACATATAAAGCATTAAATGGTCTCGCGCCGCAGTACCTGAGCGAACTGCTAGTGTCTTACGATCCGCCACGCCTACTTCGATCAAAGGATGCAGGCTGCTTGTCAGTACCGCGTATTATGAAAAATACAGCTGGGGGCAGAGCTTTTTCTTACAAAGCCCCAAAGTTATGGAATAGTCTTCCAAATAGTGTTCGGGACTCAGACACAGTCTCAGTGTTTAAGTCCAGGCTAAAAACCTATTTATTTAGCCGAGCATTTTTATAAATAGATTTGCCATAGGTAAAGGAGCAGATCTGGGGGACTCATGGACGTAGAGTATTATGGTGAACTGGTATGTTTGGATGCTGTCTTCCTCACTCTCATTGATCACTCAGGTTTGCTGACGGTGAGGGGATTGTTTGCTTTACATGTCAGGAAGCCCTCATGTTTGTGTTTCCTTCTGGCTCTCCCTTTTAGTTATGCTGTCATAGTTAGTCCTGCCGGAGTCTCTGCTTGCACGCTACAGTTAATATACATTCACATTATACATTGTGTGACTGTGACCATACCTAACTGCCATCTCTCCTCTTCTTCTCTTTCCCCCCCTCTTTCTTTTTCCTCTCTCCTCCTGTCCCCCCCTTTCACTCTTTCTCTCTCTCTCTGTCGAGCTACACATGTCGTTCCTGAGCTGCCAGTGATCCAGACTCCCTCTGCCCTCCGGACCTGTCTGACCCATCCTGGTGCCCCGCTTCTGGCTGAAGATCTCGTCACATGGATGCCCCGTGTCTCTCTCTGGGATGCGTCTGGTGTCTGGGAATGATTCTCTCTACCTAGAAAATGGTTCTGGCCTTGACTGGTGTTGGCAACTGTTTCTCTGGGGACTTGACAGTTCGATAGTTCATGACTGGAACTTCTTACAAGTCTACCTGGGTCTTCAATAACTACCTGGACTCCATATTAACATCAATTAATATCAGCTATTATAGCTGAACTGCCTCCCACCCTACACACTGTATAAATGCAGATCATTTACTGCTTTCTGTTTCACCCAAATGAGGATGGGTTCCCTGTTGAGTCTGGTTCCTCTCAAGGTTTCTTCCTCTTACCATCTCAGGGAGTTTTTCCTTGCCACTGTCGCCCTCGGCTTGCTCACCAGGGACAAACTGACCATTTTGATTCATACAAATTCACATTTCATACAAACCTAAATAATTCTTTTGACTATGTAAAGCTGCTTTGCGGCAATGAAAATTGCTAAAAGCGCTATACAAATAAAATTGAATTGAATTGAATTGAATAACGCACAATAAAGTATATGATTTTAAAAATCAGTGCTAATGTTTTTGTTTTTTTTCCTAATTACATTTCCACAGAAAATGTTTCTGTCAGCAAAAGCAAAACTATATTACAGTATGTGGGCCCCAGCAAATAAAAGAAAATATAAACACTTTTTAAAGACATTTTTACAATTACTTTTGAGCTTGTGAGAATAAAAGGATTTTGCAAAAAAATTATAAAATTAAATTAAAATACATTTATAAAAAGTGTAATGCAGTGTTTTTGTAAAATACCTTGCATTAAGGCTGAAAGTCTACATTTAAATCACATAGCAGTTGTTTAATTTCAAAACCATTGTGGTGATGTACAGGAAGAAAATGTGTCCATGTTCAAACACATGTGGCTGACTGTTGTAAATAAAGGCCACCGTTTCATTGATGTCAGTTTCATATACAGTATATATATATATATATATATATATACCTAAGGGATTATTAGGAACACCAGTTTAATTTCTCATTAATGCAATTATCTAATCAACCAATCACATGGCAGTCGCTTCAATGCATTTAGGGGTGTGGTCCTGGTCAAGACAGCCTCCTGAACTCCAAACTGAATGTCAGAATGGGAAAGAAAGGTGATTTAGTTACTGGGATTTTCACGCACAACCATTTGGTAGGGTTTTTAAAGAATGGTGTGAAAAGGGAAAAACATCCAGTATGCTGCAGTCCCGTGGCCGAAAATGCCTTGTTGATGCCAGAGGTCAGAGGAGAATGGGCCGACTGATTCAAGCTGATAGAAGAGCAACTTTGACTGAAATAACCACTTGTTACAACCGAGGTATGCAGCAAAGCATTTGTGAAGCCACAACACCCTCAACCTTGAGGCGGATGGCCTACAACAGCAGAAGACCCCACCGGGTACCACTCATCTCCACTACAAATAGGAAAAAGAGGCTACAAGTTGCACGAGATCACCAAAATTGGACAGTTGAAGATTGGAAAAATGTTGCCTGGTCTGATGAGTCTCGATTTCTGCTGAGACATTCAAATGGTAGAGTCAGAATTTGGCGTAAACAGAATGAGAACATGGAGCCATCATGCCTTGTTACCACTGTGCAGGCTGGTGGTGGTGGTGTAATGGTGTGGAAGATGTTTTCTTGGCACACTTTTAGGCCCCTTAGTGCCAATTGGGCATCGTTTAAATGCCACGGGCTACCTGAGAAATTGTTTCTGACCATGTCCATCCCTTTATGACCACCATGTACCCATCCTCTGATGGCTACTTCCAGCAGGATAATGCACCATGTCACAAAGCTCGAATAATTTCAAATTGGTTTCTTAAACATGACAATGAGTTCACTGTACTACAATGGCCCCCACAGTCACCAGATCTCAACCAGATGGAGCATCTTTGGGATGTGGTGAAACGGGAGCTTGAATGTGCATCCCACAAATCTTCATCAACTGCAAGATGCTATCCTATCAATATGGGCCAACATTTCTAGAGAATGCTTTCAGCACTTTGTTAAATTAATGTCATGTAGAATTAAGGCAGTTCTGAAGGCAAAACACAGACACCTCTGATCTCATCAAACATTTTAGTACATCTTCTCAAAAGTGACGATACTATGGAAATGAAACTTGGATATATATTAGAGTTGTCAATGTGCAGCCTGTGTAACAGTACAGATTTCCTTATCTCTTGAAATAACTCAACATACAGCCAATATTATCATATAAAAATAGCCAACAACAAAAATGAGCACACCCTAAGTGATAACAGCTATACATTTTAACCATGCATGGTCACATGACCTATACATCATGTCTATGTCTTTGTCAGTGGCTGAGTACGTCTCCAGACCTGAACCCTACTGAGCACCTCTGGGGCGTCCTCAAGCGGAAGGTGGCGAAGCGCCATTGTGGAGGAGTGGTAGAGGATCCCAGCAACAACATGTGCAGCTCTGGTGAATTCCAGGCCCAGGAGGATTACGGCTGTGCTTGATAACCCTATTTACGATAGAACAATATGGGTAGGAACCTGTCATTGGCTTTGAGCTAGACTCGTTAGAGCTGGTGCTGGAAAGGAGGACCTCGAACATAATACTGCTCACCATGTCCAACACCAGTCACCCAATGTATGAAGCCTTGGGCAAGCAAAAGAGCATGTGCAGTGGAAGACTTCTATTACAGAGAATCCTTTGTTTCCAGGGCCATACACTGCTTTAACACTGCTTTAGTCAGGGGACGTGATCAAAATTCCTGGTCATGATGGTCCTTTAACCACTGCTCATCTTCGGTTATACAGTACAGTACATGTTGCTCTCCTTCACAAAAGTCATGTTTATCTACTCACCATGTACTCTAGTGCATTGACTTTCATTACCTCTCAGTCTTGCACCACTTATTATTTTTTTTGCATTGCTGGTACGTTTATTGCTATACTTTATCTCAGCTGCACATCTTAATTTGCACTATTCGGTCCACTAAATATGCATCTGTATTCACCTATGTCTACAGTATGTCATATCTATGTAACTTCTGTCTAAAAAGAACATGAAAGCATGACTGAGGTTCGCAAAAATGGATCTAAACAAACCACAAGGCTTCTGAAACAATGTTCTCTGGACAGATGAGAGCAAAGAAAAGTTGTTTGACCTTAATGTCCACTGCCATGTTTGTTGAAACACCTGATACTTGTTGAAACACCTGATGATTTGGGTTTGTTTCTGCAACCACAGGACCTGGGCACCTTGTAGTCATGAACTCCTCTGCATTATAGATGCAAATGTAAAGCCATCTATTCGACAGTTCAAGCTTGGTCTAAATTGAGTCATGCAACAGGACAGTGATCTAAAGCTCAACAGTAAATCTACAATTGAATGGCTGAAAAATAAAAAAATCAAGGTTTTGGAATGGCCTAGGCGAAGTCCAGACCAAGCGGATGCATAAGCGAATGCACTAAAACCCTCAATAAACTGAAGCGATGTTGTAAAATGGATGGACCACAACCATGTGAGAGACTGATGAAGTCATAAATAACATTATTACTTCATTATAATGGTAACTTTGGGTGCTTACAGAATGCAATGCCTTCCAAAACCTATTAGAATTCAGCAGAGAAAAAGAAACGGGAGACGCAGCGAAGGGAAGCATGTGCTTGCAGAGCTGGGCCCAAATATTATAATGGGGTGGAGGTTTAAGCAGGTTAGAGCAACAGCCGCCTAAAATGAAAATGCAGCTTACCACATTATGGGAAACCCACCGCCCCCATCAGAATTTAGGGTGAAAAAGAGTGAGACTAAAGGTAAAACTACAGTACGTTTGCAACTGTCTTATTTCCTGTTTCTCAGGTTGCTCAGCCTTAGGTTCGAGCCAATTCATCATCACCAACAGCATTTTTACGGGAAAATATAGAAGGAAAATACTGTCACATATTGTCAACACACAAACAGAAACAACAATATATAAGGCAATGAAAGAACAACAGCTAACTTCTCAGCTGAAGAATAATTGAGCTGCACTACACATCTCCGCTGAGATACAATAATTCCTCTTAGCGCATGTTTGCTGTTTAGTGTCTGTATAATTCAACTGAAATGACAGGTTTATTACCAGAGAATAACTATCAGAGCATAAATCAATAAAATTGGATATTAATGCTTCTTACTAACTATAAAGCATGCATGCATGAGTTCCTCAAAAGAATTATGACTGTTCGCAGAAGAACTGTGATATAAGCAAAAAGATGGGACTCATTCGGCCATGGATCAGTAGTATGGTAAAGGTCCACGTATGGGTGTGATGGTCAGGGTACTCTGGCTTTTGTCCAAATAATGTACATTGCTAATTGTATACTTTATCTAGGGAATATTATATAGTATTTAACCTGGGCATGTCGAATTATATGATGGTATGAATTATACATTAATACCAATCATACTGTATGTATGGTAAAACATGAATTCTAGCACATTATTCTATGCAGTGTGCAATTAGCATCTTGTTACTCCAATGGAAATATTGCAGTATAATAATGAAACACTTTGTGCAGCTCTTTTGGAAACTTCTATACATATTAGAGATGAGAAACAAATATTCATTTTTGTCCAGATATCGGGTTTCACACCAATTAAAACCAGTAACATTGAAAATCACCCATAGATTTTGGGTTCCCCTTGTGCCACCAGAGCGGCTCTGGCCCCTTAGACCTTGACTTCATAAGTCCTCTGGGGCGTGTGCTGTGATGTCTGGCACCAGGATGTTGGCAGCAGATCCTTTGGGTGCTGTGGTTTGTGGGGAGGGGCCTCTGTGGATTGGATTGGTGTGTCTGGACCATCCCCTGGGTGCTTAGGTGCATTGGATTGGGAATTTGAGGAATTTTGAGGGCTTTCCCCGCTGGGCCACATGCACAGCAGGCTATGGTGTTCTCTTGCCTTTCTATCAAAGCTAGCATTGACTTTTCTGTGGGATCAGACCTGACAGGCTGGCTTTTGGTTCCCATGAGCATGGGTGAGCCATGTGCATCCATGATCATGTCTCCAGTTTATTGGTTTATACAGTAGATGATGATCAATTTTCACGTATTTTCACGTATTGTTCATGGGGTATTTCTAGGAAGTGCATAATATTATGCACTACAAATTTACCATTTAGTACAACAGTACTGACTTTCATAAGTCTCTGTCTGTGTAATCTCAATTACACAGATTTCCATAAAGGAACACCCACAGATTAGCATACAAAGTAAACAACTTGCCTTTAACAAAGAGATTCCATGGCTGCATGTGTAACCTATTGCATATTGTTACAGGTGCAATACTACAACTGCAGTGTCATTTAAATCCCTGATTATTGATACCGTTTCTCCTCCTGTTTTTTAAAAAAAAAGAAATATATTACAGAGTAATACAAATGCATGACGGCTCGGTGGCTTAGTGGTTAGCACTGTTGCCTTGCACCTCCAGGTCCTGCGTTTGGTAACTGCATCTGGTCTGCGTGCATGGAGTTTGCATGTGCTTGGTGGGTTTCCTTCGGAGACTCTGGTTTTCTCCCACAGTCCTAAAACATGCAGACTATGCTAATTATGTGAGTGAAGGAGTGTGTGAATGTCGACCAGAGGTCATGCTATGGGAATAAATAGACAAATAGGTCCCAAGTTGGACAACAGAGGTTCCTAGATGGATGGATGGAATATAAATGTATATAAGATGTAATTATTTTGCTCTGTGTTGTTTGAAATTTTAAAAAGTGCCTTGAATTTACAGTGATGCTGTTTGTCAGTGGTCAGTGGGACTTGCTGGCAAAGATCAACTAAAATTGCACTGAGCAAACAAAACTGACTGATAACGCTCTCAGCAAAGAGCTTTAAAATCATTTTTCCTCCCCAAAGCTGTGTGCGCCAAATTTTCAAGCAAGTCATCAAATCTTTAGGAATCCATTTTACAAACGTTTTCATTTCGTCTGTGTCACCTGTGTGCACGGTGTTGAAAGCACAAAAATGAACGATTGCTCTGATGGGAGGTCCTCATAATCAGTTTACATGTGATTTCTATCACTACTGGTTCCTGCACAGTTCCCTCTGTACAGAGACCGCTGATGAATGAGAAACCCCCCGTGTTGTTGTAGTAGTAGAGCAAAATTGAACTGCAGTTTGTGAAATTTCATTTCTACAACATAACATTAAAACCATCTTGGGATTAATAGCTGGCTTATTTTATGGTCTGGAAACCCACAGCATGTCTCCTTGATTTAATAAGGACAGCACTGAGATGAGGTTGTGCCGAGGACCCTGATTACGCCCTGATGAGCACTAATCACAGGTAGTAACCACGCATAAGAGTTGGAGTATTATCCCCTTTCATTTCATGAATGTGCCAAACAAAATGACCCGCCTGAAAAAAAGATAAAGGTCATGTAAACACAGCTAGGTGGCGTTTCAAGATGTTATTCCATGGTTCAGCAGTAACAGGATTTATGGTCCGTTGCATATCGTGGTCAATTAAACATACATTATGTAAATGTGTAAACTGATGGTTCTTGAGTCAGCTCAGAGCATGTTATGCAATAATGTTAAATATAAGCAAATTGAATATTAAAAGGGTAATTCCATTTTTGAATGCTAAATCGAGGAAAATATTAATTAAACTATTATAAAGCGTCTCATCAATTCAGTAACATCTCATGAATATTTTTATCTCAGATGAAACATCTCATTCTTTAACAAGGTTACTTTGAAGGCAATGGTCTTTTTTTAATTATTTAATTGGTTGCATATTTTAAAGGGAATTATTAAATATTATTATTATTATTATTATTATTATTGTAAAAAGTTCTATAATTTGGTTTACAGTGTCATCTATCAATTATGGTAAAAAAAGGGAATAAGCACATTTTTTCTCTTCTTATGATCAGCAAATTTCCTGGATCCAATTCCTTTAATTTGTGGAACCCCCCCCCCCCCCCAAAAAAAATAATAAAATAAAATAAATAAAATAAAATAAAATAAAATAAAATAATAATGAACTAAAAAGCTTAATAATAAAATAATAAAAGCTTAAATTATGGCAATAAAAGAATGAAAAGTCCAACGAAATAAATATGATTTAGGATGCTTTTTAAATAAATCCTAATGTTGATTGATGTTTTAATGAACACAGAGGTTGTTGTAACAAACAGTTTACATATTTTAATATATCCTGCCATTACTTTAAATAAATAAATAGTGGTAAATATAATAACAACATTGGGACCCCAAGGGCACCCCGATCGTGTAATTACCATAGACACAAGAAGTGTCCATGTGCTAAGTATTTAATACTTTATTAATGCATCCATTGAACATATTCTGATTTAGGCCTGTCCCATGAGTGCTTTAATTGTTACAGAGCGATGCACTGGAAATATTTAGTCTTGCTTAAATTACAGTCTAATCTTGTCTGTTAAGCCTCGGCAATATCCTCAGTCCCAGAGTCAGCTCTCCTGCAGCTTTAGACACACCGCTGAGAGGTTTTAAATACTGAGTACTAAATAAAAGAAAAGAAAAAAGAAAGTGCACTGCATGACTTGAGGAATTTATGTTTATATATTTATATTTTTTTCTTGTAACAAAAGCTTTTAATCACAGAAATATTTCACATAAGACTTCTTTTTCTTCGTTTTTACAACCCAAGAGAGAAAAAAAAATCTGTCTATGTAACAACACATACACACATTGATGCATCTTTTTACCGACGTTGACAGGGAAAATAAAAGCATCACTGTACACCTTGCTTTCAAACATAGTTGTACAAAAAATAACAGAAATAATCAAAACCAAAACAAGTAACAAAAAAAGGTTATTACACAAACACAGTAAGAAAAAGATATTACATGAAAATGTAACTGAAATGGAAATGAAATTGTTTACATATTTTCTTTAAATAATTCAAAATAATAATTGATTGATGGTATGTATTAAAGGCAATAAACTAATAATTCTATGCACATATAAAAATAAATGTTTTCCAAATAAGAAAAAATACATATGATCTGAAATGGTAACCTATTATCATCACATTTACAACTTACTGTATCAGAGGCAGAAACTGTTCATTTCTGTATTTCGTAGAAAATGTTAGAAATTCCACAGAAATCATTGACGGATTTAATTGAAAAAAAAACAGACAGAATGATGAACCAACAAAAACATGGACTGAAGGAGCCAATATTACCAAACCTGTACCGTAGGACAAGTCAGTGGTGGAACAAATCCTTTATTTTTTGTGATCCATTAAAAAATTTAAATAAAAAAAAAAAAAAGGATGAAACTTTATGTTTAGTTTTGTGAAAAAAGGCTAATTCATTATTCCTGTTACAGCACTCAGTAATGACATCTAGCTTCCTTAACCGACATCATTAACATGCCATTTTTAATATTCATTCGACTTGATTATAGCCATTAAATCTGAACACTATCCTATAGACCAACAAGTCAGGGAAAGATTGATAATCTGATTTATTACAAAGAAAGAAAAAAATAAATGGGCAAAAAATAAAAAATAAAAAAAAAGTGATTTAACAAAAAAGTAAAAAATACTGTTTATTATACATTCACATTTTTTTTCCATGTCTTTTTCATACAAATTTGTTTTTCATCAAATGAAATGCACACATTTAGTTTTTTGTGTAATTTGTGCACATCGACTTACTTGAGAAAGAAAAAAAAAAATTCTCTGAGATTCTCATACATCATTCATGATCAGATATGTAATCCAATCCACATCTGTCCTCAAATTGCAAACGAAGTCAGTGAGAGCCTCAGGTTCAGGCTCCAGCGATAGCGGCCAGGCATCGCTGTTGCGAGGTCCCTCATTCATATGCTCATAATGTCAACCCGGAGTTTGTATTTTGATCAAATGGACAGAATGACAAAGTCATTAACATGGGAGTTCATGCAGTACATATCCTATCAATCTGGTCCTACGAGTCCCTCTTCTTTTGAAAATTCAGCTCATTTGCTTTCCTCCAAACAGGATAGATGCCAAAAGTCTGGCCTTTTCTGACAAAAGATGAGTCAGAAGTCTTGGCCATTAATCAGACTGTACTCTCCATGACCCATTCAGAGCTGTCAAGTGTCCCTTTATCTCCTTCCCCCTCGCTCTCGTCGCACTGCAGCAGCATGCCATTCACTGACAGGCTCCTTTTAGTCCAGATGTTGCTGATACGCTGTGGGTAGCTAAGGCACTGCGAAGCACCAACATCACCCATGTCAAAAGAGTGACTGCGCTTGGGCTTGCTCTCCAGCGGCAGCCTGAGTAAACGGCCCAGCCTGGAGTCCCCACGGCCCAGCAGTGGCTCCTTGTCTGAAAGAATGTCGGCCATGATGGCCCCTGTAGAGGAACGGTTACCTGGATCTCTGGCTGGAGCTTTTATGTCCAGAGAAGCAAAAGCGCCAAGCAGGTGGTCTAGATTTGCCCTTGTTTTAGCTGGAGCGTGCTTCCATCTGTGAGCTCCAGTGCTGGACTCGGCACACGGGTCGTACCGCCCCACCTTCTCGCAGCCGATCGTGTCTGTTGAGGAAGTGGAAGAGAGGCTGCTTTGCAAAGAGCCACACTTAAACTCTACTACCTCATCATGCATCACAACTATGGCTTTAGGGGCCGGAGGTAGAGGAGCCCCACTGACCAACTGCGCTGCCTGCATTCCACCATTGGTTTGAGAGTAAGTGTTGCTGACTGATACAAGCTTGGCGACTTGGGAAGAGCTACTCACTTTGTAGCGCACCATGAGGATGACAATGAAGACCAGGAGAGTCGCCACGATCACACCGCCGATCACCAAGATCATAGTCCCCCCGAGGAACTGCCTGTGAAGGGACTGGCAGCGAGGATAGTCGTCACGAGTCACAAACTGAACGCAGCCCACTATGTTGGTGGCGGTCAGGGTGGTGGCCGTGTCGTCCCAGACGGCGAGCACACACAGGTCGTACTGCATCCCCGGCATCAGGTTGTTGACCACAAAGGCTCTGCTGGCGAATGGTATCATCCTGCAAACAGGAATAAAAAAAGAATAAAAGCTTTCAGGTGAAGAGACCAAATAAATAAAAAAAACATATAAATAAACATTATAAACAACTTTAACAAACTAAACAACAAAATTGCAATTATGATGCAAATAGTATTCATTATTAACTGTTTGGCTGTTAATTGCTTTATTGACAGTGATATTTGGAGGACTGGCTTTATTTAAAGTTTCATGTTCAAATAAAAAAAAATCATTATGTATGGAACTAATTTAAACTCCTTTGCAAAATGTAGATTCTACATAATTTTGCTTTTTTTAACAGTGTTTAGCAGAATAGAAAAAGAAAAAGTTTTTTTGGTTTTGTCCCTATGCTTTATAATATTGTACAGAATTATACAAACTATGTCACAAACAAAACCTTTTCAAAATAACAAAAAAGTAAAAACCCTAAATTATATAAAGCCTCCTCAATTTTTTTTTAAACTATGACCAATAGACTATAAAAAGTAGAATGAATGAACAAAAGAATTCCAAGGGTTTGATTCTAAGATAAGCACATAAAGATCTTTTCTAATTATTTAAAAAATCAATGGGAGCTTTTGAAATAATAATTTTACTGCAGCACTGAAGAAGTAATGCTTTTTTTTTTCTTCTTTTTTTGGCAAGCAGTTATTCATAACTTCAACACTACTACGACTACTATACACACTTCTCCTACTCTCACAAATTCTACAGTACATATACAGTACATCACTTATCCTGTACAGGGTCGCGAGGGGACTGGAGCTTATTCGGGGCATGAGGTACACCCTGGATGGGGTTGCAATCCATCACTGGGCACACAGTCACTCAGTTAGCCCAATCCGCATTTTTTTGGACTGTGGGATGAAACCGGAGTACCCGGAGGAAACCCACCAAGCACGGGGAGAACATGCAAACTCCACAACTACTACTACTTATAATAATAATAATAATAATAATAATAATAATAATAATAAATGCATTTTGTTTATTTGCAAAAGTTTATATAGTCCCAAAATTACAAAAAAATAAGTTTTAAAATATCCAAAAATCCCAGTACCCCTAAAATAAAAAACAAAGACTAAAAAAACATCTTTTTTTGGGCAACATGCCACTGGCACTCTCAAACTCATTGAGTCAGATTACAGTAAAGCATCATACTGCCAAGCCAACAACTATATATCTTGAACACTAAGTATTTTGCTGGTGTTTATTGTTCTGTTATTGCCTTCAGATTGATTGTATACAGCTTATATCATAAGCCATGATAAAGAAGCAGTGGTATATGTCAGTACTCCTTTGTGCACTCTTTGAATTTCTTTTAATCAAATAAATAAAAAAACATACAGAATTGCAAAGCAATGAAAAAAAAAAACAATAATAAGACAAGCAAAAAAAAAAAAAGGGGCCCGTCGTCATGAGGCTAATTAAATCATAAAGGTAATGGGTAGTTTAGCAGTTTCAACAACAGCTTTGCATTCTTCTGGTATATATATCTCCATGTGGTGTGCCTTTGAAGATTCCTGGCTGGTGAGATATAAACAGGTTTTTAATTAAAGCATAAAAGATTAGACAACTGTGCCCTTCTGAGAACTCTACACACAAACAAAACAATTACACGAATGCATTTTGTCTCATTTTCCAGGTGGTGCTGTGATTTTATTTATTTTTTAGTCGAAAAGGTGAATTAAGATGCACAGATAAAAGGAAAGAATGAAAAGCAAAACTAACTACATGCATCAGTAATCTGGCTAAAGTAGTGCTGCTGAAGGGTTTGAAGCTCCAGTTAACAGTTATGCTCTGAATTACGACGATTAAAAAGGGATAAATACTAATTTGTGTGCACAGGCGGATAGATCGTTGTACAGATGGATTGTGCAGGCAGTGACTTTTATTAAAAATAAATAATAATAATAATAATAATAATAATAATAGAGAAATGCTCACATATAATGTTAAAAATAAAAAGATTAAACAATTTAACTTCAGATCTCTCACTCAAATAAACTGAAGCTTGCCACACACACAATGCATAATTCTGTAGAGTAGCAAGTACAGTATACTGTTTGGCTAAAAAAAAAAAAAAAAAAAAGCATCAATCAAAGAAATCAACTTAGTAAATTAATTGGAATTGGAATAAATAGCCGTTCAATGTATTGTTAAAACCTGAAAGAATAGTGCTGAAGTGTGAACCTTTTTGACAGTAGAAATCACCGAAAGTTAGAGCATTTCCAGGATAAGAATTTACAGGATTGGGATTAAACAGCTGTGGGTCTATAAACAAACCACGTGTTAGTGAGACTCATCAGATAAAAGGCTTCAGTTTGCTAGGGAGCATAAAGACTGGACTTTGGAACGATGGACTAAAGGTCATGTGACCTGATGAGTCCAGACTGAGTCTATTCCAGAGTGATGGGCGTGTCAGGGTGAGAAGGGAAGGACATGAAGCGATGCTCCCATCATGCATAGTGTCCACTGTACAAGCCTCTGGAGACAGTGTTAAGATCTGGGGTTGATCAGTTACTCAGGTCTAGACTCAGTAACGTTATGGGGCAATAAAATGAAGTCAGAAATAAATATTAGAGTGGGCAACTTTTTTGTCCAGACAGCTTATATCAGTTAGTTGTGTATAAGATAAAAGGATAAAGTTAAATAAATAAAGTTTAAATGCTACTGACAGCATAAGTGTAAACATTAAAATGCATAAGGCAAAATTCCCATCAATAAGCGTATATATAAATTTGCCTTTAAACTAGCAGTACTGGTTTTCAACAAATTTAATACCTGTCCTTCTGTCACATTAGTTTACATAAATGATTGCTGTTTGTGAACTAACCCTTTTGGCAAAATGCATAGATTCTTATTAACACTTTCTGTTTTTACATATTAAGGCAAATAGACAAACAAATTTGTCTAATATACTGTATAGGCCTCGTTAGAAACAATCTTTTTTTTTTTTTTTAATGATCGCACAGGAACTGCCAGGGACTCTCCAACCGTATGCTCTTTAGATCTTATCTTTTTCGAGCCTGTGGAAGTGCGAGTGTGATTTATCCTTCGGTCAACAGCGTATTCCTGCCGTATCAGCAGTGTGACACATTGACTGCACCATACACCCGTTCTACAGAAGTCCATTATTCATCCAAAATCACAATTCCATCACTGGATTGTATAAAATAGAAACTTTGAAAGACCCATTTATGTTTTTTCTTATACATGAGGGCAATACTGTAACATTATTTATTTGTTTATTTATAAAATATATTCCACGCCCCTCAAACTGTACAGTCTAGGAGGCATTACCCCAAACTCCTTTTCTTACACATACTGTAAATACTGTAAATGTGCACTAGGATTAGTAGGACTTTTTTTGATCAGAATCAAATCAAAAACCTACCATCTTGTCTACTTAAAAATAATCTTTCAATGATCTAAAGGCTTTCATCCACCTTTTTAATATCAGCTTCAGACGCCACTGGAAGCCAGTAGTGTTTTGGATATGGTTAATTAATTTTCCACAATGTATTTAGGCGACTATAATAAACTCTGTACAAAAAGAAAAAAAAAAATCTTGTGCTTTATGAAAAAAAGAAGAAAAAAAAATCTCAAGTGCTGTTAATTAAGGAATAGAAGTGTGTGCCAATTTTGAAGTCTCACTACAGAAGTTTCACGACCTCAGTGGATAAAAAATGTATTTACGTTTGATTGGTGTAGTTTTTTTAAAACTAGCAAAAGACTAAACTAAGTGGAATACTGTATACTTAAAAAAAAAAAAAAAAGTTACATGTTTACCCCAGATAAATGTACCCATCTATTGGATTTATGCTGGTTTGCACTTATTTTGGGTTCTCATGTCCCACATGTAATGCCATAAATAACTAAGACATCAAAAGAAAAATGCATTGGAATATGTAAACATCAATGTATTGAATTGTAGTCTGTTAGATAACAGTATAACATCTATTATGTAAAAACATCCACGATACACAGTACTGTGCAAAACTCTTGACCCACCCCTCATGTCTTTATATTTTGCTTCCAACGAGCTGAATATTCTTGTGTTTTAAATATAGATGTGAGAAATAGTTCTCCAGGCTTCCTGAATGACTTTTCTGTCTATCATTTTCAGTACAGTCCCTGGACCTGAGCGGTTTCCTGTTTTGTTTGTTTGTTTATACACCACACAGAGGTACTAACCTTATATTTAAAAAATGGGTTAGATTTATTAAGGTGATACATCTGTCATAGCAAAAGGCATCAAGTTTGTGAGATATCATATGCAGAAAAAAATTAATGAGACTGATTCCAATAATCATATTTCATATATATCATAATCTAGGACTAGGCTATGTCAGATTGTCGTCTAATGTTTTGCAAAGAGAAAAAAATACATTCACTGCTATATTTATTCCGTTGATTATTGTACTGTGAGTGAACTAGTCAACTATCACTAGTCGGGTTTAGACTTTCTTGAAAAGGTCAGGAAGTTTGTCCAACAGATGTTTGACCAGGTTTAAGGCATTCCCTTCGTTTGGTGTAAAGAAATAACAAAAAAATCAAAGCTGTGTCTTTTATAAAACCTTATGGATTATAATAAAGAGCAAATCATAACATTTGCTGAGTTTTAATATCTGGCAATTTGAAAATGCCAATTAGCCTAATCTGCATGTCTTTGGACTGTGGGAGGAAACCGGAGTACCCGGAGGAAACCCACCAAGCACGGGGAGAGCAAACTCCATGCAGACATGCAAGCATGCAAACTCCATGCACACAGAGACGGGAATAGACCCAGGCCGGGAATCGAACCCTGGAGGTGCAAGGCGACAGCGCTTTCCTACCGTACACTGGATAATTTTAAATACAGTCATCTGTACAAGTTAGTGCCTCCTTATATCTCCATAGGACATTGTTCCAGAAGCCTTGTGGTTTGTTCAATTGCAAATCTTGCAAACCTCCCAAACTGTACTTTTTCAGTCTTCTTCTAATTGTGCCATCAGGGACTTTAACATTTAACATGGTCAGTGAGCCCTGTGGGTTCTGAGATGTACTAAAGCTCTTGGGTTTTCGTATTTATCTGAGCATTAAACAGTTTGACCTTGAGGTGAATGTGCTGGGAAGTACGTCCACTCCTGGGAAGATTGGCAACGGTCCATTTGTGAATAACTTTTCTTACTGTGGAATGTTGTTCCAAAATTACTTGGAAATGGGTTTATAATCCTTGGAGATTATTGTGCAAGACCTTTGCTTACTGTATGTCTTTCCCGCTTGGCATTGTCTTAACACATACCTGAATGCTCCAGACCAGCAAACTGCCAAAACTTCTGCTCTTACATTTAGGCATTTGGCAGACGCTCTTATCCAGAGTGACGATTCGGCTTCATTTGTGTAAAATAAATAATGGCATGGTGAAAGTTATAACCTGTTTTTTCTCTAAGGTTGCATTTGCTATGATCAGATGGTTTTTATTATGTTTTTACACAAAAACACATAGAATTTAAAGAGGGGGCGCTAACTTTTATAGTGCAGATTGTTTTTATCAGAATCTTCCATAGTTGCCCAGGTTATGCACTTTATTGCACTTATTTACTGACCCCATTACTATAAAGTACTCATGTTTCTAAGAGATTAACCTTAGTGGGATTTAACAGGGGATAATATAAAAATATAGTCCATTGTACTTGGTTATCTGTCTACTCCAGAGCAAAAAAGAAAAAAATACACATTTTGTCACATACTCTTAACAAATTGGAGTGAGAATATCAAAAATGTAGTTTATATTCCAACATAAAACCAACTTTCTGATGGGCTGCGAGTCATTTGAAAAACAGCACGTGTACAGGGGATACTGCTGGGTTTAGGATTTTGTCTCTTTTATGCACTTTATAGCTGAAACGTGGTTACAGTAAATTTTACTTCTGCCGCTCTTTTCATTCTGCTGCCATTTCTTCAGGTTTAATTTTTGAACAAAATGAAAGAGTGCTCCTCTCTTACTTACAGACTCAGTCACTGCTGTCACCATAGCCATTTACATAATGATAAAATTTATAAAAAATGCTGATGTAGTATTAATTTTTCAAAAATCCCTAACACGAAGCAAGAATTATCGAAGCCAGTATTTACTCACTCTAACTCGTTCATCGTCTATACCACTTTATCCTGTATTTAGGGTCACGGGGGGACCTGGAGCCTATCCCAGGAGGTTTAGGGCACAAGGCGGGGTACAGCCTGGACAGGGTGCCAATCCATCGCAGGGCACACACACATACACACACTTACACACTAAGGACAATTAGCCTAACCTACATGTCTTTGGACTGTGGGAGGAAACCGGAGTACCTGGAGGAAACCCACCAAGCACTAGGAGAACATTGAAAACTCCATGCACACAAAGACGGGAATCGAGCCTCACCGGGAATCAAACCCAGGCCCTGAAGGTGCACGGCGACAGTACACCACTTTGTCAATAATTTTTTAACACTATTTCATTACAAGTCCCGGTTTGACTTGAACAACCTTCGTATTTGCTGTGCGCAATACTTTACCATTTTGTATTCTTTCTTTTTTTATTTTGCATAATAAATTTGTATTATTTTCTTACGTGTAACTTCTTCAACTCAACCAGAAGTTGTTAGAAAAAATAACTACCCTTTTTAAAAAAAAATAATAATAAAAATAAAAAAGCTATTTGTTAACATTAAAGCTGTCTCGCTGTAGCATTAAGCTATTAAAATAGGCTTTTAGATGACTAACGGGAAGAGTCGTTACCTTCATTATTCTTGGAAGAAGAAAAGACTGGTAATTAATTATACCCAAAAAATGAAAGAGCATATGTAATGAGCAATGCACATTAATCAAGCAGTTAGCTCCATACTGCGGAATGCTACAAGCACAAGCTGACAAACTGATGCATGCAAATAAAAAGAGAAGATTCAAGTATTAGTATTATTCAAAAGAATAACAGCTGGTGAGAAAACGCTAAAAGAAATCTGCAGTTACTAATATGTAGTATATTGCTCAGCCACTGTGACAAGTATATCAGAATTAACAGATGAAAGGGTTCACTGATATGATTTCTGCGGTTTATGACCCAGACATACAGAAACATATTTAAACTTCACGGTATCTCATCTTTTGCTATTCCCACACACTCCTCATACGGTAGGCCCTGTGATTTACATAACACTTAACGTAAACATCCTCCACCACCCACTCCCACTCCACCAGTTAAATATAGATTAGACAAGCGCACACTGCTGATAGGTGACTGCTTGTCAATAGAATTTATAAAAAAGAATAAGTTCTTAATATAATGATATGATTATATGATGTTTCATTTCAAAAACAGAAAATCGGCATTGATGGAAAAAAATAAACACGTTTGTCACAAACACGAGTCAGAAAGGTCTAGATCATTCTTCTGAGTGAGGAACCAATTAAAAAAGATGATGATTATTATTATAGGTTACAAATGGATGCAATCAGCACCATGTACTGAACCGAACCTACTGTATTAAGAACTACTGACCTAGCTGAAACCATTTCTTGAGATCAACCCTTTGGTGAGCTGTATATAATATACTTAAACCAGGGCTTTTGGTGCTATTTCTTATGAATGAATGAATGAATTAATAAAACCAATTAACATTTACATAAGACTTCAACCAAGACTCTTGGCGGATATAAAACATGAAGGTGTGAATGTTTAAAAGACAGCAGTACGCCCTTGAATGATGATCTTGGCCGCCGTGGCTCGGAGACTGCTACTGTCGTTCCCGAGGAACATTCACAGGAACTCGTCTGGGAGTTATTGCCACGTCCCACATACAGTCCTGATGTTTCGGGCATTAAAGCAGGCAGTCCGGTCATGTCTCTGGTGTACTGAGAAAACTTTCTAAGCACTAAAAAAAAGGACTAGAAAAAAGTCCCGGTTTTGACTTGAACACCCATTGTTTTACATTCATCAAGTTCCTTAATCACAAATTTAGTTCCTACCTATATTTTTTTCCCCTTGAGAAACAACTGAAATAAAATGCGATAAACCGTTATTTCCTCTTATCTAGATACAGTATACAAAGAATTGTGAACAAATATACTGTATTACAGGAAAATCATAGCTTGGAAGTAAGTAGCATAAATTATTGGTTCCTCCAGTGAATTCGTACCGTTAAAAAAACGTGTGCCGTTAGAGGAGCTTTCTTGCTATTCTGCCAAAAAAGCTAGTATAAAGCAGCATTTGTCATTTACAATAAATATATGTTTTTAGTATTTTAGGTCACTTTGGATAAGCGCATTTGCCAAATGGCTAAATGTAAATGGATAACATTGTAGGGTGTTTGTAGGCTATACATATTGGAAAGAAATGTTGGACAGTGCAAGAAAGACAAAAGTACAATTGTTTGAATGCATGGTGATAAGTAGGGATAAAGGATTTAGGATGGTAAATAAAATGTTCTATTGTTTTTGTATTACATGATGCTGACCTATCATTACATCATGCAAAGCATTGTTTTGAGAATTACCAAACATTTATTCAAACACAGAAAATAGCTACAGGTAAATGGAAATTATTTTAGGGTTTTAGTCTAAAGTAGAGTGGAAGGAGACAGAGGGGGGATGAAGAAGACTTCCAAACTGATTAGTATTCATAAGACTCATAAGAGGGCAAAGATGAACAGTTACCTGTAAATCAGGACCTCATCATCTGAGCAGTTGTACTGGAGCTGGTACATTTTCACCTTGGGAGCTGTTTTGCTCACTGTCCACTTAACCAGGGCAGAGACAGATGTGACCTCTGACACAGATACCACCTGTTCTGGCTGGGGTTTGGTCTCCCCTTTACTGGTTTTTGTGGAGCTGGTGATGTCAGACAGCCTGGACTTGGGCTGTGAGGTACGGTTTGTACCGTTGCTGAGATGAGGCAGCTGAATGATGGAGAGTTCAATTGAGGCTGTGGATTCTCCTGCAGCGTTAGAGGCAATGCAAGTGAAGGTGCCATAATCCTTGGCTGAAGTGACCATGATGTCCAGGGTGCCATTCTCATAAATAGTGGCTCGTGATGAGTTACTTATAAGTCGGTCATCAGGAGCCACCCAGTGTATATAAGGCATGGGGTCACCCACGGCCTTGCAGCGTAGGCTGGCTGTCTGTCCTTCAAGCACCAGAAGTTTGTGAGTATGCTGAGTAATCAAAGGCGGCTCACAGATAAACTCCTCCTCACGCACATACCAAAAGTAGCGCCCCTTTAGATTCGGAGGAGACGCGCAAGTCTCCATGTCATCCTCGCGCTCGAGCCGTCGCAACCACAAAATTTCACAATTACAATGAAGGGGGTTTCCACTGAAACTTAGAGACAGCACAGGGGCATATGGAGTACTCAGTACCGCATTGCTCTGAGAACGTGCAAATATCGGATCTGGTGGAAGCTTCTGGAGCCGATTTGACGTTAGGTCAAGCCTGGCCAACTTGTCCAAGTCTGTGAAAGTACCCTCCGAAATGTGATTGATGAGATTGTGGTCAAGGCTGAGCTGGTGCAGGTTAAGCATCTTGCGAACGGCCTCCCAGGGTACACTCCGCAGGTTGTTGTAGGACAGGTCCAAATCCTCCAGTGTTAGAAGCAGGTCATCAAAGGCCTCTTTGGAGATGTGACCCAGCTGGTTGTTATTTAGAATGAGGTGCTGCAAGTTAACCAAACCTCTCAGATCATCTGAGCCAAGCTCTTTTAGGCGGTTGCTGTCCATATGGAGCGAGCGTAGAGTCTCAAGATCCACAAAAGAGAAAGGCTGGATGGAGCTTATGGTGTTCCGGGAAAGTGTCAAGTCCACAAGACTTGTCATGTTGACAAAATCCTGCTGCGTAATCCTGATAATATAATTCCCTCCCAGACGCAGCTCGACAGTCCGACGGTCAATGTCAGGCGGGACAAAGAGCAGGCCCTTAGAAGGACACAGGGTGCCTAGAGACTCAGACAGGTTCTGGCAGACACAGTACTTGGGGCATGCAGTGGCTGTCATCACTGTAGTTCCCAGAAGCAGGAGACTGCAGAACACTTTGGCCATGGTAGATCATGTACAAAGGCCTGAAAAGGCAAAAAAGCAAGAACAGGTTAGGCTGCCCTTAAAAACACAGCAATTACATTCTGGGTCAATATCTCTGCAAAGCCCATCTGTTAAAGAGTGACAGGTTTGAAATAGCACTCTACAGAGTAGAACCAAATCAGTTATGCTTATGGATTACACTGAGTATGTGCATGCATTTGTCTCTTTTTTACAGTAGGAAACAATAGATACCCCATAGAGGTGTCATTTTCATCGTATAGGATATACAGTATTCTGGTGGGAGAGTTTTGTTGAAAATATAATAAAATCACTGACAATGTATCTTCAACCATTTAAGTCAAATATAATTACTGTACATGTTTTAGTAAATTTTAAGTAAACTATATGTGGAACTCTAATCTAAGTTATCCCTGAGGGATCCCTATAATTAACAGTTAGACATTTTTTCTTCCTATTATACAAATTTGATTAGATCTCAGGAACATATCTATAAGCTTAAGGACGGGAAAAAAAACCTTCTTTGATAAATGTCAGCAAATAAACCTGATGTTATTATTATGATTGTTATTTCACACTTAATGCGATTTGTTTTTATACCCAAGAAACCACCAGGCATTCCAGCTTTTTGACCTCTCCTTCTTTTTGCTTGCTTTCAGAACCTTATCCTTCATTCTTCAATGTCTGAATATTAGAACGCTACTAGAAAATTAAATCTTTCTGGAGGTTAGGGGTGTCACAGGAGTTTGAGGTTATTACTATCTGTACAGTATCTTCATTCATGTGAATAACAACTACACCCCCCAATCCCATCATCTGTTTACGTTAAGAAAATAGACGGGCAGTCTCACCTTTAGATAACATCCAATGATTCCCCCGGACATTTTTATCATTAAATCCAGTTATGCCCAAACCCTAAATCAATTTTAATCAGCTTTCCACTGGAATGATTCTTTAATAACCAGCAGGATTGAAGATGCAGCGGGACTGCTCTGATGACACAGAAATCCCAGTAGAGAGGAAAGAAAATGCATTAATCTTGATCCCACAGCCATCACCTATTACCTTTCAAATGCACATAGTGGGTTTACAATAACTCATAATTATGAGTGACGTTTTTTGTGTGCCATTTTAAAGTTACTGCTGCGGTAAAAAAAAAAAAAGATGCTGCGCTTTAGACTATACGCATTGAAATGGTATGCAGGAATGTGCAATTTAAAGGGGCAATGAGGTAATTAATTATTTTAAAAAAGCTGTAACTTTAGATAATCACAATAAAAATAAAAAAAAGAATATCCCACATTGCTAAAGAATAATATAGTACATGTAACTAGACTATAATTGACCTAAAGCCAAGGGAATAAAGAATCCTTAAGAAATATTGTAAAGTAACAATTAAAACACAATAGATAAAAAGGTTCCAGTAGGTCTTTTTTAATGCTTTTACATAATCATTGTGTGTGGTCATACGTTTATGCCAGAATGACATATTACTGCAAAAAAAAGGAAAAAATAAATGTAAAAAATATATAAATACATTATATATATGTGTGTGTAATTATATATTTTTTTAATTTTATTTTTAATTTAATTTTATTAATTTTTTTTAAACAACGAAACTAGAATACCATTCCAAAAAGCCAATCCATGTCTCATTTACAGATTCATTTAGAGCACGCCTCGTGAACATCAGGGCAAGCCTGGCTAGTTTTGCTAACACACTGCAACTTGGCACAGTCTACCCCTCAGGACTACAGGTGTCAGTCACCCCAGCTCCTGATTTGGCAGCTTAGTCTTGTGGTCATGGCAGACAAATTGAAGAGAAAGTGGAATAAATTAAACATGCCTGCTGGGTATTGATGTGGCGCAGTTGCTCATGTTCGGGATTCATCAATAGAAATAATAAAGTTACCACGAGGCAAAAAAGAGATTGACAAAGAAACACAATTCTTGTAAAGCTATACAAGACTATTTTAAGGAGGTTTTAATTATAATAAAAAGGCCCTCTTTGAAATGAGCTGATGTTATAAATAATAATAATAATAATAATAATAATAATAGTTGCAACCAACAATGATTGGGCCCAAGCACCTGCGCCATTGCTGCCTGGGCACACCATACAACCAACGTGCTTTCTGAATATACTAAGTCCTCCAAAATGCCCCTGATGCTGAGAAAAAAGGCATAACACTATGACATCACTCACTGTGATGTCATCTAATTTCACATAGATTAGGAAGTTATTAGCCACTTTTCAGTACAAGTTTAAGGCATTGCTACAGCTGAACCACCTAAGGTATCAAAAATTCCTTCGCAATTTAGCGTCCACAGTGTCTTAAAATCATAGTGGCCCAGTTTGGTGGCGATCATATGAATCCCATAGGAGGAGTATATTAAATTCCATTGGTGTGTTTTGTAAACAACCCAAAATAACTGACTTCCCGTTGAGTTGAGCTCATGACATGCACAGCGAAAGATCAATGAGATCTAAAATGTGTACTGGTTTTCACATACTGTATATAAGTGCAAGTGTGTATGAGATATGCAACAAACCGGGCCCAACCTAATGGCAGCAGAATCCAACATATCTAAACATTTTAATGAAATTTTGGGCATGTTAAGATGCCTAAATATCCCTGGATGCTTTAAAGAAATATTAGAAGAACAACAGGGCCCTTCACACACTAAGACATCATAGGGCTGCTGTCATGGTGCTTATGCCCTAATAATAATAACAAATTAATAACTCTGGTTCCTCTTAACGTGTCCTCCTGATGTCATTTCAGGAAGTTCTTCATGCCACTGACGCATCCATCTTGCCCATTCAGGATTTAAATCTGCATTCAGATTTCTGTAAACCCATTTTGTTTCACTTTCTATTGTTAAAGCGCTTTACAAATTACATTTATTTAAACTGCATTATGGTTGGTGCTGGACTGACATAAACTCTTCATTAATGTGGCACTCCATCAATCTTTATTTAATATTTAAGGATATTCAGTGCATAATTGTACCTTTCATTGGTGCACTGTGACCCTCTCTGCACATCACAGATACAACAGCATTGTGCAGCCTGACAAGATGCGTCAGTTATTGTGACAGACACATGATTTCACACAGCGTGAGTGACTCATACAATTTATTCTCACAAACCGAGCATCTGAGAATCATTATTTTTTAAAATAATCTCTCTCTGATGTTTGCATTTTGCCATGTCAGTAAATTCGGGAAATGAGAACACGCGAGAGAAGATGAGCCCTGCTCTGACACAAAGAAAAGAGGAGCACCCTGGGGCGAAAAAAAGAAGGAAAGAAATAATAACGCTAATAAAAAAAAGTCTAGGCTGAAATACATTAAAATGCATACAATGCAATATAAGTTTTTGGGGGGAAGTTCATCATTTTTAATAATTAAATCTCATGGTTTTATATTTACTTTATTCAATTGCATTAGCCATGCATTTCCCTGACATTGAACTCAAACTCCTTCACGTAGTGCAAAATCATTGGAGGCGCGTTTGCCGCTCAGGATATAAGTCATTTTTGACAGCTGAAACCTGATTAGGTTGAATGCAGCACAAGCATGCCCTTTAGCAGGTCCGTGCCTCACGGCGTCCTTTACTGCACTGGATATTCTCTCATAACTGCCTGTCAGTGTTTATCCCAATCCAATCAACTTATGGCACAGCCATTTAAGGAACACTTTACAATCTTAATTTACTTTAAGATGTTTTTTAAAAGTCTATTTGAGCATTGTTTGGAGTTGTAGACAACAAGATAGAATAAGCATGTCTGATGCTGAGAAACAAGACCATATGATTAATAGCTTATTGATGGAAAACGACAAAAAAAGATGGGGACTGTGAACCCATAGCATTCTTTCTTTCATCCTGTCACCAGCTTACTAGTATATAATTGTTAATTGATAATCTAAAATAACATAATATATAATGTTATGACTGATCAGTATATTTTGCCAGTACAATTTAGTCCTAGTAGTAGCTTATATACAGTATAAATAAATCTAAATAGATCTACAGTATGTGGGATGTAATCAGAATTAGAGAATCAGAATCAGAAAGAGCTTTATTCCCAAGAATGTCTGCACATACAAGGAATTTGTTTTGGTGACAAACTTGCAGAGATGATGACAACACACACAACATAAAACAAATAAATTGAGAATAATAATGGAATAGGATGGGCTTAGTGGTTAACACTGTCACCTTGCACCTCCAGAGACTAGGTTCGATTCCCGGCCAGGTTCAATTCCTGCCTTTGTGTGCATGGAATTCGCATGTTCTCCCTGTGCGTGGTGGGTTTTCCTTTGGGTACACCGGTTTCCTTCCACAGTGCTAAGACATGCAGATTGGGCTAATTGGTGTCCCCAAATTGTCTGTAGTGTGTGTGTGCCCTGAGATGGATTGGCGCACTGTCCATTGTGTACCCCGTCTTACGCCCTAAGACGGGAACCCCAATCCACTGCTGGGCACACTAGCCTAATCTTCATGTCTTTGGACTGTGGAAGGAAATTAGAGTACTCAGAGGAAATGCACCAAGCATGGGCGAGAACATGCAAACTCAATCCGCACAGAGTATTTACAACCCAACCCGGACATACTTACAACCCAAAATATACAGTGCAGCATTACAAAAAGGCAGCCAGTGTTGCTTATTGTATTGCTTCTCACTTAAGCTGATATCGGGCAAAAAATGGGTTCAGTTCAAGTTCAGAAGCAGTAGTAAGTTAGATTTAAACTCTGTACTACAGTAGGTTTGCATACCTGTTCATTATTTCAGTTTTAAAAATGCATTACACACGTTAATTCAAATGGCTTTGGAAACACTCATTATATTGCACCATGGTCGCATTTCTTTATATGAAGATAAACTGCTATTTACTGCGTATTACAGTATACAACTATCATAATCAGAATTGTGCTTTTGCAATGAACTCTCATACACTCATACATTTAAAGAGAGTTTGCAATGCCTCTGGAGAAATAATAATGAGAAAAAGAACCCCATGCTAAAAATAGTGAGAGCACACATTTTGAAGTGAGTGAAAAAATGCAGCTGGGCATTTTTTTTGGGGGGGGGGGATCACAGCTGCTGTTATGTCATCACATTGACAAAGGTGTAATCCATCAGGTAATTAATTTCAGCCTGATAATAAAATAATTATGCCTAAGGAGCAAGGCAAGGTCAAATCAAGCAGAATACAGCAATAAAAAACACATTTATAGAATTGACAGAAGGGGGAAAAAACTATACTGTGTGTCTTTGTGACCAACTCCACAGAACCTTAAAATACTGTTGTGATTGAGATACAAGCTTCAGCAGAGCAGACCATATAAGCAGGGCACATGATACTGTAGTCACATCGCCAGGTCAAGAATAAGCACATCATCAATCACTCTACTGAAATGCATTGCTTGTGTAAAAAAAAATATATATATATAATAATAATAATAAAAATCAATTATCTACCAGTTTTTTTTCTTTAACCCTCAGTTATCACTAGAGTTCTTTTTGCCTCATCCATCAACAAGAACCTTGGAGATGACACACCATGGGGGATACAGTGTAACTCTGGCTGAACTTCCCCTATGTGCAAGCTGGGTAACGAGATCCAATACTTTAAGCATGGAATGTGACAGGATGGGGAATGGCTTAGTGGCAATGCAGGGAAATAGGTCGGATTTTTATTGCCTCTGCAGAGTTTTCTTCATATTAAAACTCGAATTTTCAATTCTGACTGGTCTGAATAAACATCGCAGGTTTAGATTTATGCACTCGTTTAAATAAAGGCACATTTCTGCAGAAATTTCTGCACTTTTTACAGGACTTTGTAAAGTACACACTCCACATAAATGATAAAAAATGTAAATGTTGAAATGTATTCTGTAAGGAGTCGTTTATTAGTAGTTCCCCAGATCATTGTTTCTTAAGATTCAAATGTAAAAGTGTAATTTATACGCTTTGCAATGTATTGCAGGCTTCACTAAAGGCTTTGATGTTTCTCTTTGTCATTAGTCAAGTTGAATGTTTTTATTATTACCTTTTAAGGGGTGGAGGGGAACAGATACTGGTAAAGAAACAACTGTCTATGGTAGCTGCTATTGTGTAAGTGATAACAGAACCTTCGAAAAAAAAACAAAAAAACTGCTCCATAAACTAAGGTAAAATAAATATGAATTAATTTTAATATTGTGTTGTTACTATATTCCTGAAAAAAAAAAAAAAAAAAAACAGGGGGTTGTATGGTTATGGAATATCGACTCCATGTCACGTCATGCCACATCACACAACCCCACAAACTGATTATTAGCCTGAAGACTTGTTTTCAATAGAGCTACGCAATTAACTACACAAAAAATAAAAATCACAATGTGGACCTAGGATATTATTTAATCGCAAAATACTGCAATTTATGACAGCTTATATAAACATAGTCATGAATTCATGTAGAGTTTGTCAAAAGTTAAAAATTTTATATAAAATAATGATTTAATTACTTGTCATGTGTACCTTATAGCACATTAAAATGATTAATTTATTATTTTTATTTTTATATTTATTTATTTTATATTTATATTCCCAGTTAGGAACCTGGGGTCAGAGCGCAGAATCAGCCAGGATATAGTGCCCTTGGTGCAGATCGGGTTAAGGGTCTTGATCAAGGGCTCAGCAGTGGCAACTTGGCAGTGCTGGGGCTTGAACCCCCGACCTTTCGATCAATAACCCAGTAAACCACAGGCTTAACAGACTGAGACTTGGGCGGGGCACACAGAGACATGAAGAGGCAAGGCACACCCTGGACAGGGTGCCAATCCATTGCAGGGCATACACACACAAACACCAGATAATTTGGAAATAACAAATACTCTAACCCCCTTTATTTGGACTGTGGGAGGAAACCAGGTTACCTGTAGAAAATGCAGCGACTCCATGCGCACTCGTCTCTAGAGGTGCGAGGCCGCGGTGCTAATCTCTACGCCACCATGCCGCTATATTTCATATTATCAGGTTTTTACTTCTGACTCAACATTTAACATTTGGATATTTACGTAATTGCGTACTTCTCTTTAAGGTACTTTAGATTGCAAGCATGTACCATATAAAGTGCCAATCTTGTGTTTCCAGCTCATGTAATTGAAGTATGCAATGACTTTGGCCTAACAACTGCATGAAGGACAAAATGGTAACAACAGCGAGCACTTGAATTCTGATTTGAATAGCCACCGAATGCTCACACTGAAGTTTTTGTTTAGATACTACATAATCATTATGATAAAAAAAAAGATGAAGCTGTGTTACTTGGCAAAGTGAAAACGAAACACAATTCAGATTTTCTTTAATACTCTGTGCAGCCCTCCATCCTATGCTTTATTAAATATTACTAAAATAAATCTGGTTTATAACATAATGCAGATAATCCAATTGACAGATGTATACTGTAAATATAGCAATATGGATTATATTTATCAGGCCTATACCAATAAGTTTAATCTGTTTCCAGTTACTTTAACTTCAGCCTAAGAAACCCAGGATTTGATTAGTAAGTTTCTATTTGATTGACTTGAAATCTTTTTCACCTAAGCAAATTTAGAAGCAAGTGATCAAAATGAGTTTCCAGGGAAAAAGATCACCGGCTTAATTGCAGACGAAAACGCTCAGTAAGGTTTAGGACTTTAGCTGAAGTAAGTTGGACACAGGAGCTACTGGAATGGGCAATAATTTTTGAAGTTCAAGCAAACCACTGTAATTAGCTTTGTAAGGGAACTCTTACCAAGGCGGAGAGCTTTGCACTCATTACTGAAGTTTTTCTTTGCAAACTTTGGAAGACTATTCAAGTAGTTTTATAAAATTTTATATATATATATTTTTTTTTCCTTTTAAATGCATACCACAGTTGCAGAAACGGTATATGTTTAAAGTTGATTTTTGGCCACACGAATGCAATGTACTGTATGTCCGCTTTTTAGTCATAAATTTCATCAGCCAAGCTTGGAAATATTTATATTTTGTGTGTGGTATCTGAACTTTTAAATTGACTTTACTTTTATTATAAGTGTAGTCCAATTTGTTTTGTTCTTCTGCTTTCTTCCCTTTCATTTAATTTGATTTCCAAACCTCAATATTTGAAAAAAATTCTAAAAATGTTAGGATTTCCATTTCTTGCCCGAGTGATTTTCTTTAGGTGCTTATTAGTATTCCAAGCTACAGTTAGGTTACGCAGTGCATTAAAACATAATCTGTCAGCACAAAGTGCATGCTTGTTTTTTTTTATTTAATTTATAACTCAAGCTGTTGAAGAGAAAACACATCACTGACAGTAACTGATTAATTCATTAATTGTTTCAGATATGGAAAACTATGACTGATTTATACTGTAAAACAAAGTGTTATTAGATGTAAGCAGATGTGGAAGATAACTAAGTAGATTTATATTACTGTACCAAAGTGCACATACCTTTATTATCTGTTATTTTATTGGTCAACACTTTTTAATTTTACATGATTACATCCTGGAACGGATATCTGGAATTTTACTTCATTACACTTCGGCATGCTATTGATTTACAGTTCATGACCACAGCAGTGCATAATATTTGAAGCAGGAATTTTGTCACCTCCTGACAATTACAGAGCGAAAATATTCACACCCCTTAAACTTTAGCACATTTTGTCACATAACAACCACAAACGTGAATGTATTTTATTGGGATTTTATGTGATCAACACAAAGTGGCAAATACTTGTTAAGTGGAAGGAAAATAATGAATGTTTTTTTCCAATTATTTTACCAATAAATGTATAAAAAGTCTGGCATGCATTTGTATTCAGTCTCCCTGAGTTTGTGGATTTATGGTAATGAAATGTGGAAAAGTTCAAAAGGTTATGAATACTTTTAATGATTTGATTGACTTTGAACTTTTTCACCTATGTAAATTTAGAGGCAATTGATCAAATGTTTTCCTTAAATAATCACTGGCCTAAACACTGAATGAGGCTTATGACTTTAGCTGAAGTCATTTGGACATATAAACTGCTGTCCAGTTTACAAAGATAGATAGATAGATAGAGAGAGATAGATAGAGAGAGAGAGAGAGAGAGAGAGAGATTTGGCTATAAAAAAGGCTACAGTGAGCAATACAAGATCACTATAATTAATATTTAAGTCAAAATTTAACTCAAGTACTTTTGTACTTTTATTCAGGTTCACAAGGACCTTTTACTTTTACTTGAGTAATATTTCACTCTAGTACGGGATTTATGTACTTGTCCCACTATTATTATAAAATTAATAGGGGGGTGTAGAGCAGTGCCTTCCCAATAAAACTAGCTGGAAGAACTAAAACATGATGATCCTTTGTTGAGTGATCTCCGTTCATTCTTAATCGACTGTTGGAAATTCTTCGTTGGCCCCACAATTGATCCTTCAGAATAACCAGCTAGCTGTCAGTGATTAACTGAGATTAACTGCCTTCAGTCTCTTTAGGGAAGAATTGTGTTATTAAACCACCGCAGGCTTAGATAAAGCACATGGCAAATATTCTATCAGCCCATCTTGGGGCTGGGATGTACATGTTTTCATTGCACCTTCCCTTTCATTTTATCCCCCAAGCAGCATTTTTTTATATAACAAGCCCACCATAGAAAGGTCAGCTTTATTAAAAGCCCCTCATGCCATCCAGGTTTCACTCCCACCTCTATTCCCCCCACAGCTCCCGTGCTATTCTCCGCTGCTAATCACTTCAACTCTTGCGCACACGAACATGCACTCAATCTTCTCTCTGTAATGAATGTGTGGACGACACCTTGCTTTTCCTTATGTGTAACTCACGAAAGCCCTTACAGGCCTAATAACACCCAGTAGGGCAGGTGTAATATAAGGAGGCAGCATAAAAGGGATGGAACTCACATGGGGTAAAAATATTTCTGCCCACAGAATGCAGGATGTTTTTTTTTTTATTATTTATTTATTTTTTAAATTCGATACTGCCTCTATTCAACAGCAAGTTAATCAACCAACCGATGGCTCGGACTTAAGTTGCAGCTACATTCTTCCAATCTGCCCTCTTTTTAGGTAAATTTTTTTCATTTCTTCTTTTGTTACCTGATGTGTGTGGTTCACAATTCCATTCAGTTGCAGCATTGTTTCAGCATTTGCTTTCGGTATTTGGAGAACTTACACACATTGATAGAGTGGATTAAAGTGTGTTAAAACGAACGGTGTTTCTTGACAGTGAAGCCAGCAAAATCCAGGTGAAAAACAAACATATGTTTTAGGGCAGTAGGGGAAATAAATAAATAAATAAATAAATAGATGAATGAATGAATGAATGAATGAATGAATGAATGAATACATACATACATAAATTAATTAATTAAACTTACACTAACCTGGTTTTACGCATTTGCAAAAATCTTAACTAAGCCTCTTGTAATTTAACTTTATCTTGCAATAAAGCAGCCAATAAAGATTTTTTTTGTCTTTTCTTCATCTTTGGCTGTCTAACAGGGGCCTAGACAATCCCAGAGCCTCCTTCGAGCAGAAGCAGAGCAGCCCCTTAGCACAATGCTGTTATCATCATGCTTAGCCATGGGCATTCTATTCTTTAAGCAAGAAGCTCGGAGGCTAAAATAATTCGAAATCATAAATCATAAAAAAGGTTGACCTGTAACAATTAAATAAACCATGTTTATCATTATACGTATACGGTATATCAAGTTGCTTGTTATTCTTTACAAAAGAAAAATATATTAATTAAAAGGGATGCATTTTGAAAATCTTGAACTTTTATACTTTTATAGTTTTTTTGTTGTTTCTTTATATTATAAAACCCTGCACATGTAGCCCTTAAAGCTCAGTGCATTTTAGCCTTTTTTTTTTTTTTTAATAAATATATATAGGGCTCAGGATTGTGCAGTATAGAGTGATGTATACCATTTTTTTTTCCAGCACAACCTACTGTAAGCAATATGAAGAGCTAAATTTATTTTATTTTAACCAAGTATACAAACATGACTGAGCAAAAAACAAACAAACAAACAAAAAAATAGGCACATAGGGAAAGAAATAGCATATACACACATTATATCACATGTTATTAAGGTTGTTTTCAGTTGTTTCTATGACATAATAATAATAATAATAATAATAATAATAATAATAATAATTAAGAGAGTTTTTCCCATATTCCGGTAATAGTAAAATCTACTCTTTAAAAAAGTAATGAAACTTTCGTTCAACCTGATATGGCATTTTTCTGTACCGCTTGGGTTTTAAGGGCTGTGATGTGAAGAGTTTTTCTATCTCCTGTAGATAATGTGTGGTCACATCCAGTTGTTTGTTGGCTTGTAAATTTGCTGTGGGCCAAATACTGACCATGAGTTTAATAATGAAAGGTATATCAGGACCAACTGACATGACTTGAGAAACAGATGAATGGCATGTCTCTCTGTGCTTCTCTCGCTCACACACACACATGCACGCACACACACTCCCAAGACTCAGCGCACACTCCTTTATATGGACAAATCTGAGACCCACATTACCTGTACAATGTGCCACTCTAGGAACCCATTACCTATAATTACTACAATTGTCTGCCTTTATTTGGTTATGACTTGATCTCCGGGATCATGCTTTTTGTTAGATGATGACTAATTTATAACTCTTAAAATGCAAATAGCTAGCAATGTTAATGCTATGTTCTGACATTTCTGAAATTATTATGTCACCAAATTATTTTTTTTTTTCTAATCTCTGTATTTTCTCTTGGAAGGATGGTGCAATGTGTGTATTTTATTAATAAGTATAGAATTACTCAATAAACACTTTCTATTCACAGCATTTACAGCAAAGCAGGTAGGTATAGCATGCATTCCCACCTGGCATTTTCAATTCTCTGAGACATGAATAATTATGACAGAACATCATGAATAGCAGGGATGTCATGTCTACCCGAAAGCATCCTCATGTCACTTCAAAAACCAGGCACTAACCAATAGCAACACTCAAACAAACTAGAGGCTTAATTTAGCCATCAGACAACATTTTTAATTAAACTGTTGGGTATGTGAAAGCCATACTTGTACTGTCATCTGTCTTTGCGGCACTTTCCTTAGCTCATCAAACTCATTGTGTTTTCAGGAATGACAAAAATCACACATAACGCATACTTAAAAACAAAAGAGGACAAGAAAAGCCCAAATAAAGTATGCGTTCTCTTTGTGTTGTCAGCTACAATGTGCAAAGCTACACTCTAAAAAACGCTGGGTTGTTTTTTCTACCCAAGCGCTGGGTTGCCGCTGTTGGGTCATTTTTCTGGGTTATTTACAGAGAGTTGGGTAGTTTTTGTGTAACCCAGCTGCTGGGTTGAAGTTTGGTGGCTCCTCCCCCAAAGTTCACCGGTGGATTCAGCGGCTGTCAGTCAGAGCTTCGTGTCTCTCTTGAGCTCCCACACCGCTGATGACGGTGGATTAAGGGAAAATGACGTTAAATACAAGGTCTGTATTCACATGTTCACTCACCTAAGTCACATATGACTGAAAAATTATTACTATATATAACATTTATTACTGTTACCGTGTTAAGGTTACACTTAAACTTTCAGGCTGGTCTGAGGTATGATAATTTAGCTGACAGTAGATGCTATAGTTAGCCAAAGAACCCCACCTGTGTGTGAAAGAAACGGATAAGATGTCTGAGCTTTTTATTTTTCTCTGTAAAATGTTTACAGGGTGACGAAACTGTAACTGTAGTATTAGCATGACGCTAGCATTTAGTTAGGTTGCTAGCGTTAGCAACCACATTAACATTAGAACTTTATTAATCTTACTGTTTGAGACAATAAAATGCTGGGGTGTTACAAAACACCGACCCTCTCACAAATATACACACCTGCTAACCCTCCCGTTTTTCACTAGCCAGTAATTTACTCCGCGGTCAAAAGTCGCTGCGTTTTTGTCCCGAGTTATAACAATATTTTACACCTTTTCCCCTTTGGAAAGTAGTATGCAAATATGACTGCTGCATGTAAGCTAACCAGGTAGCCCTCTTTAACCAAAGTTACTTGTGACTCAGACTAAATTAACTATCAGTCGGCTGTACAGATACCTACTAGATGGAAGTATTAATATTTGGGTGATTGTAATGTGCCAGTATGACCCCGGATATGACAATGCATTTCCTCGGTAATTAGCTTAAAATCAACACAGACCACAAGATCAACTAGTCTGACTAATATATATATATATGAGCTTTATCCCAAAAGCCATGCTTATTTTGCTTATTTTATTTTTGGTAGTAGCTGTCTCCATGTTTTTGTTTCAGGTTACCTATACCCTAGCTTTGTCATTTTTTTATTTAGTATAAATCCTATTACACATTAAATTAATAGTCTTATTTAGTTTAATCTTTGTTATTCAACAAATGTTTAACTTTCTTTCATTTTTTTCTAAGGTTGGCACCAACATGGTGGAATACCTCCAGCACGCTGAAGTGTCAAGGCCGTACCCCCACATGCTGCATTGGGAGAGTCAGGCATTCGTCATTCTGGTGGGACAGGCTCTGGAGCAATGCACACTACTTGGGGCGGTTGAGGTGTGCTTCAAGGCATTTTATATTTTTTACATTAACTATTTAAAGTAGTGTGCACCTGTATAGGACTTTTTGTAATGTTGCTATGAAATAGCAAGGCCTACTTGAAAAGTCATAGACAGTGTTTGTATGTTAAAATGAAACCAGGGCTGGATAGTTTTGTTCTGCAGAAAAGATATCTAATGTCACAAAGAGATCCTGCTTTGTAGAAGCTGCCTCAGCCTATTTGTGTTATTACTCCATTCTGCCCTTGTGAGTAATAGTATGTATGTAAAAAGTAATAGTAATGATGTCGCTGTTGATTATCTGTTCTTGTGCTTTTGAAAAATAAACGTTTTTTCTATGAACATTTAATAGGATGTTGTTTATTGCATATATGTATGGTTTGCAAAACTTTTAAGTTTTTTTTTTTGTAATAAACCAGTATATCAAAGTAATTTAACTGTTTAATAGACATGGGTAGTTTTTTTTTTTTTTTACAGATTCACTGTAAAACATGAAAATAATAATAACCTATTTGTGAGGTAGAATTAACTAAACATTCCAGTTAAAATGAACCAACATCTGGGTAGAACATTTAACCAATTTATGTGGTAGAATTAACCCAGCATTATAGTTAAATATGACCCAGCATTTGGGTTGAATATTTAACCCATTTTGCTGGGTTAAAAAAATAACCCATTTTGCTGGGTTAAATTAACCCAGCATGTAGTTAGTCCAATAGTTACCCAGCAGCTGGGTTAAAAACAACCCAGATTGGGTTGTTTTTAACCCAGCATTTTTTAGGGTGTACTGTATAAACCTGTACTATACTGTAGCTTTGCATTTCTTTTTGGCAGCAAAGAGGAGTTTTAAGCTCAAGTCTAAAGATTTATTTTTATAGAGGTTGCTAGATGGTTTCTGAGCGTTTAGTTTTCGCAATAAATTTAAGTAGGCAATACTGTCCAAACAATCGTACATTTATTTTAACAAAGTGTACATTAAGGTTGTCATTGCGAAATGCATTTTAATGTTCATATGTAACATTATAGGAAACATAATGTCATAATAATGTGAAATTTCTCACTATTCTCTAGTATATAAATAAAAGAAAAGTTTTTGTTTGTACATTAGTTAGAAATTGCTCTTGTTTCAGACATTGGAGTATGTCTGTATGTTTGTATGTCTGTCTCTCTGTATGTCTGCATATCTGTATGTCTGTCCAACCGATTTTGTTAGAGCATCATACAAAACTGACTGGACAGAATTTAATAAAGCTTTGGCAATATATGCCAGAAGTTAAGCCTGCAGCATAAATAAAATCAAAATAGTGATTATGATTACCATTGAAGTTATTGAAGTTATGAGCAGTTATGTGATAGATTATGTCACAGCATCTAGCTATCTCCTTTTTTTCACTAATTTAGTGCTTTTTCCCTCGAGGTGGGCGTGGCTATATGTGTCACTTAACAGAGCCAATCAACGCATGTAAGTGAAAGACACAGAAATGGCCGTAATGCACCTACAAACTGCCACAATCCCCACCAAACACAAACAAAACGCAACATAGCATACTATTTTTTTTTACTTTTTTTTAATGGTACGTATACTATGAAAACTGAACCTCGTACCATGGATTTAATCAAAATGTTTAGTAGAAGGGAACCTATAAGCAGTTATGTGCCAGATGCTAATCAGCTAATTTTTTTACTTTACCCCTTTTAACTCTATCTACAAACCCTTTACTGTCAACAACAGGCACTAACGCTAGTCACTAATATGCAAGACTGATATGAGAATTAGTCAGTCCCTTTGGTATTTGCAAACAATAAAGGAAGCTACAGTATGTGCAAGCTTGTTGCAAAATACCTTTGAAGCCTAGAAACCTGAGGCTTTGGTTATAATTTGGCTGAGATTTGGTTCTACTATTTGGTTAAACTGACACGCTGTAATGGTATAACTCTTTATAGATTGACATCCTGTCAAGGGATAAATGTTGGTTTAACCTGCAGTGACTGGGCATGATCTCATCCTGTTGGGTGTATGTGGTTTGACCAACTCCATATTAATACCTATTTTAAAAGAGGATTTTCCACAAGGAAATGTGAATGTGATAGTCAGACGTTCATGTGTGTTTGAGTATTAAAGCGAATGACATTCGCAAAACTTTAAGCACCGTACGGTGATAAGACTCTTAGACACAGTAAAAATATTGGAACAGTGCAAACGATTTTAAAAAAGACTATACATCCGTGAATCATGATCCTGGATGAGGTAGCTCGGAGTTGTGTCAACTGTAACCTCAATCATTCATCACCACCCTCCAGTCCTGACCTCGCTCCAAGCCATTTCCAGATGTTTGTGTCATTAAAGGAGTTCCTGGGAGGCCGGGGTTTCTGATGTACTGTAAAGCAGGCAGTTCGATCATGGCTCCAGAGTACTGAGAAAAACTTTATACCTTAATGGTGTCCAAGCTCTAGTGAAAGGCTGGAATAAGTGTTGTTATTCCACACAATCAAAAGTCCTGGTTTGACTTGAAAGTCGGATATGAATAAAGTCTTAATAATGAAGTTTGCTATGTATATCAAATGTGTGACTGAGTGGTTTAAAAGAGCGTATGCTTTCATTTATTTATTTATTTATTTATCTTTTTTTTTATTTACAGAAAAAAGACTTGCTATGCTATCCCATTTCTTAGCATGAAAAATCCTCATAACAAGTCTCATTTGACCTCGTTCAAACCTGCACTTGGTGCTGTGAACATGTAATCCCATCACCTGAGATTGAATATTAATACCAAAATCTGACTCTGAGAAAGTGATGGATGCTAAAAAAAAAAAAAAAGAAAGAAAGAAAACCTGGTTAATGATGTGGTTGCTCATTGTCCTCCTCTTCTTCTCCTTCTCTAAAACAAAAGCCTCGGTTCTACTCTTATCAAAAGTGCCAGACATCCAGACATCATCCAAAGCTCCGACCTCCTACACAGTGCCTGTAGACAGGCCTCAACATGAAGCGATTGTAGCCTCATAAGAGCAAAGCAGAGAGACAGAGAGTAAATAAAGCTTCCTGAGAGGCGAGAATTCGGCAGAACAGCACTCACTGAAAGATGTAGTTCTCAGTAAGGGGGAAGATGGAGTAGAGGTTTGGTCCATTATTTTGCAAAGCTAACACAAAGACAGCTAGAAGCCCGCTCTTGTCTAAAGAGACTGCAGTGTGTTCTAAAACAGCCATGATTTATGGCTGCCAGCTAAACCCAAGAGCACCTTTTTATAGACAGTAAAGATGCAGATCAGCCAGCTCTAACACTTCTCATTCATCACTCCCGGTACATCTCTAACATTCGACACCTCGAGCATCTGTGTGACAGAGACGGGGGAAGCCAGAGACCCGAAGTCAAGACTCGCTGTCTGGCTCATTTTAACTAACTTTTACATCCGAGAGAAGCCATGCACTGACAATTTCATGTCTCGAACATCGTTCATGCATGTCCTCAGGAGCACGAGCAGGCGTTCTCACAAAGTCAGATGAAGGCAGTTACCACTGGCGGATTCTCATTCTCATAAACACATGAGGTCCAAAAAAAAAAAAAAAACCAAAAAGGGAGAATCTGTTACGAGTCTAATTCAGTGGAAGAAATAGCAAGGGGAGTTGTTTGCATGGGATGACAAAAGGTGGCAAAATTGTTAACAAGAAAGAGGTCGAAAAAAACTGGAAAACTAAAAAAAAAAAAAGAAAAAATGTGTCGAAAAATATCATGTTTAGTTTTCTGATGTGAGGCAAACAGCAGCATGAGAACAGCTGGGAAAAAAACTTTTTTTTTTTTTTTTTTACCAAATTTAACCAAATTACGAGACAACAGTTCTGCCACCTTAAACCTCCCCATGCCTATACTGTATATCTTCCCTTTACTGAACTAGCTGTTTCACTAGAGCTAAGTTTTATAGCTAAGAGTTCTGCTTTCTCATGTAAAGCAAACACAAAAAAGGGAATAACGGTCACCATTGGCCTCCACACGCCCTAGTTGGACGAAAGAGGTTCCATGAGAATGAATGGTATCTATGTGAGCGTCGGTCAGATATGTAGTGTATGTATTTCTAAGCCTTATACTGTGGAAGAGTATCATTCCAAGAATAACTTCACAGCACCGTGTGGCTTAATTGAGACAGTCTCATGCAAGAAAAGGCTGTCTTGCGTCAACACCATTTGTACTTGCTCCTTATTTGCAGACTGTGTACTTGGCAGCATTTGCTTGTTTCTGCATACTGAAAGGCCCGTCCAAGAGAAAGACCATTATACACTCCCTGGACCACAAAAAAAGAAAACATGCATGCTCTGTTATTACATTGGACCACCTTTAGCTTCGATTGTGGCGCACCCTGGCAAAGTCCCAAAGTCTTTGTACAGTAGTGGCCAATTCATATGTGAATCTGACTCCTCATGCTCCAAGAACGACTCTTTTACAAGTTAAGTCTGATGAAACTTTGCATTGTTACCCAGGAACATCCCTGTGGCATCAGGGAATAAAAAAATCATATATAGGGTAAGGGTTAGCATTAACCCTAATCCTAACCCTGTTCATTCAGTGCATTCAGGTTTTCAGCTGACTTTATTTTTTTTCTTCAGGACCCAAACAACACCACACATATAGTAAACACACCTAATGTTATATTATCCCGTTGCATAAGGATGACAAGTAATTTTGTACTTTTAAAAGCAAACACTTTTGTACTCTGTCTTAAGTAGAACGGTACTTGACATTTTTTATTCCTGTTACAGGTGTGAAAATGATCTAACTCTAATGAATGCTGTAATCGTTTCCAAAGCCATGGGATGCATCTTCCTGCATTGTTATTTAAGAAATGAAACGCTTCGCAGTGCATCGTTTAGGTTTAACAGAAATTTTGACAGCTTAAACAAATCAATCACTGCAGAAGTTATCCAATCAACATCTTTTAAATATTTGATTATTGAAATCCATTTTCCCCCAGACAGTGTATATCACTGCTCAGTTCTTGTTTGTTAAGCAAATTATACAATATATTTAAATATATAAAAGTCTTATATATAAAAGTCATACTGACTTTTTCTTTTCCTCTGGTTTTCATTATTATGCAAATTCAGATTTGGCATGGAGAATTATGATTTTTCGTCCCCCCTTTAATGCCCGTATCTAAAGAAAAAAAAAGCAATATGTGATAAAAAATAAACTGATGTCTCTCAGGAAACTAAATAAAAGATACCTATTGTATAAATCCTGGTACTCAATGGATTACTACATTTACAACTTTATAATCGTTAACAATGACGAATAACAGAGGGGAATATATTTAATATATAATGTGGTTATGTAGCGGTTAGTAATGACATGAGGACTATAAATTCTATTAATTTAAAAAAAATATATATAAATCTTGGATTTTATTCTTTTATTTGTTAACACCACTTAATCATAAAAAAGATCTTTACATGAAAAAAAAATATATATATATCATGATGTTACTTCCTGTTGGGCCAGTATGGTTCAGTATTACATCGGCATACAAACGACACACGAATTTTCATCTTTAAAGGTCCTACACATCCCATTTTTCATTAAATGTTAATATGATCTTTAGGGTCCTAATGAAAAGTTTGTATTATACGTTAATTAAAAATTCAAAAGGATTGTGTAAAAAAAACACTACTTTTACCTGGTAAAAACTAGCTCTGTTCTCAGCAACCTGTTTCAGTACATGCTAATTTAAATGCTCATGATCTCTGCTGAGCCCGCCCCCCCCAGTTCTGTGGGGCGTGTCTTCACAACACACGCGGGGTATAGCCACGGAAGTGTAGTCCAGTGCGGGCAATGCTTTGGACTGCATTACCCACAAAGCATTGCCCACAACGCAGTGCTTTGTGGGTAATGCAGTCCAAACTGAAAAACGCTGGAATATGGAGCCTGAGCCTGTTTTCTTCAGTCGTTTTTGGTTTGATTTCCGCGAACCTACGTAATATCACCTGACAACGCATAAATTAAAAGAATGGACATGCATCGACTCGATTTATCTTTCTCATCACTGCATGGGAATGAATTAACGGGCTGTTACGCTGCCGCGAGCAACAACAACATAAAGCAGAGAAGAGATACGGATGCGATGTGTTTTCTGATGTGTTTACATGACTTCTTAATCTTCGACAGACATCGTTATAAACCATCTAACGTAACAAAGGTAAGCATACAGTAATATAGTTTTCCGACTACGTACACAGTTTGCAACTAGACAATCACCTTAATGCATTGTTTATTACAAACGGGCGATTAGGGATTATATAGAGACGGATGTACACAGAGAAGAAGCCATAACCATGTTCTATGAGAGTGTAAGTTAACTTACACTCCGCATTCATCGTGATTATTAGAAAAGGCGATCTGCAAAGATTCATAGAAAAATAAATTACTCACTGAGCCTGGTGAAGATGAAGCAGAAACACGAAGCGTTAGTACAGATTCATTTTTTAGGAGCAGCTTCCTAGTAAAACCTGCTTTATATTGACCCGCGTTTATAAAGCAGTCTGGTGAAAAATTATTATCGCAAACATGAACGCTCTTAGGTAAATCGGCGGGGACGTTAGCTTCAAAAACTAAATTCAGCCACTGCGTCCTCAGTGGCTCAGATACCTAACCCTAGGTAGGTACCCTAGGTCACTAACCCTAGGTAGTGAATAATGACTGCTGTGTTCGCTATTACACCCAACAACTGTACACAACACTCGCTTAGGCGCCATTTTGCTCCAGCGGCGAAAAACAATGGCCGACAGCTTCTTCTCACTCGGGGCGGGTCTTTGCTAAAACACCAGTGTCAATCAACTAGTGTAGGAGCGGCCTCTTGTGGTGTGGCGTCACATCTACAGGCATTTGCGATTGGCCTGATTTCAGAAGGGGCATGTTATTGTAATAAATAAAAGGAAAACCACTGGGCGGCTCTTTATCATCGTAGAGTGGTTGTGTACGCACTCTCCTAACACACAGTTCAGTCCAAACAGCTTAAAAAAGTGCATGTAGGCCTGTATGACCCCTTTAAAAGTGTAATTTTGCAAGAAATTTGCCTTGGCATATGAAGCATTTTCAGCATACGATCGAACGAACCAAGCCGAACTGAACGCCGGCTAAGTTGTGCAAACTGTATATCTGGGAGCTCTTCAAACCGTGTTTGCATCAGTGAAAAACCAGGCAAAGTAAGTTTATATATATATATATATATATAGTATATTATTAAAGACACAGCCCTATGGGTAACAAGTACTGTATGTCAGCAAGTACGGTAGCAAGAACAAAACTGAGCCGCTTTCAGTTTGTTTTTTAAAGCAGCCGGTGCCGAGAGGAATCATAAATGAAGGCTTAGTGAGGTTTAATGTCTATTTATTTCATATTCGACTTCATTTACATGTCTTTTCTGACAGTTTTTTTTTTATTGTTTTTATATGTAAAAATATGATTATAGTGTTGGAAATTGCTCATATTGGTAATATATTTGCGTGGCTGGAACAGATTATTTGCATTTACATTATTTCCTATGGGACAACAAGTTTCACAATACAAAACTCCTTAAGAACAGATTAAATTTGCATGTCTTTATATTCTAAAGTGTTTTATAGGTATGAATATGTTTATGTTTTAAGGTCAAGTGAAGGTTAAGGCACACAATTAAAAAGGAGATTTTTTTAATAACCATTTTATAGATAACTAGATACAAATTGTCAAATTGGTTACAGTGTGCTAGCGCAGGCCAAAATGCTCTTTTCTAAGTTTTGCCACTTTAACAATTTACACACATATTTGTAGTTTTATTATTACTGGGACACAAAATCAGCATAAACATAGACATTTCTTAAGGTACAGTATATTTTATTCTACTTCTTTTTTTTTATCCATAAGTAGCATAACACTTAATGATGTCTGTCTGTGTGTGTGTGTGTGTGTGTGTGTGTGTGTGTGTGTGTGTGAAGAAATATCTGAAATAAATCCTGGAACGAAATTGGGTACTTACACACACCTGGGACGAAGAGACAAAGCCAGCTTATTATATTTTTATTAGAAAGCAAATTTCAGTTTCTGCCTAGCTTTTTGCATCCCCATATGAATATTTCTTGTTTTCATAAAAATCTGTGCTGAAATAAACCACCTTTCTAAGAGATAAAATGGCTGTTGACGCATTTCTAGTATATTAGTTTTTAAGCTGATGTTTCTGTCTCGCTGATTTCCATGGACAGAAAACTTGCCAGATCACTGCTGCTTCTCTTGAGGATAAAAAACAAAACAAAAACATTTATTTATTTTTGCATTGCATGAAATACAATGAACAAAGAATCAAATCCTGTCCTGTTTTACAACTATTTTGACAGTAAACAGTTACAGTAGCTATTGCTAATGCAGGTTAATTTTAACGGGAGTAGTATATGTTGTGTCTTTTCTGTTAGTAAATCTCATATGGAATATTTATCACTTAGAATAAAAAATATAATCCTGGTATATTGTAAACAGAATCATCTGATAGGATTATTATTATTAATAATAATAATATTAATATAAATAATAATACTAATTGCTGATGTACGTTCAATAAAAGGCTTATTTGCATCTGGATACACCGTGGCATCGCACCCCCAGGGTCTGGGTTTGATTCCCGCCTCAGATCTGTTTGCATGTTCTCCCTGTGCTTGGTGGGTTTCCTCTGGGTACTCCAGTTTTCTCCCACAGTTCAAAGACATGCAGATGAGAGGAACTGGCGTTCCCAAAGTACCTGGAGTGTGTGTGTCAGTGTATGTAGATGTTTGTGCCCTTCGATGGCTGTTTCGGGGCGTACCCCAGCTCGTGCCGTAGGTATCCTGGGCTAGGCCTCAGACCCCCGCAACCCTGTGTACAGGATAAAGCGGTATAGATGATGAAAGAGAGTAACGAATGAAAGATCTGGATCTTTATGTTACCAGAAAGAACCCAACATAAGAACGAGCAGATTTGGGTGGATTTGGGAGATGGCGGTGAGCAAGAAACAAATGTGTCCAAGATTGACAAGAAGATTGACACCATGTCAGACATGTGCCTCTTTGTGCTTTTCTTGTTACATGGATGCATATATGATTTAAAAACGGTTTCTTATTGCAAATCTGGCACAATACTGTATATTATTGATTTTTTTATAAATAATACATTTTGGCTCTGATGATTTTCTTTGATGCTGCTACATGCTTGCATAGTTTTACTGTTTCTTCTTATAAGCAAAAAACAACTGACATGATTACAAAATGAACAATTCACAACTCTGCTGCTTTGATGTGCGTTACCACATTTCAGTATACCATCATTACAGTATACCATCAGTACAGTATATCATCATTACAGTATACCATCAGTACAGTATACCATCAGTACAGTATACCATCAGTACAGTATATCATCAGTACAGTATACCATCAGTACAGTATACCATCAGTACAGTATATCATCAGTACAGTATACCATCAGTACAGTATATCATCATTACAGTATACCATCAGTACAGTATATCATCAGTACAGTATACCATCAGTACAGTATACCATCAGTACATTATATCATCAGTACAGTATACCATCAGTACAGTATACCATCAGTACAGTATACCATCAGTACAGTATTTATCATCATTTTAAATTGTATTAGATTTGCCTGCTAGGTCCAAAAATATTTAAAAGATAACATATTGTTCATTCTGTTTCTTCTAATTCTGATAAATGTCTAATTGTTATATTCAATCTGGATATATTATAGGTCTTTACATTAAGAGGAGAAAAAAGAAAAGAAAAACAACATAAACATGAGCAGATTTGGGTGAATTTAAAAGATAGAGGTGAATAAGGAACATCAGAAAATGCTTAGTAAATTTTTATTAAGTGAAAAAAGAAAGAATCAAAAACAGCTCAAAGCCAGTTATGATCCCAAGCTTAATAGTCCTTTAATACGTGCTTCCTTCTTAGTCTGCCAAGAAGATTCCTATACAAATACCTACACAACCTTCTCAACAACTTCAGCAGATTTCTGCTGTTTTCTTGTGGGATATGTGACTAGCCCATGACAGTTGGTGGCAGCGGTGTTTGGAGCAGAAAACAATAAAGGCTAATTAGACCCAGAGTGCCATGTGGGCTATGCATGCTAACACGAGGCAGATTGCCGGGAGTTTATCAACACTGTAAGACACTGACATGGGACGTCAGAAAATTCTGATATTCTCAACGTTCACACCAAAAGGGATCCCGATCTATCTCGATTAAAGGCCATGGTGGAATAAAGTACACAGTGCAGTGTGATGACGCACAAACTGAGCTACATGAAGAAATGGTTTGACTAGGCTGGAGAGGAAGAACTCGAGTGGCGGATGACATCATTCAGGACCACATACTGTACATACCTGTACATAAAGCATCTCTTGTGTCTGAAATGTGCAGTATAGTGGCATGCAGGCCAATTCAAGATGTGTGTTTTTGTAACACACTCACTCGGACACACAGGTGAGCCAAATACACAGTGTCTAATTCTATGGAAATCTGTTTTTCTTTTTATATCAGCATGGCTTTCCATCTCGACCCTTTTCCTGTCATTGCTAAACTTGAAACGGCAGGTAATATAAGAGGTTGCACAAATCGCGTTACTCCGGATATGGCACTGAGATCGGATATCTTCCACACCTGAGACAGACTGCACCATGGTTCAGTTGACACGTGTCCCAGAGCACTGTTCTTAAGAGAAACAGGAATTCAAAAACAGCTTTCACAATCCACTGAACACTAAAGGCCTAACAGCATCATCACTGATAAAAAGTGTGTATTTTGTTCAATCTAATGAACATACCTTGCCCTAAAGAAATTAGCCCAGGTAGCTAACCCAGACAGATACACATTCCAAAGAGTGAAGCACCTGAAAGAACAGAAAAAGCAGAAAGTACATAAGCAAAGATCAGACCACCAAACCAATAGACTGCCCCGTACGTCCAACATCTCACAGCGATTAGCACAGACTATGGCTGATTTAAAAAGAAAAGTACATTCAAACTAGTTTTTCTAGAAAAAAAAAAAACTAAATTGCATGGTTCCTGCTCTAGAACGATGACTTAATGAATAATAATTAATGATGACCAGGGTGGGCAAGGCGTCAGGAACAACCCACTCACATGTTACAGCCACAGACCTACAGAGTCCTACACTACGCTGGGTACGGTTGTGTTTTATACGCCTACAGGTGTTTAGGATATTTGTATATGTGTGACTTCATGAATAATAATGTTTTTTATATGTATTTATAAATTCATATAAAAACCCAAGTAATGTTTAAAATGACTACTTTAACAAAATGTAAGTAATACTTAAAATACTAAAACAAACAAACAAACAAACAAACAAACAAACAAACAAACAAACAAACCAAGCCCTCTTATGATATGCATGATGAGCACATGGGAAAAACGTCCTCTTGAACTGTTACTTTTCACTAATGAAGGACCAAAAACTGAGAACTGCAAAAATCAAAAAAGAGAGAAAAGGAAAGGGGCAAAAATGTCTGTGCTAATTAAACAGAGACGGTGATTTGGTGAAAATAGAAAGCAGGTTTTTCAAGGAATCAGGTGAGAGCTGTGATATCTGAGTTCAGAGTAGGTTGAGAAGCTGCTCGATGGGCAGAGGACTTACATTGGATGAAAAGTTTATGAATCGTTATATATGCATTGGGTAAATTAATTGAATGAAGCAATATTCTCATAAAAAAGGGAATTGTAAGAGTAAATCAAAGTCATATAAATAGTCATGACAAATCCTTGCACAGATTTTTGGAATTCAAACCATGTTCCGGGTAAAAGTCAGCGAATAAACACACACACACACACACACACACACACACACACACACACTGATCAGTCATTACATTCACACATTAACATTGATTATTAATATATACCAGTATACTGGTAAGAGGATCACTATCATGGGGATCAAAGGCTAACCTGTCTGATCTCATCCCACAGAACAACTAATGCAGTACAATTCATCAAAAAAGTCAATACTGGCCGCTATACTGTAGATACACACCAGAACACCCGATGCACCACAACACAAACAGCTCAAAACCACTGACCTGACCCCCAACCTCCCCAGAGGTTTTGTGACATCATGCCCCAAGGGGCCAGAGCTGCATCTAAACCATACCAGGCATAATGTTGTAATTACACACACACACACACACACACACCTACACACACACACACACAATGTGATGAAAACTCGCAGGACTGGGATTAAACAGCTGTGTCTCCATAAGAAAACCACTTGTTAGAGAGACTCATCCAGACACACTAAATAAAACAACTTTCTATTTTTGGCTAGACAGTTCTTCATCTTGCCCTGCTGTTCATTTCTTGATTTCTTTCTTTCTTTATTCATTTTTTTTCATTTATTCTTAGTGAGTCACCTTTACTGTATTTCAGCATACAGTATAAAAACATTAAAAGTAAAACAGTTTACAGAAAAAAATGTTGTTAGAACCATCTTTGTAAGAAAAAAGAACATTCAGGAGGTTTGATCCCTTATGTTAATTTTTGTTTTATTTATAAAAAAAAAAAAAAAAAACTTGTAAAATGGTTCATAATATTTTCCTAATTTGATTGTTTTGGCTTTTTGTTTCTTTTTGTTTGTTTGTAAACAGTTGATTATTACCATCAAATATGACATTGTTATATTGTTTTTCCTTTGGTAACATTTACACTCAATTAATATGATAAATATTTAAATAATTAACTTAACCTTGTATTAAACTGTATACATAATTAAGTACGTTGTTTGCTTGATTGCAGTAATGGGGACCGTAAAACAGATGAATCCTTTTAATTTATTGTTGTAATTGTGTTGTCTGGTGTCATATTGCATGAGCAGCAGTATAAAAAAAAAAGAAAAGAGAAAAGAAACAGCAGTGACAGCAGACAGATGACTCATTCCACACTGTCTGCATTGTTCTTGTTCGCAGCAGACTCAGCTGCCCCTGCGCCTGACAACTCCTCCTGCACATATTCTCACACGTCACACTCATCACCACACTTCTTTCATCTTTTGTGATGTGGTGTGAAATAGCTATGTGCCGCGATACTGTATGCAGAACTCAATATTTCAGAGTATATGAAAAATAAATTAGATTTCCCTTCGCAAACATCTCTGTGTGCTTCCAGGTCTTACCGCAGAGCTAGTGGGGAGAATAAAGGGTACTGTGAAAAAGTCATCCAAATGATAAAAGGAAATGTGCCTGCAAAAGAATCACATGGTTTTTTATCATATGAATTATTATTAATACTGTAAACGGTGACATCATATCGATATTCTCTATGACCGCACAATGCCTTTTAAAATGACATCAATTCTTCTATTTTCTTTTGTACTTAATAATGTTACAGATTTTCGGGCTTCAGCCAATCATAAGGCTGGACAATGCGTCAAATCGAGCAGATGCTGGGGAAAAGCTTTATTTATCGCTTACGTCTAATTTTACAATAGTGAAAATGTAAGACTGTGCTTATGCAGAATTGTTGTTGGTGCCAAATGGGCTGGTCTTAATATTTCTAAACTTGCAGATCCCTGGGGATTTTCACACCCAACAATCTCTAGAGTTTACGCAGAATGGTGTGAAAAACAACCAGATTCCCTCGAGCTGGCAGGGAATTCTTCTGGCATTCAAATAACCACTCTTTACAACCATGGTGAGCAGAAATACACAAAGCACAAAGGCACACAATGGCACAATTTAGTACTACATGCTTTCCCGAGGTCCAACTTCATTCCTGTTTCTTTGACTGCATCTGGTTTCTTTTCCTTCAACATGTTCTTCACAGTGTACAGATGTTTTATGCGTGTACAACACACTGTTTTTCAGATACAGTAAATGCATCTTACCTAGATACAGTAGGATTCTGTCACAAGGCCCGTTTAAGCTTCTGAACGCACAAGCGCCGTCTCACCTCACTGTCTTACCTGAAATGCAAAAAAAATAAAAAAAATCATAAATGATCATTAGGCTTTAATATAGAAAGGGCACAAAAATAATTATATGATGACAATCACGATTATAAAAATGGTTTGTTATTGTCTGTAATCAAATTGCTCTGCAACAACAAATATAAAGTCCATTATTCTTCGAAACTTGCTGGATCCAGCTGGGCATAGAGTCAAAAAGCTTTCTGCAGTACTCACTGTAGTAATCCATGCCTGTTTGATTACTTCCTGAAGATCATGGACAAAAATTTGCAACAGAAGTTCACTATTGATTTCCCAGTTTTAGCCATTTTTTGTGGGGAGGTCGACACCCTGACTATTATATAAATATGGAAAAAAAGTATTTGGCCAATCCTAGACTTAAATATGGAGTCGGTCCCTCTTTCCTTTCGCAGCTGTAGCAGCTTCCATTCTTTTTGGAAGGCCGTCCACAAGATTGTGGAGAGTTTCTGTGGGAATTCGTGCTTGTTCATTTTGTAGAGCGTTTATGAGGTCAGGCACTGATGTTGGACGAGAAGGCCTCTGGGGCTCTGTGCGGGCCGGTCAAGTTCTTCCATATACAATATATATATATATAAGATAAGGGTAAAGATAAGGGTAAAGATCATTACTGCCATGATGTTTTTGTTGTTGTTGTTGTTGTTGTTGTTTTTGTTATTAATGATGATGATTTCATAACAAAACAACATTAAACCAATTATCTTTAGAATTTATTTTACATTTTTCTTTATTCTTTATTTCTTTATTCCTCCTTAAAGCCTTAAGCCTCCTTAACACTGCCACAGTAGGTCTATTTACTGTACATGGACCCTAATATTCCACTAATAATCAGATTAACAGCCCAATCTAAAAAAAAAAAAATGCAGCACGTAAACACCTCAATCAGAACAGTAAAACCCGATTTAGCCCGATCCAAAAGAGTGTTTAATGAGAACGAGAGGGGTGCTGTGTAAACCTTCCATAATCTGTTCAGTAGGTGAACATTAGCCACGTAAACCCTTGATCTGACTTGAAATTTCCTCTTTCTTTGCATGTTTGTTTCATGCATTTTGTTGTATTTAAATGAAAAGTTAACAAATAAACACTCCATACACAATCACCTATTCAGTCATATTGTACACAACTCATTCATGCTAAATCCATATGCACTGTGTATAGGAAATTATTAAATAATTGTGGAACATGATGTTGTGGGAAAACAATTAATAGTGGGGTCGTGTGCTTCCTTTATCACTGCAAAATTGCACAAAAAAGCATCTACAAAATATAAAACAAAAGAACAGAATTGGACAGAATTTACTGAATCTCCTGCAGTCCTTTGATCTCTGCCTGAAGTTTAATCTGCACCATCAGTGAATCTAAATGTGGAGTAAAAGTGATGTTATGAACAGTTATGTGTGGGATTTAATAATCTACTGTAAAATAATCTACTAATGCGCTACTGTCTCAATGTAAACAAACACCTGCACCGATAGATATTAATTAGAAAAGATAAAGTGAATATTTTTACTGGGATTAGTTCCGATCTACTTTTTTATTTCTTATCTGTGATTCACTCTCCTATCACCGAACAGGGAGTAAACAGTATAACACTGTGTAAACAAGGCGTAAACAAACGTTTTTATATCTCCTCTTTCCTATTGACTGTAGTACTGTAAGTTGAAATGACCATAAGCTCGGTAAACTTTGTACAATTTCCTAATATTCAGCCACAGATCCAGTAGAAACCGATACCATACTGTATAACGTTGACACACGAAACGAAATGGGCTTCAACCTGAAATAATATCACTGATTACATTAAAGCTGATCAGCTTATTTTGAACTTTAAAACTTTTAAAACTATTTCTACAAACTCTTTTCCCATCTATGATGGTTACTCTATAATAAAAGGTCCTAATCAGTTTTTTTTTTCTTACACTAGAGCATTTGTCACAAGCTGAAGTTTTTATTCCATCCAAAGTGATACATCAGAAATATGTTACCCATTTATTTAAAAAAGGATTATTTTGTTGTTTATAGCACTATTACTCGGTAGCACGGTGGGGTAATAGTTATCACAGTGGCCTCACACCTACAGGGTCGAGGGTTTAATTCCCACATCAGGGCTGTGTGTGTGGAGTTCGCATGTTTTTCCCCTTCTTGGTGGGTTTTCCCCGGTGATTCCACTTCCCTCTCACAGTCCAAAGACATGCAGATAAGGTTAATTAGCGTTCCCAAATTGCTGGGAGTGTGTGAGTGTGTTATACCCTGCCCAGGGTATATCCTGCCTCGTGCACTAGTCCCCTGGGTTAGGCTTCAAACCTCCCAGTATAGAGAATAAATGATGAGCACTATGACTCCACTTTTAGGATACACTAAACCTTTAACAGAGACTAGTTTATTTATTGTTGTTGTTCTTGTTGTCTGTATTAAATTCAAACTTGTTGTTGATTTAGGTGCTTAAAAATCTATTTTTTATATGATTATTTATATTTTATCCTAAATGATTATGAATAATTCCTTCTAAGGCAGTCTCGAGACACTGAACTTTTACAGTTCATGTTTTCCCTGCAGTCAGAACACTGGAGTACTGCAAAGGGTACAGGTGAGGAATAATAAATATAGGACAGCACAATGTAGGAAAGACAGTGAGCAGAATATAATGCAATGTAAAAAATGAACATTTATGCTCATGTGCTTTCCAAATATTTGATATTGAAATTAAAATTTTTATTCGTCACATACACAACCAAACATGAATAATACGCAGTGAAATGCTTACACGACTGTTTTTGACCGAAAAAGAAAAAAACAAGAATGTAAAATATAAAATCTACAATATATAGTACTTTGTTACAATAGGATAAGATAAAGTATAAAGTAGAAATATGTAAAAAGTATCAACTGCATAAATAAACTGTACAAAATATATGAATTGTACAATGTAAGCTGTGTGTGAATGTATGTATGTGAGTGTGTAATTAAATGATGAGCAGCAGTGGTATTTAAAGTGGTATCTTTAAAGTACAATATTTGATCCTCATTTACAGTGCCTTGTAAAAGTATTCACCCCCCGCTTGGCATTTTTCATGTTATGTTCCCTTTGAACTTTGAAGATGTGATTTTTTTTAATTATGTGAAGCAAACAACAAATAGAAAAACTTCAGCATGCATTACTATTTAACCCCCCCCCCCTTATTCCCTCCACCCCTTACACCCCCCCCCCCCCCCGCTATAACGAGTACTTTGTAAAGCCACCTTTTGCGGCAATTACAGCTGCAAGTCGCTTTTGGATAAGTCTCTATGAGCTTGTCACATCTTGCCACTGGGATTTTTGCCCATTCCTCAAAGCAAAACTGCTCCAGATCCTTCATGTTGGATGGTTTCCGATTGTGAACGGCAATCTTCAAGTCTGACCACAGATTCTCAATTAGATTGAGGTCTGGGCTTTGACTAGGCCATTCTAACACATTTAAATGCTTCTACTTAAACCACTTGAGTATTGTTTTAGCAGTATGCTTCGGGTCATTGTCCTGCTGGAAGGTGAACCTCTGTCTCAGTCTCAAGTCACAGGCAGACTGAAGCAGGTTTTGTTCAAGAATATCCCTGTATTTAGCACCAACCATGTTTCCATTAACTCGAATCACCCCGACAGAGCAACACATACAGAATAAACCTACAGGACAGGAAATATATAACCATAGCGGGACAAAACGCACCCCTAGCTGACCTTCGTCTTTAAATTTGTAAGAACATTTACTTTCAGAGTGTAATCTACGATCTTCAGCATTGAGCATGATCACTTGTCACAGCTGTCCAAACAAATTCACCCCCACTCCAAAGCAGTGTGTATGTGATAGAAGGGCGGTCGAGTGTTTGTGAGGATGAGGCCAAATAATAAGGCAGAGTTCTGTAATATCCTGTAGCTATTTATCGCTCCATCTCGTTGTCTCTCATGAAACACGCTGTCCTTCTCTTATTTTCTTCCCATTTTGCATTTCATCAGCCTTCTTCCTCCGTACACACACACACACACACACACCTTACGCTTGACATTGAGCCTAATGTATGCACACTCTCGCAATCTAAGTGGGGCACACGTCTAATAAACTGCAACAAAAGCTTCTCATTTCCTCACCGAAACAATTCTAGGCCACAGCACTCACATCACAGCTTACCAACAATAAAGTCCACAGAGGAACGTGATGATTATCCATTTATAGCCACTCACACCATATTAGGTTTGTATTTGGGCTACGAGGATAAAGATACACACACTTGACGGAAGACGGAATTATCATCATCATCATCAGTGCCGTTCTCATTTAATTGCTTTAACCACTTAAGATTTTGACGTATTAATAAGCTATTAATATTAAAGCACATAATTCAATAAAGGGCGGCACCATGGCGTTAGCAATGTCACCTTGCACCTCAAGGGTCCGGGTTCGCTTCCCCCCTCTGTGTGGATGGAGTTTGCATGTTCCTCTCATGCTTGGTGGGTTTTCTTCCGGGTAACCTGGTTTCCTCCTATACTTAAAAGACCTGCAGATTAAGCTAACTGGCATTTCTAAATTGCCTGTAGTGATTGGCACCCTGTCCAGGGTGTTCCCCCGCCTCGCACCCTAAGTCTCCTGGGGTAGGCTCCCTGCCTATCGACCCTGGATAAAGCAGTGTGGATGATGAGTGAGTGATTATTCAATGATTATTTAAATCAATTAGGAGCTGAAGTGAGACTAACAGGAAAAGTGTGTACTGTTTAATATGATGAATGTAAGCCTGGAGCTACTTACAGGTCCTGGGACTCAATAGTTAAGCAAATACTGTATGTATTTTTTTTAATCATTCCTTTGAGGAGGAATATCTCCTCCGTTTTTTTTTAAGCAGCTAAAGAACTTCATCATCTCCCACTCAACTTGTGCTTTTTTGAAATGTATTAATTCAAGAATGTACTGCCTGTCAAAAAAAACGTTCACGATTTTTAGATGTAAATTTGCAAATACTTGCGATTGGATAATTACTGCAGTGATTAATATGTTAACCCTAACTGATGCGGTGAGTAGCTTTTCAGTTTTTAAACAACCGTCTCAGATGATGCATCCTATGTTTGTGGAAAAGATGCCACAGCTATATTTAATGGTCGAAGTACGAGCATTTACACACACACACACACACACACACACACACACACACACACACACACACAGCATGATGGGAACTCACTAGAAGACTAAAAAACGCTCTTTTATCATAAGGAAAACAGTTTTTAGTGAGACTAATTAAAAAAAGATGGGATGTTGGAGCAATTAAAAAAAAAAAAAACAAGGTTATGTGGGTTGTTAGATTATCCATTTTCATGTGTGAAAATGTTTCCTCTTGCCCTAGAACCTCTCTGTCACAATTTGACTCAGATGAATCTTGGCACTTGAACCTGAAATAATTCCGTCCTCGGGAAAGGACAAAAAATGGCATTGAGCGGATAACCTGCAGATTCATCCTAGACCTGAGCAACTGAAGCTGATACAAGCTTGTACAGTGGACACTATGCATGATGGTTGCATCGCTACTACATGATGGTTGCATTAGCACTGAGGCCCTGTATGTCCAGGGTCGAGGGGGGTAGAATTCCTGCCTCAGATCTGTGAACGTGTCCTCCCCGTGTCTGGTGGGTTTCCTCCGAGTACTCCGGTTTCCTCCCACGGTCCAAAAACATGCAGATAATTCTAACTGGTGTATCCAAAAGAGTTTGTGCCCTGTGATGGATGGGTACCCAAACCACAGATGCCTCCAACAACCCTCTACAGGATACTCAATATGGGAATATCAGGCGGGAATTGAACCCGGACCCTGAAGGTACAAGGCAACAGTGCTCACCACTACACTACACCATGCCCGCCTTGCACCACTTTCCTTCCAGTTTTTAAAACTGCCTTGAACAGGTTTTAACCCTGTAATTTCAGGACGTTTTAGGGAAATTAGTCGTCTATTAAAGAATCTATATAATCTATATAAAAACATGCATAGAAATGCTTTTTAATATTTTTTATTTAACATAATCTCACCAATAATCAAATGTTTATTTTTGCCAGATAAGCGAATTAAAACACGCCATATCCTCAAACTCAACAGGCCACTCTTCTTCTCTCAATTTTCTCTTACCCCTCCAACCCTGGCTCGCACCTGCACATCTGAATTAAATTTCGATTTCAATATCCCCTTCCCTTATTACTTCTGTCAATATGAGATGGGTAGTTATAAATAGCTCTTGAAACGGAAATGACTTTCCCGGCTCTGAATCTGTTTAACGTCTCTGTTAATAGAATACATTTGTACAATTGAAAATGGATCCAGGAAAATAAAAATAATAAAACTGAAGTTGAATACGAATTGTTAGATAAACAGATAAGGGAAAAGATAGAGCAAAATCTAATCAGGACTCTTGACCTTTTTAAAGATCCTGTGGAGTGCAGAAATATTTTCAATGGCATTCTGTGACATTTGTATTTAAGGCAAACAAACAGTGGCAAAGGAGATTTAAAAAAAAAAATGTTTGGTTTTCAAACCTTTTGGGAACTAAGGAAGACTTTGCATCAATTAATGGCAAAAAAAAAGAGAAAGAGCACATGCGAGAGAGAGAGAGAGAGAGAGAGAGAGAGAGATCCTCATAAACCTAACAGCATTCAACAGAACTGCATTATTTGGATATACTATGAAGGAATACAATAAAAATGAGGCAATATGCTTTATTTAAAAAAAATGAGGACACTGTGACTCTGTAGTCAAGGCACGGTCCCTTTGCTAGAATAAGCAAACAGGATTTCACAATGTCAGAGCAGCCGTATTATTAGGGTCAGCTCTTCTGGGGGACGCTGTGCGCTGATATTTAAATAGACAAAATAGAAACTGCATGGCGGTGCAACAAAAAGCAAGCGCGTTTTTATTAGTTAGAAAACCTAAGCCGGTCTTACTGCTTACTCTGTCAAATTCTTCCGACCGTATTGACAAACAGGCTACAATAGGTTTGTTCTGTGAATCACGCTGCCCTTGTTATTCGACCTCAATAGCTTCATCAGACTATTTCCGATTAAACATTAATAACAACTATCTGCAGCTTATTAAACGTTTTTCCTTGTTCCAACCCACTTTAAACCTCATCATCATCATCATCATCATCTATACCGCTTTATCCTGTAGACAGGGTCTCAGCGGGCCTGGAACCTATCCCAGGAGCCTTGTGCCTAAGGCGCAAATCCATTGCAGTACAATGAAAAACACACAAATACACATTCACACACTTTTGGGAACTAATTAGCCTAATCTGCATGTCTTTGGACTATAAGTACCTGGAGGAAACCCACCAAGCAGGTGGAAAACATGTAACCTGCATAAACCCTGAGGCAGGAATCCTGGAGTAGTGATGGGTCGTTCATTTTCGTTCAGGTTCGTTCTTTTTTAACAAAACTTTAACGTGACTCAGAAGGATAAGTAGTCAGAGAGTGATTTGTTCATTTTTTACAGGCCGCGCATGCGCAAAGCACTGCAAAACCACTGTAGGTTACTTACAGGAAACAGAAATTAGCGGTTAATCAGTTAAATAGCCTATGAGGTGCGTGGCACACTTCGCCTCTAGTGATTAGGGCCGATTCGACCAGGAAGCTTGCCTCATCTATTGCTCTGGCAAGAGGTGTTCCCAGAATTATGTTTAGACTCCTTGGGGGGACTGTGCGCACACTACACAACCCTGGGGGTCCAGACACTTGCAGTGCGGCGGAGTTGGTATTCTCATTCCCATAGCGTTTCACGCAGCATCGAGTGTAGCTTCTGAAAGGGAACGTCTCGGGTTACTTTGCTGTAACCATGTTCCCTGAAAAAGCGGGAATGAGATGCTGCGCTCCAATGCCGCACTGCATGCGTGACCGGAAGTCCTTTCAGACAAAATTGACCTGAGGATGTTTCCGGTTCATGCCTATTTATAACCTCTAGGTGCACCTAATGTGAATGACGTCACCTGACCGAGGTTAAATATGCCAAAACTTTTGGCGTGTTTGACACACATGCTTCAACAACCGGTCACGCGAGGAGCGTTCCCATAGCGTTTTCATGCAGCATCTCGGTTACGCTTTTTCAGGGGACAGGGTTACAGCAAAGTAACACGAGACGTTTCCTGTGTAATGCACTGCAATTACAAGATCGCCTACAAGAGTCACATGACAAAAGAACGAATGACTCGGACCAGAAGATATAAGAGGTGAGCTGCTCATTCTGTTTATGTCCTTAGCTATATATATATATATATATATATATATATATATATATGTCTATATATATATATATATATATATATATATATATGTATATATGTATATGTCCTTAGCTGCATTGTAATATTTTCATTACTGGAATTAAAGCTAAAATGTGTGTATGTTGATGTTTTGGGGGTCTGTTTATTGAAAATGTAACATTTTATTTTATTTTCTGATCAAAAGAATAAAATTAACTAAATGACTCGATAAAAGATTCATTCATTCTGATAAACAAGATTAAAAAAAACGAGTCACTAAAATCATTCAAACGTCCCATCATTATCCTGGAGGTGCAAGACGATAGTGCTCATCCCTAGGCCACTCTACTGCCCAATTTAAGCCTGTTGTACATTGAAGGGGACCTTTTATGCTAAATTCACTATTTAATATGGTCATATGACTAGGAATCAAAACAGGCAGATCAGGATTCATTTCTTTTTATACCTCTGCATACACGTTGCTCGCTGACATCTGTCAGCACTGTCAGTGCGGAGATTTCTTAGCAGTGGTAGCAACAGATGCTAAATCATCTAAAGCAAGGTGTCTGGTTTTCTTTCTTCTTCTGGACCTCAAAAAATACAGCTGACTAACTTCTCGCCATCCTCCAGGGGAAAATCCCAAGCATATGTTTTGCCAAAACTGCATACATTGTTTTGAAATGAATATAATGACGTGTTTTGAAATGACGTATAGATGTCCACATGCGTCCCACTGCAGTGGACAGACTCGTCCACATATAGTCAGATAAAAGCGACTTGTAACTATGGATGTGAACAAGACCAATCCGACCTAAAAAAAACCTAATAGAGCAATGTACAGTAGCTTGTAAGGTAAATGTAGGCTAAGGTGGGTCTCCAGTCTGCATCAACACACCAAAAACATGCCCACTCAGTGCTTAGGTTAGGCGTTTGCAGTTAATAGTTAACAGCTGATGGTAACCTCATCTCCTTTAGCTCTTAGTTGTGTTTTTCACTTTTCCATCCATCCATCTACTGTAGGAACCTCTGTAGTCCAACCATGGACCGTGGAGACCAATGGTGACCGTTGTATGTATTCCCATTTTGTTATTCCAATTTTGTATGGTAGGACCTCACATCTGACTCTAATGTGGGCGAGTCTGTCCACTGCAATGGGACGCATGTGAACATCGATACGTCTTTGATCATGCCATCTAGGTTTAAACACGCCGTGAGTTTGTGTGACCACTCATTTATTTCATGCACATTCACACATTACAGGTAATTTGGGAATGCCAATCAGTCTAATCTGCATGTCTTTGGACTGTGGGAGGAAACCGGAGAACTCTGAGGAACCCCACCAAGCACGGGGAGATCATGCAAAGTGAACGTTTTGAAAGTTAATAGACCAGGTTTCTACATTGGATGCCCTTCCTAAAACCACCTAATTCTCCAGCCTTGAGGTTTGGCACTGAGGATGCCATGCATCTCCAGTGGCTGGGTATTTCACATGGGCATAGTTGTACTTCATATATCTCTTTGGATTTGTATCTGGGGAGTTTGGAGGTCGGGTCAGCGGCCTTGGGGCTCTTGGTCTCTTTTTTTTCTACGCCCTCTGCGTGGCGGGCTGGGATGCAGCATTGGCTTCATAGACAGAGGAGGCTGTTTTTAGAGGCTTATTCGTAGAGGAGATTGACAGGGCCCTTAGCACGCAAAATTGTTTGGACCCGATAAATGGACAGGACTTGGGCCAAAAAAAGCAAAGACCACATCGTGACAACATGGAGAAATATGATAAGCTCTTATCTGGGAGCACTTGTGCCCTCCCTACTGGAACGTGTGATTACAAAGAAGCATAGTGAATAGTGAATCAAACATAGTGAATCAAAAAGGTGAATTAGCAGGAAAAGATGGCAAATGCATTTTTGACAATGTCATAGCGGCCACATGCTCCTAGAGGACAGATGTTTTGGGTGAAAAAAACAACAACAAGCTGATAGGAGATATGGGTAATATTTTGTTTTGGGACAATGCACAAAATTTGTCACCATGGCTACATGGTTAGTCATTATCGTGTCGAGACATCTTAGTGCCACTGTAGTGGTAAAATAATAATAACCATAAGCTAGAATATTATATGGACTACTTGAAAATGCAAGCAAAGATATGGGTGACCCCACAAATAGATAAATAATAATAATATTGATGCAGCTTACTATCCTAAAATTTGTCACTACTTACTTCGTAGAACACAATCTCACTGACTGCACTTTGTTCTTAAATGAGTAGCAGGTTTGAAAGGGTTGTGCGTTTATCATTGAAATAACAAGAGGAGAAAAAAATAAGCCCTACCATCCGTGCTGATTGCTCGAGTACATTAAGGGCTCCCAAACGAGTTACTCAAACTGCATTTGTGATTATTAATTCATTTATTAAAAGGTCATTTAATGTGACCTTACCAGCCAGTGCTACATATTGTATGTCTTTTCTGCCACACATGATATTCTATTCACATTGGAGCCATGCTGTTATATTGAATTTTTTTATATCTAATAATTGTACACGCTGTCAAAAATAAATAAATAAATAAATAAATAAATAATGTCCATGTTCACCACTTGGACTTAAATAAACAAATACTTGAGCATTTGATTGGATAATTACTGCAATGATGAAGATATTTCAGTTGGCAACAGTTGATTTAAATGATGCAGTGAGTCTTCTTATTTCCTAAATAATCGTGCTGAAAGACGTGTCCCATGGTCATGGATAAGATAGTGTAGTAGAAGGGTCAAATTGTTGACCTCCATCAATCAAAGAAAAGAACTTATTTCTGAAAACTGAAATTATTGGACTTACTTAAACCCGGAGGCTCAGTGGTAAAGTAATACAGAATCATTTTTACAAATGAATTGGTCATCAGCGAGTTCTGATCTTAACCTCTGACCTTGACAGTCTTTGGGATGTGCTAGAGAAGATTTTATGGATACATGGAAACAATGCCACTACTAATGTGTGCTATAATTAAAACTAAAGGTGGTCCAGTGAAAGATTAGATTGTGTGTGTGTGTTTTTTTTTCCCCTCTTGAGAGGGAAGTGTATTTTTACACCAAATCTAGATTATCCTTTTGACCATGGGTTGCTAAGTAACAGCAATGGTCACATTTCTAAAAGGCTATTTCAAGTCATTAAATAAAAAATCTACACTTCAAGCATAAACTCTAACTACTCAGACTTTAGGAAAACTAATATGAAGGTCATAAATATGCTTCTTATTGACAACATTTCGGGCGTGGCTATGACATAATAACAGCTGCGAGAATAAATACAATTATTATAGTTGCACTCAATCTATGATGTTATAACTCGATGAGTACTTAAGTAGTAGTAGTTGAGCTTTCATGCTTCTTGGATGGCCGTCTACAGGATGTTGGATGGCCGTCTACAGGATGTTTAGAAGGATGTACTGTTACTACTAGCTCAACAGTAAAAGACCTGGGCGTGATATTAGACAGTAACTTGTCTTTTGAAAATCATATTTCCAATATCACAAAAACAGCCTTTTTCCATCTTAGAAATATTGCCAAACTTAGGAGTATCCTATCCGTATCTGATGCAGAAAAGCTAGTTCATGCATTCATGACCTCCAGACTGGACTATTGTAATGCATTACTAGGTGGTTGTCCTGCATCCTCAATAAACAAGCTACAGTTAGTCCAAAATGCAGCCGCCGGGGTTCTCACTAGATCCAGAAAATATGATCATATAACCCCTATATTATCATCCCTGCACTGGCTACCTGTTCAATTTAGAATTAATTACAAAATAGTACTACTTACATACAAGGCTTTAAATGGTTTAGCTCCCACATACCTAACCAGTCTTTTGATACGCTATAATCCACCACGTCCCTTAAGATCACAAAACTCCGGACTTCTGGTAATTCCCAGAATTTTAAAATCTACAAAAGGGGACAGGGCATTTTCATATTTGGCTCCAAAGCTTTGGAATAGCCTTTCAGACACTGTTCGGGGAGCAGACACGGTTTCCCAATTCGAAAGTAGGCTCAAGACGCATCTCTTTAATCTGGCATACGCGTAACTCATCCCATAACCTCATACTCCAGTACACCTATCCTGAATGGCAACTACGCTAATTCTCTCCATCTTTTCTGTATTTTTCTACCCATCCTGAGACATCTGGAGATTGTGCCAGCTTCAGTAGACAAAGACCAACCCTGCGAGGTTTCTAAAGCATCTTGAGAAGGACCTGCTCCAGCTAGATTCTGCTTTATGATGGCTGGAGCTACACATCCTGCTCCTGTGCTTCCAGTGATCATGACCCCATCTGCCCTCTGCACCTACTGCTGAACTGAATCTACACAACTTCTGATATATTGAACTTTCACCTGCACAACACACTTGATGTTATTTCTATCTGTTATCACCCAGATGAGGATGGGTTCCCTGTTGAGTCTGGTTCCTCTCAAGGTTTCTTCCTATTGCCATCTCAGGGAGCTTTTCCTTGCCACTGTCGCCGTCACCCTTGGCTTGCTCATCAGAGACATTTCATTCATCATTCATTCATTTCATTATTATCTAGACACATTTTTCTCACACATACACACTTCCAAATATTTTCTTTTCTTTTCTTTTCTAAAAAAAAAAAAAAAAAAAAAAAACCCTTTAATTTTTTTTTTTGTGAAGCTGCTTTGGGACAATGACCATTGTTAAAAGCGCTATATAAATAAAATTGAATTGAATTGAATTGAATTGAATTGAATGTTGGAGTGTTTCCATGGGACTTTGTGTCCAATCATTTCGTATAGTATTTATGATGTTGGACGAGAAGGCCTGGCTCACAATCTCTGGTCCAGTTCATCCCGAAGGTGCTCGATGGGGTTGAGGTCAGGGCTCTGTGTTCGGGCCGATCGAGTTCTTCCACACTGAACTCATCACATGTTTTTATAGTCATATAGGCGCTTACTGGGGTGGAGTCATGTTGGAATAGTAAAGGGGCTTCACCAAACTGTTGTAAGCATAGCATTGTCCAAGATGTCTTGCTATGCTGAAGCTTTAAGATTGCCCTTCAATGGGGATAAGGGACCTGATTGATTGAAACACCTAAATTCATAATAAACAGGTCTGGACAAATACTTTTGACCATATAGTGTATTATACTGTATACTGTATGAGGGAGGTCCATATGCTTTAAGCCTAACAATAGATAAGAATTATTATCACATACATACAAACCAGGAGGTTAACCCAATGCCACTACCTGTATTTGTGTCTGTTTAATGCTTATAAACAAGTTTACAAATTTTAATCTAAAATAGGTATAGAGATGTTGAATATACTGTAAATGTCAAGGTAGAAACATCAGCACTGTTGGAATGGTGTACGAGTTCAAACATACATTCATGCATCTATTATTGCTTCCCAACTCAAGCCCTTTAAACGACCCTAGTAGAAACATCACCATAAAGTCGACCGTATAGTTTTTATAAAGCACTAATAAATTACAGCTTTGAATATGTAAAACATTAGGGTGAAGGAAAGTACTCTCAGGAAAGAGGCATCTTTAAAACCACCGATACACATAATGTGCTGTTAGGATTTTTGGATGGTTGCACATCTGACTATCGGCGAGCTTCTGCTTGAAACACTTACCCATAAACCCCCTCACTGCATCACGCATCATTGACAATTCAGTAGAGCAGCATTACACACAGAGTGCCTACAGCAGCAATTGTTGCTACCCTCTTGAAGACAGCTACTCATAAAGGCATTATTAAATGTGTAAAAAAGAGAGAGAGAAAAGACATTAAAGTTGGCCTTGTACAAAAATATTTGAGAACCCCTACAATGTACAAAGTGGGATTGATGACTTGTTAATGCAACTGCGGAATGGAAGATTGTTTTTTAATGCAAAGGTTCCGCAATATGAACTGCATTAACCCCAAAAAATAAATAAAAATGTGATAGCCGAGAAAACCAAGGCAATGTGGCTTTTATGAATAAATCAACCTGAGATGTAAACACTTTGTAGTTGAGCTCCATATAGGTTTATAATTGGTGTAAATGTTGCCATGGAAATGTTAAACTTACTGTAGTTACAACTAAAAAGATCCATTCAATGGAAGCAATGTTGTTTAAGTATGTGTAGATATGGTTTCCTCACAGACTGTGGGGTAACAGTTCATTTGCCAGGTCCTCCAGCCACACTCCACCATTACTTTGAGTGATGTAATATAAAATCTGGACCTTTCTGCAGTCTGAGGAGCATGCAGGCACTACAACCTCGGTTTTGTTGCACTTTTGCTTCCTCCGCTTTGCTGACCTTTTCTCAGTGGGATCATGGTAATTAGCCAGTATAATGTCAGCACTGGTTGCTTGCCAAACATAAAAAGTGATGTCCTTTTGAGGCACTTTGAATACATGTTTGCCCATGGACGCTGCTTGCTCAACATGTTCCTTTCCTGTGCATGGAGTTCACATGTTCTCCCTGTGCTTGATGGGATTCTTCCAGGTACTTTGCTTTTCTCCCACAGTCCAAAGATTTGCAAATTACGCTAATTGGCATTCCAAAATTGCCCGTAGTGTGTGAGTGTGTATGCCCTGCTATGCGTTGGCACTCTATCCAGGTTGTACCCGACCTCGTGCCCGATGTCTCCTGGTTTGGGCCGTCATTGACGCTGTACAGAATAAACGGTATGAAAAATTATCTTTCACATGGGATGATCTTCCAAACCATGACATGGACCGGCCATGCAAATGCCACACACAGACCAGAGGTGGGAATCAAACCCTCAACCCTGATGGTGCCAGGCCAAAGTGATAACCATTAAGCCACCTGTGGAAACTCAAGGCAGTTTGTTATGGACAACATTGTTCACAAGGGAAAATAAACTTGCCAAAAAAAGAATGAAAGTCTGAAAATACTGTTTATTTTGTTTTGCTGTAAAACCAATAATATGCTTCCCGCATTTGCTCTTCAATACTGGGCAAAATCCTGAACTTTGTCTGTGGTCATTTCATATACACTACCTTTATGACAAACATTATTTTCTGTTTGGTCAATCTTATTTATTTATTTATTTATTTATTCATTTTTCAATTCAATTTAAAACTTTGTCACATACACAGTATGATATGAAGTTAAATGCTTATGCAATCGCTCATGAGCCAAAAAAAAAAAAAAAGATAAAGATAGAGTTTTTAAATAAGTATATAAAATAGAAAATTTGAAATACAGAAATATAGAAACACTTTTAGGTGTAAAAAAAAATTATAGTACAATTTGATTATTTTTCTTTTTTATTATCATTTTTAATATGTATAAATAAAAATTAAATAAAACTAAATTTTAAAAACTATAAAAAGATAACTATATAAAAAAACTATATTTAAGATACAGAAACCATGTTGAGTTATGAGTAAGACAATGTGCTGCAGAATGTGAGTCAAAGTTCCATGGTGCACATTTTTATTTACTGCCTTGTGTTCTCCTGTTCTGTGTTCAGTTCAGTTCAGATTGGATTGTCAATTTATTATTTACTCCTAGTCTTGATTTATAGGATTTAAATATTTCCTAATATTAAACCCTCATTTGTAATTATGATTTATCATTGTTCAACTCTGCTTGCTCCCCGCACTACACCCTTGGGTTATAATTTTGCATGGATTTGAATTATAATTTCACTCACTGACTCATCGTCCATACCGCTTTATCCAGTACACAGGGTCACGGGGGACCAGAAGCCTTTTGGAGGAAACCGGGGTACACTGGGAGAACATATCATGCACACAGACTTGAGAGGGGAATCGAACCCAGACCCTGGAGGTGCAATGCGACAGCGCTAATCACTAAGCTACCGTGCTAGTTGCCTGCTTCACATTAATCCTACAGTACAGATGCAGTAGATGGTTTTGGGTTACAATGTATTTAATAAATATTATTATTATGATAGCGCCACATGGCAGCTTTACCACCTCACAGGTATAGGCTGAATATGTTCTACACTAATAGTACATAAAAAAAGATATCATAGAGTATATTAAGTGTAAATGTCACTGGTAAACTGTACACCTTCAACTAATCCTGTTAGCCGTTAACGCTATGGAGAACATGATCTTGGATTACTGCGCGCTCACAGGCAATGAATACGCGATCGCTGAATGCCGACGTACCGAAGGCTTTGTGCTTTTGTAACATTCTGCTGACATTTAAGAAGTACATTTTCTCTTATGACAACATCACAATAGTTTTAAGTCTACTAGCCCCCTCCTAACATGCAAACACACACACACACACACACACACTTCCTCCAACTCTGTGTAAACCATTTAAAGCTCGAAAATTGAAAAATGTGCAGTGAATAAGCTCATTCCGGGATGGATGATGAGAGAGAGGCGAGAATATTGATGGAAACGTTGAGCGCTTTATTTTCTAAACCCCTGCTATTCCCCAGTCTAATGCTCTCGTGCTGAACTCGCACAAGAACAGAGAGTATTACGGAGTTTCAAGCTGTACAGTTCATCTCCTGCGTCTGCTGCAGTGCCTTCGGAACGACGTCTGTTTGTGCAGCGTATACATTTATAAATGAACAAATGCCTCATCTCATTACCCGAACCATATTCGCAATGCATCTTTATAGTCTATTCTAGCACTTCCTTAAATCACTCAAGAGAATCACGCCCTAGTCTGATCGCATCTTACAGATAAAGACAAGAAGAACGGCAAAAATCCTGACACGTTTAATATACACGCCTTTGTGTGAGCTGCTATAATCCCCTGGACTGAAAAATCAAATGCCGGTATTTAAAGCAACTAAAGACAGGAAACAATAAACTGATTCTAGATAGGAAAGCTTCGACTCTTTTACAGAGAGGAAGAAGAAGAAGCCTCCAGGAATGATTTCTCCATGCTGTGCGTGCGGATGTGAAGTGAGCAGGTGCAGCCGGTGATGCTCTGATTGCCGACGCCGTCTTGATAAATTGCAATTATCCCATGGATTCCTGAGCAGGCCATAACGGTTATCTGCGTTTTTTAAGCTCTGAAATTATTTGAAGGTGAGTTTGGACAAGTGTGCAGAGAGAAAGTGCGAGCCTAAAAAAACGAGCTCTCTGTTTAACGGCAATGCTTCTTAAGAAACAGAGAAAGTGTATATTACTTTTATATTTACTTTAACTTGACAGGCAGGAGCTTCCATCAAAAGTTATATACAGGTGAGGCAGAGTGTGATGCGCGTAAATGTTAAATTTGATGCAGCAAAAATAAAAGAAATATTTTCAAGGGAGAAGAAAATTCAGACAGTTTTAGAAAACCTGAAAGATCACTTTCTCCTTCTCAACTTTCGTTGAGTGAACATTGAGTAAAACGTACCAAAGCTGAATAAGACAAAATAAGATAATTAGACAAAAGTATCACAATTAAGGCTGTGCTGTTGTTCTGCACATCACGGCCTAGACTGTGATATAGCTTTTATATTGTAGAGAGCATATTATCATGTTCTACATACATTCTTTATTAAGGATAGGTTGTGATTTGTGGGTTTATTTAAGCAGTTATTTTTCTCCGCCAATACATTTCCTTTAGTGACTGGCGGCACTAGCGTTGAGCTGGCAATCAACAGTTAGTGCATTAACAGGGGTGATAGAAGTTCTATAATCTCACTGATACTACGTATTTAAAAGAAGAGGTGGTGGACTGTCCTGAGATTTCAACTTATTCTGCTTTGAATATCAAAAAAATTCTGGGTTCCTGGATAGGGTGTACAATCCCTTGTTCCGCACACCAAGTAGTGCCCTTGAGCAGGGGTTAGAGAGGGATTTGGGATTCAGGAACGAATTAGAAGCAATGACACACTTAAGAGTCTCACTTAAGATGACATAATGTTATCAGATGTATATTCCTTCTGAAAGTGCTTTGTGACTGGTTTTGAATGTGAGTTTTGTCAGGCTGTTATATGTCCAGGTGTGCTTGAGAAGCATAGAACCATTTATATTACACACAAAATCATTTATGTGGGACAAATCATCCGTTTATGAACATGAGCCAATCAATGTGAAGTCAAAGAATTAGAAATAAATAAATCTTGTTGGTGTGTGGGTGTGAAACTGTAACCAGTAGTGAGAAACTGTAGTGAGAACTGTTTTTGACTGAAGCTACTGTAGATAACGAGATAAAAAAAAAAAACACCCTGAATGTGCCAATGGAAACCCAATGGGTCGAGATTAAGAACAAACTCTGAACTAAACTAAACCAATTTGGTAGATGAGATTACAAGGCAAAAAAAACAAGGAAAAGAACAGTCACCAAACGGCTCGTCTTCTGCATAGCACCAGATTTTCTCAAATCATTGGAATGAATGTGTAGCAAAGTGTAAAGTTCACTTTTTCAGTCAGGGGTTAATGCAATAGATTATGAAGTGGAGATGAGACGTCTATCTACCATAGGCTCCTGCTCAGGGCTCCAGGATTGACTAATCTAACTAATATGTGGACATTAGACAGCTCGACGTACAAATGTACACAGAATGTAACTATGCACCAACTAGGGAAAAAATAAATTTAGCAACATTGACCTGAAATGGCCGTTCATCCAACACAACTGTCTTTCATCGTGCTAAAGTACAAGCAGGTCAGAACCATCAAGATTCTTCTTAGAGCTGGGCCAACTTCCCCCCAGCTCGAGACAATCATTACTGCAGCAGTCCACCAATCAGGCCTTTAATATGTAGTCAATCAAAGGCAGGTGAAGTATTGATTGGAGTTTACCAAACGGCACCTAAAACACTCTCAGCCCATTAGAAACACAATCCTATGGGGTGATGAAACCGAAATGAAACCCCGGCGAATGTTCAACTTTAAACACAGCAATTACCCGAATTACACCGCCTATACCATCCAGGAATACCTTCAGGAAAAGTCTGTGAATGTCCTTGAGTGACCCAGTCAGAGCCCGGGCCTGGACTCCAATGAATCACTGGGGAGACTCGAAAATAGCGTGTGTCAGCGGTAACCTGACGAACCATAAGAGGGTTTTTGCGGAGACGAATGTGAGAGGATTTCCGAGCTCCAAACTTGTCGACGCAAGAAGAATCCGGTCTGTAATCACTGCTAAAAGTGTTTCAAAGAACAGAATAAAGACTCTTAATACTGCTGCAAATGTGATATTTTAGTTTTCATTTTTACCATATTTAATAACACTTCTTAAATCCTCTTTGGGGTTTTTTTCTTTTTTCATTTCGAAGCAGAGATGCAGAGAGAACTCGATCCATTTTAGAATGTATTACTGTATATCTACAGTAGATAACCCATGTGACGAAGTCGAATCAATTTACCCTGCGTTCTCTATCATAAAGCCTTAGCAATATTTACTTCTCCTGTCCAGTGTGAATTCATTTAATAGGAATTGTATTTATTAACTCAACTGCCCCTAAGATACAGTTCACCTACTGCCCCGTCTGCCCCCCACTGACCCCCCCATCCCCCCCCGATGCCACGCCACGGCTATACGGTTCACCAATCTCCCCAGCAGCTTTAAAATTCACCCATTAAAGCGAGCATTCAGTAAGTGTTCCCAGGCCTGAGTGATTAGCTATAGCCTAAATCGATTGGTATTTTTAGACTCCAGCGTACTAAGCTGCACCACTTCAGGCATGTGCATCTGATTAGTCTATAACTTAATCCCGCTTTGGTGTCAGCTTGTCTGAAAAGTACACGGAAAGTCTGTGAACAGGCTCCATGAGAGATTCTGCTGAGTGTCCAGATGCTCCGCTGAAGCGTCCTTGTCTCGTAGAGTCTAAGTGAGAGACTGAAACATGATCGACGAGCACGAGGTCAAAAACGGTGATGAAAATCTGATCGCTGGCTCACAGGAGGAAGTGACCTGTACGGACCTATAGTGCTGCGTGAAGAACAAAAAGGAGGGTCAGGTTTCTTGTTTCTACTTTGTTATTATGTCTCTGTTTGGTCTGTTGTCCAGTTTATGTCCCTATAGGCTGTACCTTGAAGACATTTCTTTTAACGATGTCCAAATCATAAAACTGAATTGTTCTATGTTTGTGGAATTTGCTCCAAATTTACAAGGATGATTTTTTTTTTTTTTTTTTGACATCAAAGAATGCCAAGGTTGCTGAGCTTCCGTTGGTAAAATCTGAGCTCCCACCACAGGGAGGCAAGGTTGCAAAAGTATGCTTTATGGCTAGGAACCTTAAAAGAATACCTCTGGGGGGCCTTAGCACATGCTAAGTGAGTCTTTACATCGGTGTAAGAACACAACTACACAGGCAGCAGAATCCACACCAGTTTGCCTGACTATAGTAGAGATGAGGTTTTTATTTTCTGTATGTACAGCAGCAATGGAAACAAAAAAATTTTTTTTTATATAGATAACATTCTTCAAGGATGTAGGAGTGCACAATAGATACAATCTACAAAACAACACAGGTATTAATATTCTTTCCAGGATGAAATACGGGTTTAACACAATATCAGGAGCACAGTGGCTTAGTGGTTAGCACTGGCGCCTCGCACCTACAAGTCTTGGGTTCGATTCCCGCATGGAGCTTGCATGTTCTCACCGTGCTTAGTGGGTTTCCTCTGGGTTCTCTGGTTTCCTCCCACAGTCCAAAGACATGTAGATTAGGCTCATTAGCGTTCCCAAATTGCCCGGAGTGTGTAAATGTTGACTCGGGGTCCTACCACGGTCGTACAAGATGGGAATAAATACAACACTCACTATTGGTCTGCATGGTTTCTGGTTGTACTACAGAGGTTTCTAGATGGATGGATGGATGGTAACCCAATATCACACTTGGAGCTGTGCTGGTGTGCTGAATATCAGTGCTCTCATACAGTATGCACGGTCATGCTGATATTCAGTACAACAGCACTTTCCCTCTCATGTTATACTGCTTAAGCATTAATGTCTATAGCCAAAAAGTGTGAATTAGAGAAGATGGAGGAACTGATAGATTCAGGCTAAAGAAAAGCAAAACACTGCAAGAAAGGTTCAATCAAATACTGTAGAAGATGATCCCAACAACCAGAAGTCTTTCAAGACACGAATCTTTTTCATATATTATAATGGATGCATAGGGAGTTTTTAATGATTAGTTTTAATAACTGTGATATTGCATTCTTTGTTCTGCATTTTAATATCTTCGGCGCTATAAGGGTTCCGACACCAGCGAGTGAAAGGGCAGATGGTGGGGGAAAGTCGTAGATCTCTAACTGAAACATATCTCACAATCAACATGGCCCTCAAGCAAGATTAAAAAAAAGGCATCGGGGGAAAAAGCCATGTTTTCCCAACACTCTACTGATATAGTTTCTCTCTCTCTCTCTCTCTCTCTCTCTTTGTGCCATCTCCTTTTAGTGAGTGAGACAGATAGCTTTCCTGCTGCACTGCCTTCCACTGCGGTAAGCTTTACATTTCTTTCCTATTCTCCCATTCTTCTCCAGGTCATCAATCTGAGCTCCACCTCAATATCTCACCAGGTGCTCACAGTGATAGCAATCTAGGAGATAAAAGTGCCAAACCAGGCTGGCTGGCTAATTAATGATTAGAGTAACTCAGAGAATTAGTGTTATACCATGCTACTACAGTATATTTTCTCATTAAGGTAGAAGGGAAGATTTTCGATTCGCTCTGCAGTGGCAGCTTTATCCACACAGGGGCTGTGGCAGAGGTGAAACGGGAATAAATCGTGAGCCAGTACAATCCTCTCAATCTCACCGTAAGCTACTTCATTCCAAATCACAGTGAATTTGATGTTCAAAGTTCATGGTTCCTATCCAATTCCACCTTTTACACATTATTAATAATCACGTATTATTATTATTATTAAATTGTTATCAAAATGCAACTTTAAGGGTTTAAGTACAGTATGAATAACATTAAAACTGGGGTTTTAAAAAAAAAAAGCCTGGAACGCACAGCAATATTTTTCCACATCCAAGAAATGCAATAAAATCAATATTACAGAAGACCAGATCTATGCCATATAATTCAAGCTTTATTGTCGTTTTATGGTTTGAGAGATGGGCGGGCAAGCGCAGTATAGGAAAAGTTTTATATACTGGTTGCAGAGACAAGCTCACAACCGTTCACACGGCATCCCTTCACATCAAGCTAGACATAACACAGAAATCCATACCTCAACAGCCTTAAGTGTCAAAGCACGGAGACACACACCTCAAATCTCAAATCACACACACAAACGTCCACTTGCGCACACAAAAATCATGTTAATCATATTAATGATTACTTTACGTATTACAAATGATGAACTATTGATTGGCATTTAAGTCCCAAGGTAGATAAAAGCATGTTTTATTTACACACACACACAGGAGGGGAGATGGTGATTCAAGACTTGCTTGTCTCCTGACTGAAAACACGGGTCACTCCCTTGTATCGATCAAACAGATTAAGTAAGTGCCACAGTTCAGGAGGACTTGAAGAATGCATCGATGGAAAACATCCTTAAATAGACGCCAGCTTCAAAATCAATTAAAGAGAGGCGAGAAGCCAGAGCAGAATCTTAAAGATTGACCCGGAAGGTCACAGACTCCACTGTTATGATGGCTGTTTACAAAAGGCTAGCGGCGGCTTTTTTAGAACGCGGAAAGGAAAAAGAAGGAATGGTTTGAAATTGCGAACGTAACTTTAAAACGGGCATACAGTACGTACGCATGTTTAAGACGAAAAAGGACAACGAAATTTTAAAAAGTCTTCGGATGACTCAATGTGGATGCATATTCATGGGGTTATTATGTAGCGAGCGAGCAAGAGTTGGCCGCATCCCATGAAGACTGACACACCGTGACTCAAGCTGAAGTCTGGCTGACGTGAGATGGATTAGTGAATCGCGATGAAGTGTCACAGGTGGCCCGAGTGTTCAAAAACAAGTGGAAAAATGGAAAGTGAGGGTGCAAGTGCTAAGAAAAAATGTTTGGAACAGTCACATCAGACCGCTGAGATCAGCACTATTTTTTATTTTTTTTTGCACAACCCCGAACACTTATGACTAAAATCTGTCATTTTATTTAACCTCCTGGTTGCCTGCGTCCTCGTATGGAGACATACCGTAACTTTTCGGGTTCTCATTAGTGGACGCTTTATAGCATCATGCAATGGTAGCAGAATCACAATACACTGATTAGTAGAAACAGAGAAGGGTGTCACACTCAGTTTTTAGTTCAAAGACAATGCTTCGATTTTATACGTATTACATCGCTTCATGCACTTCCCTTCTTACCCTTATCTCATCCCTCTACATGTATTAATGTGTTGGAGGATTGTTTAACCAATTCCTGTCATTTTAAACCTTATAAGGTTTATTATTCCCATTTTTTTTAAAACTGCAATACAAATTTCTATGTAATTTGTTACCATAGAAACGATACGTATTAGAAAAACCATATGAAAATAAAATTCATTATATAACTGCTGTTACAGTAAATAAAAAATACCTTCTAAACGAATCAGCCTAAAGAATACTGCAGCACTGGGCAAACATCAGTCTAAACAAATAGTACCTAGTATGAAATGCATGAATGTTCTTATACTTGCTGTGTGGGGGAATTTCTGTGCTTTTTTTTCTCTCTCCAGGCTACAGCAGTGATCTCAAACCCACATCACATTCTAGCCATTCTACTGTAATGTAGGCTACTGTGCGCTACGGAGGCAGAATTACCGGATCAGCCGACCGAATGAAACTGGATTTTCCGCCTGATGCATAAAATGTATTATTACTATAGGTATCATTATCATATGATTCATACCTGATGAAACTCGACCTTCATTTGTAGGTTAATGTGACAAGGTGCCATAGTGCTTTTCTGCAATAATGGAAATAACACAACATAGAATTTCCTAAACAAAGCATGCAATAATTACTTACTAATAGTTCATTATTTATTGTTTAGAAGGGTCACTCAAATTATTGACCTGAACAAATCAGTCATTTTAAATGTATGTCTTTGCACAAGGTGAAGTTATACATCGTTACCTACTATGATTCCACCATACATCGAGCAATCATCTTATGTGTTATGTCACGCTTAGATTTATTCAATAATGTTATCAGTCAAAACATGGTATTGCTGCTAGGTGAAAAAGAGCATTTTTAGAGACAATTATATAGCACCATTTTTAATAATACTTATTCTTATCACCCGATCTATAAATATGAGTACACAATTATATTTTTATCAGATTAAAAAAAAACACATTTGCTAAATACAATTTCATGCCCTTTCATGTAGTGTCCGTAACCTTTTTAAAATTCAAATCTTTTTATGACCTCAATTCAGATGAAAAAGACATAAACCTAAAAAGGTTTATTATTTTAAAGTGAAAAATTATTAAGATATTTTAACATGAATCTGACATGGATACGGACACTACAGATTTTTTTGGGGGGGAAACAATTTTCTTTAATTTGGTATGGAATGCATTAATTTAAGCAAATAATTTTACAGGTCATATGCTTCTAGAAGCTTACACCAATTTAAGACTCAATACTTATAAAGAAATATGAATAATTAGCATTCCAAATGATAATGGTTTGGTGCGAGACAGTATAATGCTAAAAGAATTGCCATTTTTGGGGCCACATATAAAATCATCGCTCCAAAACAGCTAAAGTTAGCAACTTGAAACTTTAAAGTTTTAAATCAGCACGAATACTGGTGTTTTGTTGTATCCTTTGGTGTGAAGGATATCTCTTTCAGCTTACATGAAGCAAATAAACAAACTGCAAATACCATAACTTGCTGTTGTCCACCAACAGATATTCCTTGAGCATCCCTTGCCGTATTTAGTCCATCCAAATCAGTACAGTTCAATAACAACAACTTCAGCACTACTCTTGCCGTCACTTTTCATCTCTCAATCTCTCTTACACACAGTGAGCCCAGAGTCTATTATCTATCTTCAGCTGTCCCGCAATCGAGTTATCTCACAATCCATTACCTTTGGCTGCACACTGCACTGTCTTTATTGCTAACCTGGAATTCGACTTGATTCGGATCCCTGCTCCTTTATATTGTCTGGCATACTGTAACTCTGTGTATTTATTTGTGTGTTCGCCTGTGTATAAATATAACAAATTTGGTAAATGTAATTATTGTACTGCTCCTGAAGCCAACAAGAAAAAAAAAAGTAAACAAGTAAAAAAGCGAGTTAAAACCCCATGACACTGAGCCGCGTTCCCACTGTGTCCTCAAAAAATTGGGCGAATGCAGTAAGAACTTGAATGAGGTTTAAACCGGTAAGGTAGTAGCAGTCTCCTTTGATGTCGAGCTCCTGCTCTTTTTTGAAAATGTAAGAAGAACATAATAAGGAAGCAGTATGGCATTGACCAGTTAACCGCCCAACTAACACTTCTTACTATGAGACTTCGATGACGTACTACAAGCATGGATGAGTTGTTATTTCCAAATTGACCTCTTCAGTCCTGTGATTTGACCACGGTAGGTCCATGCCACGTTATAGAAGACTGCAAATTCATATTACGTTCTTCTGGAGCTTATCACATCCATGGCTTTCATGCAGCGGGATGTCAGCACGTCTATGTCACGTTCAGAGAATTTATTATAAATACCGGATTACTTCATGATGAAAAGCACTGCGAGTGTCTTGGTATTTATAGCAACTCAGTATGCTTACATGACAGCGTAGTAAGCATGTGATAAGCGCCTGGTAAGAGCGTGGTGCGATTCAATCAACATGATACGCGCATGGAGAACTTGACAAGGACATGGATACGAGTAGTGTGAACTTGACAAAATGCTATTTTTTCCATTTTTCATGAAGTATTCGGAGAAAAGAATATACTCGTTTTGTCTCTATACCGCTTATCGTGTACAGGGCCTCGGGTTGCCTGGAGCCATACCAGGGGACTCTGGGAACTAGGGAACTTCCACTGGTTGCCAATCCAATCCATCGCAGGACAAAAACACTCACTCACACTCACTCACTTACACACTACGGGCGATTTGGGAACGCCAATTAGCCTAACCTGCATGTCTTTGGAGTGTGGGAGGAAACCGGAGTACCTGGAGGAACCCCACCAAGCACGGGGAGAACATGCAAACTCCATGCACACAGACAGAGGTGGAAGTGGATCCCTCAACACTGGAGGTTACTTTTTTTCATGGGTCATGTAGAAACACTCCCCATCAGTCAAATCGGTTTTCTAAACAAGAGGATCTCATTTGGAAATTCCAGTCTCATTTTTCACATCCTTAAAGTAGGAATCCTAACATTTCTGCTGACTCGAGTGTGCACAAGGTTTCAGACTGATCCGGATCCGGACTGATCCCTGAGGACTGTCGGCATGAGGGCAGGTTGTAAAGCATTCAATAATAGGTTCTGCTAAAGAGATGAGAAATGGAAACACTGGCTTGGTTGACTGACTTGGGAAAGATGGCTTTGGGGGAATTTCTTTCCAACGCCCCTTGAAATGGGGTCAGAAATCTGCTGTGTGAAGCTATTTTGGAGAGCAGGCCTACAGTTTATTAAGCCATCTGTGAAGGCAGAGAAGTTAATATCCTTCTTCATCATGAGACCAATAGCTACACACTGAGCTGAAACATTGCCCTGTCTACCTGAATTAATGTTATGCAGGTAAAAAAAAAAAAGTACTCATAAGCAAAAAAATAGTCTTTTACTACTATATTTTTATGGCTTTACCACTTCGAGTGCCTTTTCCTATAGAGTATTTAAAGGCAGTATATCTGGGTTTATAAGATCAATGAAGTATCATCGTCTATCCATTATAAAGTTACCATAAAATGTGAAACAAAATCATCAGTGAGAACTGTTGTCACATCAATATACCTGAGTGGTAATTACAGTACTAAGCAAGTCTGCAAAAAGTTAAACAAAACAAAACAAAAAAGTTATTGTAATGTATCATTACTTTGTTTCTGTTTTTCATCAGTAGTTTCATAAAGAATTATTCCCTAATAGCTTCACTGAACATTATTTCCATAAGTTGGCTGATTAATTAAATACAAAACAACATAAAAGACCAGATGTACAGAGGTGTTTTTCTCCATCTTTAGCCACAGTTAGGGTATAATCTGCATGGATCTCTTGCACGCTATGTACAACATTGACATATACGTAAACAGAACATTTGAATATAAACATCTGTTTTTATGCATATTTATTTAAGGGGAAACTGCAGAAAAAGAAGGTAAAAGAACACGTTATGTAAAGTTTGCATGAAAATATCATGTTTTTTTTAATCAAAATCTAATGTCTTTGCTTATAATAAACATATTCTAAATAAAAATTTTTACTAATTTGAATTATGTTTAGTGAGAGGTATTATATACATGATGAATTCTTACAGGGATGATGCCACTGATTGAAGCTTTGATGAAGGTATTCAATTAATGCTTAGAAAACGTGCAACAAAGTAGCACACCAGCAGTGCGACTGTTGCGGAACGCCAGTGACCTGAGTTTGATCCTCTGTTTGGTTTATGGCGTAGAGTTTGATTTTAGTTTAATCAGCTACAGCTAATGTATGCCTTTGAATTAAGTAGAGTTAAATAGTCATTTTTCCAGACTGGATTCATTGTAGAAAAGCTTACTCCAATAGGGATAACACTTTGATCATAGAGTATAGGGGATGAGTCAGAATCAAGACTTTATATTGATTTCCACCAGGGAAAGTGGAAAAGTGATCTTATTTTTAAAGGGTTAAGGGGAAAAGGGAGTGATGGTTGAGAACAACGCCGGTCACTAGATAGGTAAGGATGGTGGTGGTGGTGGAGAGCTGAGGCGAAGGTTGGTGAGCAGCGTTGGCCAGCGAGCAGCCAGGGTGGGCAGATTGCTCAGCGGGTTTACTGTCTGCAGGGCAGAGATAACACAGGTTATAAGCAGCACGTAGCACATTATTCACGCCATGGCTGGCTCTTCGTCTTTTTGTCCTCCCCCAGCACGTTAAGAAGGGTAAATGATTATATTACTCTGGTCATGCTAAATTCCGAAGCCCTGCCCCTTAAGTGCGTGCTGTCCAAAACACAAGAGGTGCTGAAGGAACACCGTCCTTCTTTATCCGCCTGAGTGAGGAGCTATATATTGGTTGGGAATGTTGGTTGTAGACGTTACCGTCACGTTACCCAACTCACCTCCGAGCTCGTGGCTGGTTCATGGTGCTGGGAAGCAGAAGTAGCACGCGGTCTCCCAGCTGGAAATCTCCAGGCTGAGCTGGGTGGTTGTACCACCTGGGTGCATTCGGTCGATTTCGGCCTGCATGTATTGAATGTAATGCAACGGCTGTTCTTCCCAGGCTTCGGGGCCACAGAATGAAAACGCAATGTGAACTAATTTGTTTTCACACTTGTAGTAAGTGTTATTGTGTATATATTTAACGGATATCAGTGATTTAGTATATATATATATAAATTACCCATAGATGTTGACTGGGGGGCCTGTCACGGTCATCAAATGTGAATAAACACGATTGGCCTTCATAGTCCCTAGCTGGACTACAGAGGTTTCTAGAAGCCATGTTAGAGATGCAATTTTAAATAACATCTGTTAAATGCACTGTACTCTATGGTAGTCACTACTTTCAGCTTAACAAAGCTTACTTTATGTCTATCTGCCTCGCAAACCAGGACTTTAATGAAGCATCAGAGTGTGAAAGAAATGGCAAAAACATTTTACAAGCAAGAAAAGCAAGGTGGAGAATCAATCACTCATTCTGATAGCTCTAATTCATCTTAAGCTCTGTTCTCCTCATGGAATAAACTGTGTGAACATTATGCCTGCTCATCAAGAAGGTAATAAGAACAGCTACCTTAGAGAATATCACACGAAACCTACTGCACAAACAAATATCTAGAAAGGCGAATCTGCGCAGCATTGAGGCTGGTAGAAAGATGCACAAACCAGTCTCTAGATATAAGCAGAATGGTGCAGCTTGATTTCATCCCATTAAAATCAAAGTAAATTTACATAGTGTGCCAGGGGTGCAAATGACCCATCAAAAAGACATATAGCTGTGAGGAAGGAACGCATGTTCTCACTTTCAGTTCAGTTTTGATTGAAGCTCTGGCATTGCAAAGTTCCACCCATTCCGTCCATGCGTCTACGTTATAATACTCAATTATTACATATATGATCTTAAAAAGCACCTTTAAGGCGTGGACAAATTGGACAAGATTCACTCCTAGCTAAGTACAATTTGGATGTCTGAAAACTAACTTGACAAAAAGTGGTAGATAAATTATTAATGTACGGTATTAAGCATTCATTCACAAATTAGCCATAGCATTATGACCACCAACCTATATATAGTGTTGACCCAGCATTAACCGCTAAGCAATTTGAGCTACTGTAGCTCTTCTATTGAATCAGACTATGCAGACTACACACTTGCTCCGATCCAGGCGTCTATCCATCACAATTTTACTCTTGTTAAAGTTGCTTAAATTCGTACCCTTGCCCATTTATTTTTCCTTCCGACACATCGACTTCAGGGACAAAATGTTTACTTGCTGCCTAATATATCCCCACCCACTTCCAGGTGCCTTTCTAATGAGATATTTTCACTGTAGCTACTGTGACAAGGGCCAAATTGTGATGGATGATGTGACGGGTCAGAGCACATGTTCTCGTGCAACACTGCAGCTCTTGTGGGATGTTTCCTGTCTGCATTGGTCAGGACATACAGTACCAAAAGTTATCCAAGGAAGGAAAACCTGGCCAACCAGTAATAGGGTCATGGACGGCCAAGGCTCACTGATACACATGTGAAGCGAAAGCTGACCCGAGTAGTCTGCTGAAGGGGTTAATGCTGGTTTTCATAGAATTCACATATATTGTAGATGTATTAAATAGTTTAAAAAGTGAAATTCTTCGGAAGACTGAGACAGGTGAGAATGCTATGGATGACTTGGGAAATGATTAATATTCTGGAGCGTGTCACTGATACAGCAACTACACTAAAATGTTTGTCCTATTGAGACCGAAATTTTCGTATGATTTTGCGTCAAGTCTGGGAGCCGTCTACGACATAGGCTATGCAAGTGTCCCGAGATACTGTGAGCATTTATTATAGTTGTGCCTTACAAACAATGGCAAAGAAAACTGTGGATCTCGTTAAAGCTTTAATTGTTACTTTCAATGAAAATTACTGCCTCGCAGAAACGAGGTGGACCAGGTGGACCAATCATAGTCGTTGCGGTCGGCGTCACTGTAACGTGGATTTAAATTCCTAGGGAGGTGAACAACAGGCTACGCTGTAGGGCATTGTACAAGGTACGAGGCCATGCAATAAACACGATGCAGAAGCTAAAATCAGCCATCAGAGGCAAACAGAGAAAAACAGGCTGTAAAATAAAAGCTAACTAAATAAATAAATAAAAATACCCTACAAGCACATCTCAATTTCATCTCATTCAGATGTTGCTAAATTAATTAAATGCCTGACCTAAAAAACATCAATGCGATTAGATTAATACTCTACTGACAAGGTGAAGGCAGAGACGCGACCAAAACAACCAAAATAAAAGCATGTGTTATGACAAGCACCAAATATAAAAACCAGTACTATACGACGGGCCACAAAAACAAAATGACACAAGAGCAGCACTCATCAACTCTTTGGAAATACAAGAGGTGGATTTGTGAATTTGTTCCAAAAATAAAAAGGTAATTTGTGCATGCTAAATACTCCACCTAGAAAAACTCGCTCTTGCAATCACTGACAATTCGCACCTGCCTTAGGGCTCTCCTCTATCAAGTGACAGGCAGGGTAAGTGGCATCAGGTGCTTACGCAACGGCGCATTAAAGTCAGCTGACTTGACTTCATCTTCTTTTAACTGCCTCTCACACAGGTTTACCGGGTAGCGTAAAAAAAGAAGAAGAAAAGAAACACTCGGAGGAACGTGTTACCCGTGCACTGCCATTTCCATGGGCTCACTGACGGGCTAGTGGTTGGCTGTGGTTGAAATGAGCAAGCGAGCGTGCCACCAGTCCTCCACCCCCTGAGAGCATAGCCAATTTTACTCCCTAACTAGCTATGGCATCATCTGGTTTTAAACTCGTGATCTTAGAATGATTGGGTGAATGCTTTCCTGTTCCGCCACTCAAGATCCCTGTAAAAGTCATTCTAACATCAAGCAGACCATGTCTATTTCAGTATGTCTAGTGCAGCAGGTAATAAGATTTGGAACGAGTAACTGTGCTTGCTGAATCTACTTGTCCTTTGAACAGCAATGAATAAAATTACTAATCGCCCGGAGACTGCACGCTCATCCTGGGTTGTCCTGGCTAGTGATTTGTCCACCTTTGCTTATAATGATGATACTGACAGGTCCTAGGTTTAAACCCCAGCACCACCCAGCTGCCACTGTCAGCTGGGTGGTCCCTAAACTGGTCCCTAAACTGGTCAGATGTATAATGAGTTAAAAATGTAAGTCGCTCTGGATAAGCGCGTCTGCCAAACATCTAGATGTTAATGTATTTAGAGATTTCAAATGTGCTGGTGATGTAGTGAGGAGCTCAAACCAGACTAGTTATCTTAAACCAGACTTACTTATCATAAGAGTTTAGTAAACATTATGCTAAAATTTGCTCATTATTAGTTAAGCTTAAGCTTAAGTCTTATTTAGGACTGCTAAAAAGGAAAAAAAAGGAATATATATATATATATAAACCAGAAAAGGCTGGAACTAAATTAGAAATGTCAGAGATCAGCCGTGTCTTATTGAATAATGTATTTTACACAGTAAACCGCAGTAATATTTATTCAGCTAAGGGAATTATTTAATTGCAATCTCACATAAGGCAGATATATTAAAGCCACGTTGAGAAAAGAAAAGAAAAATGACCAGAACTAATCCACTGAGGTCCACAATCCATAATAATAATGAATTTATGAACCCTGCGTATGGTTCCACTGGAAAAAAAAAAGGATAAGAAAGACTGCTGCCATAAAATTCATCACTTCTGCATAGTTAGGCCATGATTTAAAACCTTGAAAGTGTAGAAGTTTAATGAGCTGAGATAATGGGCATTGGTGGAGTTACACTGATTCACTGATTAGCATACGCTTTACATCAGTGAGCTTAGCCTAAAAAACATCTGCTTTTGACATGGTACAGGCATCTCAGCATCACTGACATTGATCCGTTTAGTGACTATCAGGATTGATTCGTTATGGTTACATGTGACACAACCCTACAGTATCTTATCCACACTCCATTGGCTCCCAGTGAAATTTTACATCAATTTTAAAAAACTACTTTTTGAATTATAAAGCACTAAATGGTCTCGTGCCACAATATTTGAGTGAACTGCTAGTGTCTTACGACAAACCACGCCTACTTTGATCAAAGGATACCTTGGTACCTTGGATACCAACTGTAACTGTTATCTCTTCCTTTGTATTTGCCAAGCTACACATGCCACTCCTGAGCTGCCAGTGATCCAGACCCCCTCTGCCCTCTGGACCTGTCTGACTTGTCCTGGAGCTCCGCTTCTGGTTGGAGATCTCGTGTCATGATGTGTGAGCTCATCACATGGCGTGTGGTCTACACCCAAGCATGTGGTCTCCTTGGGATGCAAGTGGTAACGTCTCCAATTGACCATAAATACAGTCCTGGCCTCGGCTGGTTGGCTGATGCAGACAGCTGTTCTTTGAGGAGTTGTGACTGGAGTCCTCCAAATGTTCATGACTGGAGTTTCCTACAGTCTACCTGATCCCCCAATATTGAAACTGGACTCCATATTAACTTCAACAGGTCTTCTGTTATACTGAACTTCCAGCCTACTAACGCACAGAATGACTGCAGATCAATCCCTGCTTTCCGTTATCACCCAAATGAAGATGGGTTCCCTGTTGAGTCTCGTTCCTCTCAAGGTTTCCTTCATTGCCATCTCAGGGAGGAAGGTATATTTCAGAGACAGAAAGATTAGCTGATTACTTATCCAATTACTTCATGCTTTGTCACACAGATTAAAGAGTAACTGATAGCTTCTGTTCTGCTGATTATTTTAATATGCAGTATGTTGTGGTGGACTTCATAACCTATACGATATTATATAATTTTAATAAGGATATTCATTTTCAGAAATTTGATTTGTTATCATAATATGATCACCTCTGACGGTGTATAAATATGTTTTTGGATTTGGATTAACGTTAGCTCATTCAATGCTTCTGTTGTAAATGCCATAAGTGACATTTCAAGCTTTCTAATCAATATCTAACTAGCTCTTCTGGGGTTGTATCTCAAATGGTTTTAATTAGAAAACTAATGCAAAATGTAGGGTGTACAATCTCATGTTTCACACACCAAGTAGTGCCCTTGATCAGGGCTTGGAGAGGGATTCAGGATTCAGCCTTGTGTTAGACTTCTGTATAGACGATTTAGAACCAAGATTTAATCATTAAGTACTAGACATAGTGTTGTTTAAGTTGACATAATGTGATCAGATGTGTTTTCTTGCTAAAAGTGCTACCATGTCTGGTTTTCTACATGGGTTTTTCACTGGTAAGTAACATTGTTTTTGCCGTCCAGAAGTGGGCGGGACCTTGGTGGACAGACATCCTGACGTCAGGTGCATGAGATCTATTCGGGAATTGTCAAATGTGCTAAAAATTTTAAATAATAGAGCAGACATTCTCAGATAGGCGAACCTGCGTTCACTGACTAGCATAAAAGGATTGTTGTTCCAACACCGCTGCACTTTATTATGCAGAGGTTAAACTGGACAGAGAGGGTCAGCGAGTGGTTTCCTGCTATGTTTTGTCCTACACTGATTACCTGTACTCAACCCTGCCAGATTAGCTGAGTGGATCCTGATGCATTATTCATTTGGCAGTGATGGAAACATACTGTCTGGAATTATAGGGTCCCGAACTCTCTAAAACACTCTATGTAATAAGGATAATAGTTTTTTTTTTTTTTTTTTTAGATTGTGGCTGTTGCAGTAAACAACACCAATAGCTCATGACTGTAGAAGAAATAATGGTGCATGCAGAGTGTGTGTGTGTGTGTGTGTGTGTGTGTGTGTGTGTGTGTGTCAGGGTGACGAAGAAAAAAAGCACCAGGGCCCGTATTCACAAAGCTTCTTTTAGCCTAAAAGTTGGTCTTAGTAAATAAATTCTAAGAAAATTCTTAGAATTATGACATTTTCTTAGAATTTCCCCTGAATTTAGGATTAAATCTTAGTCAAAATAAAAATGATTAATGAAACATTTTAGCCCTTAAAACAGCTCCAAAGGTAAAAATTGTTAAGAGTAGAGAGGAGGACTTTTAAGAGGCTTAAGAGTCTCTATAGCAGAGGACAAAATATCGGAAAGAAAAATGTTCTCAATGTTCTCCAAACACTAGGCATAAAGTAAACTCTTCTGTTCTTCTGTCCAATTTGGTTTTCTTGTTGCTTTACTTCCTTTTAGAAGATTATTAGCTACATACCATCCAAAAGTGCAACTTAAATAGACCGTCCTACAATCATGTAAATTGGTTAAAAAGGTCAGGCATTTTGCTCCTATCAATCTGATATGGATTATAAGTAATAAAATCAGTTTGGTTAATAAAATGTAAGAAATAATTACTGTGTGGAAATTGGCTGCTTCAAAAGTAGCTGTTTTAATTAGCTTTAATATTTTCACAAAGACCGCATTTCAAGACCTTTACAGAGGTCAGAGTTGTTGTTTTTTTTTTTTTATCAACCAGTCACAGTCCTTGAGTTGTTGCATCATCCCTAGCAACCGGGTCATCCACACCTTCTCACTAAGATAAAGGTTTTTGTACTTTTCTTACTCAGAGTTGCTCTAAAACGTTTTCTAAATCACTTTTAGTCTAGGACTCCCAGCTAGGACTTTTTAGGCTAAGATAGGAGCTCTCTAAGAGAATTCTAAGAATCATTGTGAATACGGGCCCTGAACTCATAATTGATGGTAATTTATTATTCATTGTTAACTGGAGTTATGTGTATAGTCTCATATTATAAAAAGACAAATAAATAACTTCAGGATTAAAATGCTGCACTATACCGGGTTGTTATTCCTTTTTTTTTTTACTTTAAACACATTTACAGCTTATCCATTCGCACCACTACAGACCGACAATTACCCTGTAATTACTTTACAATAAAACAATGTACAGCCATGCATAGCTAGCGTTTTTTTTTTTTTTTTTTTTTTACTATCTATGTTAGTTTTTATTATGCAAGGAATAAATTAATGATGGCTTGTAATTAGTGTACATTTATATTTATAAAAAGGTGCATAGTTACAGATAAATATTTAAATATTATAGATTGTTTAATAAGATTTAATTTGTTTAACATTTGACACATAGCTATTATTATTATTATTATTATTATTATTATTATTATTATTATTATTACTGATCTTATTCAAATGATTTATAAAGTTTTAGGTTTCATATGTTCCTTAATTTACATCCGGCATCTTTCTGACCTAATTTACAAACAGAACATCAGCTTCTGTCGTGATGATTCACGGCTATAATTATCAGTTTAGGTCGATTCAGCAGTAGAGCTACAGTATGCACAATGTGAAAAGTTAGCACTGCGGGGTACGAGGACCATTTAGAAAAAAATTTACCCTAGGGATTGATGGCTATTATGTGAAACCACTATGTTAATCCAGACAGTGGTGTGTTTGTACATATTGAGGAACGCAAGCAGGATTATATACAATTATACAAGAGGCGTTCATTTCAAACCGAGACTTTTGATTGTGCAGGAAGTAAAAACTTCCTTTATTTTTCTTTATATAATCCCCTGCCATGCTAATGCACTTATTCCAGTGTTTCACTAGTGCACAAAGTTTTTTCTCAGTACACTGGAGCCATGATAGGACTTGCCTGTCTAATTCACATCTAGACAGAGGCATGTCCTATCATGGCACGCAGGAGCTCCTCTAATGGCCCAAACATGTGGAAATGACTTGAAACAAGGTCAGGACTGTGATGCAGTGAGTGGGGATAAAAAATAATAATAATTAAAAAAAAAACGTATTTTTCTGCGAGTGTTCCACTCTCACACTAACCACCTCGTCCAGGATCGTTATTAATGGACAAACGTCCTTCTTTAAAACGTTTGCACTGTTCAAAGGTTTTGCTGCGGCTAAGAGTCTCATCACCGTACTCTGCTTGATGTCTTCTGTAAATGTCATCCCAAGTCTCGGTTTAAGGACACCGATCTCACACGATGCTGACAAACTATTTTATACTTCAGTAATATTTTGCAATAAGATTTCATTGACTACAGTATTTGAAATTAATTTCCTAATGTTTTATTGTACATTACATCAGCTGCAGTCATTTTAAAGTAAAGTAGTACCAATCTTTTAATAATCTAGACCAGGTTAGTGTATCATGTAGCTGTTTGAACTCAGGGTCCTTCGGCTATTTCCTAAAGCAGCAACCTCGTGACCTGGGAAATAAGTCAGTCAATAATACAGTACAGCAGCCTCATTTCAGCTATGTTGACTTTCAGTTAGATTTAACATTCATTATATAGTCTTTATAATGTTTAACGGTGTAAATGGTTTAGCTCTGGTTCATTTTCCTGACCTCCTGAAGGAGGATAACAATCAAGCACTTTACTCTGCCAAGCCAAGCATTCTGTTATGCAGAGAATCTATAAAAAAAAAAAAATCTGCATCTGAAAACCACCGTCGGCCTGAAACTGCGCTAAAAAAATATAGGGTATAAAGAATTATATTTAATTGGTGATAATGGATGGATTTGATTTTGTGCCTGTACTCTGGGTGTGGATATGATCCCAAAATTTTACGAAAAAGTCAGGTAAGAACCTCATGTCCAGAGCAGGTGGAAGCAACACGACGACTTCCATTTTCTTTTTCTTTTTTTTTTGGCATCATGTGGCCCTAGGCCATTAAACGGCTTAAAATGTCACCAGAGAGAAACACTCTACCAGTCTATCATCTCCTTGTTATCACTATTCCCCCAGTTATATTTTTTTCTTAACCCTCTTCTGAACTCTTCTGAAAAACAAGAAAAACAGCTTTAAAAAAACACTCTGGTAGAGGAATGACATTTGATTCCTCTGTTTATGTACAGATGTGAAACCATCCCTGAGTTTGCAGCTGTTAAAGGGAAAGTGTAACAGTACAGGAATCTGCACTGGAAATCAGGAACAGGTCCAAGCTCGCTGCCCAGCATCATTAGTCCTAACAATTGGGAATATCCAGATTAGTCTGGGAAAGAAAATCTGATCAGACACACCATCAAACTGTTCATCTCGGATAATTAGTCATTACACGATAATAGCACCTGGGACAGCGCTAGATGTTTGGAGGACCATTCGTTGGATTTCGCCATCTATTCCAAAAGTGGGAGGAAATAATATGTACATTTTCTCTCATGTTGATAAAATCACAGAACAGCTGCTCATGTGAAGGCTTGGACGCTCTGTACAGCATGAGGTACTTATTAGTGCTAAAAACTTTTTTTTTTACACTTCATTGAAGTCTTGATGAAGTTAATTTCACGCCCTTTTACCCACTTCAAAAGAAGTGCAGTCTTTCCCCTGCTCTATTACTGTACGTCAATTAGTTTAAATTTAAATTCATTTAATTGAACTTAATTCAAGCCGGAATGGTGGTGGCACCACCGGGGTCGAGGGTTCAGTTCTCGCTCGGGTCTGTACTGTATGCATGGAGTTTGCATGTTGGTTGGCGACTTTCCCAAAAGTACTCCAGTTCTACAGTCCAAAAACATGCAGATTCAGCTATAACAGTCTTTCAAAGATTCCATTTACATTTACAGTAGTTTAAAGTACTGTGACGGATTGGCGGCGTGTCCAGGGTGTACCCTGCTTCATGCCCCGATACCCCTAGGAGAGGCTCCAGGCATCCCTGTACTGGATAAGAGCTAAAGAGAATGTGTAAGTGACTAAGTGTAACTCAGTTAGTCTAGTCTTCTCTTATGCTGATGAAACTTCCTACATACACACACACACACACTAAAAAAAAAAAAAAAAAAAAAAAAGAATAAATGCAAGCGTTTGCATGCAAATGCGATCCTTATACTTTTAAGATCTTTTTTTGATCAGTATTAAAATGAAACAATCCTGCACGTTATGAGTTGTCCTTACTAGTGCGCTGGGAAGGTTCATCTTTGCAGATCGCTCAGTAACATGAGTGAACGCTCTTTAAAACACACGGATGATTATTATTCTGTCACGCTTCTGAGAAAGGAAAAAAAAAAAAACGAGGGCCATTGTGCAGTGGGGAAGCTTAAAAAACATCAGATAAAGGTCAGCCATGTTAATTCCCACTTCATATCGTAGGCTCTCTCTCTCTTGGAAATAAAAAAAAAAAGAATTGTATAATCAGAACACCTGGGGAAGAGAATCAGGATGTCTATTCTGTTGGTGTGGTTCTGCACTGAGTGTGAAAAGACAACGGCACAATGAATCATGCATTCGGTTGCTGAACATTATTCAGCAGTGATGAATTTCATTGATTTGAGATATAGAGGACAAAAGACTCAACAGAGAGCCATTTCCCCCTTAAAAAAATAGAGAGAAAGAGAAAGAAATTACATTCTACAATACCCCTACGTGGGCATCATTTGCATCTGAAAACATAGATTCAGTGACTGTGAGGACGTGGGTGTCATGGGTAAAGGTATATTTTCAGGCATATGGAAGACACCGAAGCATACAGCTGCTGATGTAGGTGTTGGGATGGATACTGTTCGGATAAAAAACACTATATATAATTAAATCTTAGATTAAATACAACATGCTTAATCTCTCAGTGTTTGTATTGTTTTGAAAGAGTTTTTGTTTCCCTTCTTTATGCTGCTATCAATCACATTCAGGTGAGAAATAACAGCCGTGCTGCTCAAAAACAAAATCAACTATGAGTATCCATACGTGTGGGAGTATCCATATTAGATTACAGCGTACTCATACACATATACTGTGTGTAACCTAACGGCTCGGAGCCCAATGCAGTCGTTTTCGTGAAAACTTGCAGAAAAGGTGCATTTTTTGTGGGAACTGGCACGTTACAGGAATTCTGGGAGTAATTGGCACGTCTCCCGTACAGTCCTGACGTTTTCACATGTTTGGGCCGGTAGAGGAGTTCCTGGGAGGCCGGCGTTTCAGACGTGAATCAGACAGGCAGTCCGATCACGGCTACGGCGTACTGAGAAAACTTTCTACTTTGATGGTGTCCAAGCACTCGTGAAACACTGGGATAAATGCATTAGTGTATCAGGGGATTATATATCACAAGTCCTGGTTTGACTTGAACACCACTCATACCACCAGAAAAAGGAAGGGAAAAAAAAAAGCTTCCGCAGTCTAATTTGTGAATGTTTATGTACTTTGTTTCAAAACTAATTTGACTGTCATACTAATAGCAAGACTCCAGAGTGGCACAAGAGAAATCGTTCGAATTATCCTCAGGAGACCAAATCCTGTAGATTTTACAGCCGACTATAGTTGACAGTGCGAGAGAGCAAAACTGTGACTGCTTTCTGAATGGCATTACACTCTTCCCCCGTCTAAAAAACGACTAACAAATCATAAATGTTTTTGAGCTCATTTATCTATGCAGTTAAGATCAGATGGAGCTTTCTTGACATTTACTGTGAAAAGATACTGCACTGTATGTTGGCTGGTTTCACAAGTCTTAAAAGGAAACGTGTTATTCTTCTCTCTTTATAATAGTACTTGGGAACTGATCAAGTTGGAAGGAAATTAAGTTTAAGGGTGTGTTCACACTTGTAGTTCGACTTTCTTGGTTTGGACAAGAGAATAAAAATAATACGTTAGTTTTGCTTCGCTTAGCGTTCACACGGGCGCTTTCAACATCCAACCAAAAGACACAACAGATGGCATGTGGATTATATATGGTGTTATCCTAAACAGCTGAAAGGCCGAGTTTATAAAATGTAACGTTATACATCGAAAACAACACTAGCACGGCTCCAGATGGCGAATAAAACGCTCGCCAGCGCGCCTCATGTTTTAATTCTGCGACTAGCTTTTATCCGGACGATCTCCAGCGGCAACTGTCCCCCTAAATAAATAAATAAATAAATGAATAAAATCCAATAAGTGATATTTAATCCTTTAATACACCTTCCCGTCTCCTGTGTCGGTCTGCCTGGTACGAGCGCACGGTCCCTATATTCACGCCTGATAGAACAGAAGGGCTGTGACATTTCACCAGACTGTCGCACGGTTTTGAACATTTTTATAGTTATTATAGAATGTTTTTTATAATAGATTATAGTTACATTTCTAACCATTTATTCTACACATTAGATATTTTATATTTTTGCCAGAGAAATGCAGTCGGTAGATCTACCACATGACTGTGTTTCACCAATCAGACGTAGCAATAATAATCACATGACTCCGTTTGACCAATCAGCTGCAATAACAATAACTACATGTAGTCACATGACTACACTTAAACGTAATAAAGCATATAGCAGGGGGAAAGACCACGAAGGAAACATGATGCAGTTAGCTTAGCTGTTTTATTTAACGTTGCGTTGTTAAAATATATAATTAGCAAATAAGCAAAAGGCTAAAAAAAAATATACGTTTCTTACATTTGTTTTGCTGGAAACAATGTTTATGGTAAACTGAGACTCTTTTACAGGTTCTAATGTTATTTTCTATCTGCTGAGCCACTTGGAGGGAAACTGAATATACAGGAAATACACTGCTCAAACGTACATGTGTTACCTACGGTAGGGTTTTATTTCAAAAGCTTTATGTTGTAAAAAAAAACAAAAAAACAAAATTAGTTTCTTATTCCTTATTTTGCTATTATTTAAAGATATTTATTTTTATTTATTTATTTTATTACATTCATTTTTTTTGTGAAAATCTCAAAACTTGAACATTATTTCATAATTTTGTCTGGCTGCTTACATAATTTCTAAATAAATAAATCTGACATTACCATGAAACAGTTACTCAGTACCTGAGTATCTTTTCACCGAATACTTTGTACTCTTACTCCAGTAATATTTTGGTTGACTACTTTTTACTTCTACTTAAGTAATATTATTTTGAGGTACAGCTACTCTTACTTGGGTAAATATTTTGGCTACTCTACTCTCCTCAGTCTGTAGATGCTCGTTAAATTTAACATCTAATTTGGCAGCGTTAAATTTATTAAAATCATTAGGTATTACATTTTTGAATCACTTTCAAAACACTGCTGTGCTACAGTAACTAACGCACATGACGCACTCCACACTGAAAGGTAAACCAGTAATTTCTAATATATATAAAGCAGCATATATTGTATTGCTGTACAAACACAGGACCCTTTGTCCTGCTCAGAGCCGCTCATTTTTGGGCTCTGAACTTGGTTCAGTATTCAGAATTACGAACTACGAACAAGTTCACTCAAAGCTTGAACTTTGAGCTAGCTCTTGTGAAGTCTGAACTTGCATAACACTGTTGTGACCAAGTATTTGGGAACCTATGCTCAGTCCCTCACCTAGCTCCAGTCGTAGTGGGTTATAGTGGGTAATACCTGGGCTGCCAGGTAAGGATAGTTTTAAGGACACTCAGTGGCCAGCCATCGTCATCAAGTGAGGGTGGGACACGATTCAAATAGTCAGCTTTAAAGGCATCCTGATCTCAGTCTATCATTTTACCTTCCACTCTACACTGCTCTTACGGATCACCCTTTAAGTCGGCGGGTCCTGTTTCGCCTTTAGACACTTACACTATATGGGCTTTGGGGTAAAGACTTTGGCTTTCCCTTAATATTGCTTTGTAGCCAATAATAATAAAAAAAAAAATAAAAAAAAACTGTAAGTACTGTACATTTAGAAAAGGATCTAGGTTGCACAGAATAATTTTTTTGTTTGTTTGTTTGTTTTCTTTAAAATATATCAAATAGATTGTAGGCAGGAAAGTTAGGATTATGGAGTCTTTCACACTTAAACAAGGCTGAAAAAAGATGAAAATGTCTCCTCTTCCAGTGCTAGTATCAGGCATTTGTGCGTGTTTTAACGCAGTTACATATAAAAGCTGTCAAGCTGAATGACTTTATATTATCGATGCTTATCTGTCCATTACAGGGTTACGCTAAACATTCACTACACTGTAGCCTAAAGCCTCGATTTTGTTCAAGGCTATGTCATCATTAATGTTTTTCTCCGCCACTGAAATCTATGCTCAGAAGCTGCTGCCCAGAGTCCAAGCCGATCTGTTCCTGGAGGTATATCTGCTCTATAATGTGGTCCAGATGATGCCAGGAAAAGGTTTCAACTGCTGTAGAGCTTTTCAGATTGAAATGCTTTCTCATCCATCAGGATAACACACAGGGTGACAGAGTTGGAATAGAACAGTTCACCACAGCCCATCTATCATCAGCTTTAACAAACCTGAGCAGCAATTGGACCAGCTCCCCTGATACTCTTTCCTCTACACATCCAGTAATTGTTGTGTAGGTTTCGTCTTCTGCAGTACAATTAAGTGGGCAGTCAGTGTCCAAATGGACTTAACTGTTCATCAGGGACATATAATACAAAAAGGAAAGGTTTGTGTAGTAGCCTGCTAGGTTTTTCTGGGTATTAAATGAAACTAAGCTAATTTGTTTTTGACCGCCGTGCTTTCGGATTCTTACGTTTGATAACTTGAGAATGGATCTGGGGTGGATTAATTATCCAAAACAGGTGCTCAGACTGTAGTTCTGGTGGAAAGGTGAAATCACAGGTTTATATTATATTAATACAGCGCAAGTTGTGAACGTTTAATTATTGATATGGTGTGATTTTTGCCAAATACCCATGAAAGGAGTCTCCAGTGTTATAAGTACAGTATGTACATTTCACGTTTCTTTAACATGGTAGCTTTATGCCTTTAAGTAAGTTTGCACTTTGGCTTTGTTTATTTTTCTTATTAACCTTAAGTGATAAAAATGTTTATTCTTAACATAATGTCAGTGATAACAGAAAGTAATTAAATGTAACTATAAATGGAAAAAAAATAGACAAGTGCAAGAGTACTGTGCAAAATTTCTAAGACATCTACATTTATTTCTATTAAATTAAATGATGTAGATTAAATTAGGTGTAGAATTTTAAATTAGATGTAGAATTTGGAATGGGATGGGTTCCATGTTAGGTCTGGTTCTTTTCAAGGTTTCTTTCTATTGCCCTCTCAGGGAGTTTTTCTTTGCCACCACTGATCTGATCATTTTACATTTTTTTTTATTTTTCAGTTAGACCAAAGGGTTCCAGTTTACAAGAGCTATTTATATGTATTGTACCAGTATATCTGTTTGGACACATGCTATAGGAAGTGTTATTATGTCACAATAAGGGGATTTGATTTATGGGCATAGAGGCATGGGAAAGTCCACACAATATCAGAAAAAAACATTCCTCTGAAAGCGCTCAGGTGAGTTAGGGCACGAGGCGGGTACACCTTGGGGCAGGGTCCCAATCCATTGCAGTGCACACACACATACGTACACTCACACACTACGGGCTATTTGGGAACTGCAATCATCCTAATCTGCCTGTGCTTAGATTGTGGGAGGAAACCGGAGTACCTGGGGGAAACCCAGCAAGCACGGGGATCACACGCAAACTATGATACCAAAGTATAGCTTTTTGTTTCCTTTTTTCTTTATGAGCTCTATGTAGAGCCAAGCTAGCATATACATTGGCCATTAGTTAAGCATCAAAAGGAGTGCCAAAGGCCAAATACAGTATATTCAGTTAACCCGCTATAAATAGGAAATGCCTAAAAGAATCTACCCATCACATTTTTGAGACTATTTGACATTTTGTATACAGTTTGTATATTTGTAACATACTGGATCGCTCCAATAATAAAGAGAAATTATTCCCCCAGGGCAGGAGCCAGAGGTATTCTTTATTGGAGAGAATTTGTAAAAAGCTGCACACTATTGATGTAATATTTCCCTTCTAGTAAAATAACACACAGTTGAAAAACTTTAGTTTTTTTTTTTTTTTTTTTATATGAAAGCGTCAGAACCAAGGGTTATAAATTGTGCCGGCAGTGTTTGTCCCTTCTCCTCATTGGTGTATACTTTATATGATGATTTACATTTAAATTAATGGAAGTTCACATTATGAAAAATGAAGCATAGCAAAGTTAGCATTTTAATGACGGCCCATCTTGTTATGCAGGCTTGATTTGGCCTGCAGGCCATTTGAGTTTTTCAGCCAAAGCCTAACACTGCTTGGTGACCAGCACCCAGCCAGGGAATTTTAGAAAGGAAAAATAAATCCATCTATAAATCAATTCTGAATATTCTTCTGCATAATGTTAATTGAAATCAATATCGCTCCTTTAATATAAACTGCACACAGATTAACCTTAATAAAAATAAAAGATGAGCAGAGACAAGTCAACGATTTGACATTAAATGAGTAATATCTGCCCCAATTAAAGCTGAAGCTGAGGGGAGACATAAAAATATTTTGAATAAGGCTTCACCAAAAAAAAAAAAAAAAAAGAATATTTACACGCACAGACCAAACCATCCAGCAGAGCTCTAAAAAAATCATAATAGTGACATTTTTCTTGCTTTATGAGAGTCCTTTTTCTTTGTTTAATCAATACAAAAACAATCCATGTTGCAGCATTATTTTCATTGTTTTGAATTTTAATGCTTTTCTGTTTTTTTTTTTTGTTTTGTTTTTTTTGTTTTTATAAGGCTATTGTCTAAGCCTTTATTGTTATGCCTTTATTGTTTTGTCTAAGCCTTTATTGTTATGGCTATATAAGGCTTTGTCTAATTTTTGTCTGTATGATGTTTGGAAGGTTCTGAGTTCAAACCCCCAGAACAACCAAGTTGCCGGAAGGGCGAGGCCCCTCAACTGCTCAGGTGTATACTGTAATGAGATAAAAAATATAAGCCTGGATAAGGGTATCTGCTAAATTCTGTAAACATAAAACTCCATGCACACAGACCCGAGGGTGGGATTCAAACCCGGATCCTGGAGGTGGTAACCATTAAGCCTTTGTGCCGCCTGACTGTGATTAACTAGATTAATTCTAATCGATTGACAGCACTAATATATATCACCAAATAACATTACCACATTAACATTCATTAGCAATTATACACCAGTAGATTGGTGACAGGACTATGTGCACCCAAGAGACAGTCACTCCATCCTGTCTGATTCCGAAGAAAAGCCAATTATAAGGGTAAATTCCAAAAAAGTAGAATGTCACCAGAAGACCTGGTGACCCACAGCCTCCCCGGCACAGGTCCCAGCAGGCAAAGAGTCAAGGTTGCTGACCTGGCCTCCATACTCCCCAGATCCCAGTCCAATCAAGCATGGGATGCACCAGACAAACTAGTCTGATCAACAAATAGGCCCCACGCCACAACCCACTGCACACTAACAATCTGCTGCCATCATCCTGGTGCCTGACACCCAGCACACCCCCCAGATGTTTTGGGAAGTCATGCCCCAATATATATAACACACACACACACACACACAGAATATAATCTGCAAACATTTGCATTTGTAACTGTATTTGGATTTTATGGAAACCAAGCTAAAATCAGACATTTTTTAATTCTTTTTTTCTTCTTTAATATGAACCGTACTATCTTCCAGAAAACTAAAACAGTTTGAAATGCCAACCTTGTCAACATGTCATGTCATGGAAAGCGCAACATCTGCTTTGTTTGTCTTGTGAGCTGTACCTCTGAGCACTCACTCTCACATATGCCTGCATAAATCATGAACCCGTAGTCACTTGTGTGAGTTTTTGGTTGCGTTTCTTGGCATCGCCATCCTCACGCACACCTCTAGTCTCAACCAGATGTTCCATAGACCTATCTGTCAATTTAGGATAGAAACTAGGAAAAATCTAGGGAAAAAAGGAAATATTATCAAGCTACCTACAGTAAGAAAGGTTATCTCAGTGTCTGCAGTAACTATTGAGGGATTATGCTCCTTTCAGTACCAGGCAAGGTTCTAAACAGAGTCATCCTGGAGAGGATGAAGGAGGCAGTCGACCCTAAGCTCCCAGACCAGCAGGCAGGTTTCCGCAAGAACAGGTCATGCGCTGATCGAATTGCCAGTCTACGTATCATTGTGGAACAGTCACTGGAGTGGAACTCTTCACTCTATATCAACTTTATAGATTATGAGAAGGCATTTGAAAGTGTGGATAGAGAGACCCTGTGGAAACTGCTGAGACATTATGGAGTTCCCCAAAAAAATTATTGTAATGATCCAATGCACGTACAATAACATGAGCTGCTAAATTACCAATGCTGGGCAGATGTTTTCAGGTGAAGACAGGAGTACGTCAAGGATGTCTACTCTCACCATTTCTTTTCCTGTTGGCCATTGACTGGATTATGAAGTCCACCACGACAGGCAGAAAAAATGGGATCTAGTGGACACCGTGGACCCACCTGGACGACCTCGACTTCGCTGACAATCTTGCGCTTCTGTCACACAACCAAAGCCAAGTGCAGGACAAGACCACCCGTTGTGAGACCATATCTGCGCAAACAGGACTCAAGATCAGTAGGGAAAAAACAGAACTGATGAAGATAAACTCCACTACCAACACCCCTACCACTGTTTGGGGAGATCCTTTCAAGGAGGTAGAGACCTTTGTATATCTTGAAAGTGTGATTGATCATCTGGGAGGCAACGACCGAGACGTTACTGCTAGAATTGGAAAGGCGAGAGGAGCCTTTGTCATGTTGAAGAACATTTGGACTTCTAAGGAGATCACTATGAAGATAAAGCTCCGCATTTTTAACTCAAATGTAAAATCGGTTCTGCTTTATGCTTGTGAGACTTTGCGGTTTACAAAAACTATGCTGTGGAAGATCCAGACATTTTTAAACACCTGTCTGTGGCGCATATTTAAGATTTGCTGGCCTGATAAAGTCAGAAATGAAGACCTGTGGCAAACGGTGGGACAGGAACCAATGGCCAAGCAGATTCTGCGAAGGAAGTAGGACTGGATAGGGCACACACTCGGGAAGGAATTATTAAGCACCACACGCCGGGCCTAGAAACCTAGGAACAGCTGGAGGCGAGACACTGAAACAGAACTGAGACAGTATGGGATCACCTGGAGTGAAGCAGTAAAAGAACCGAGTTCCCTGGCGGAGGGTCGTCGATGGCCTATGCTCATCCGTGGGCTAAGGGTTTACTACTAGGATAGAAACAGAGCACTGTCTATTCACATCTGTATTTGTTAAGACCACATTATCTACTTAATATGAATAATGTACTTTTATTCGGTTACATCCCCAGTGTATACGTGCAGAGAAAGGAATTGTATCCTAAAGACTGAGGCATATATTAAACGTTCAAAAAAAGTGATCAGTGCAACACTGAGAAGAAATTGGCTCTAATCTACATGTCCAGCTTCACTATAAAATTTTTACAATTTGCTCCACTGGCTCAGTTTGATAACGTGAACTCATATTTTATGAAATTACTCATTTATTGTAGAATTAAAGATGCCAGTAGTTCAAATTCAAGCAGCAGTCATGGACAGCTTGTTGAACATAATCTGGGCAACAGCAGCTGTTTATCGTGTGCTTCAGTAAAAAAAAAAAATAATAATAATATCTAAGCTTCTCATATATTCAATAATTGATGTTATGTGACAGCAGTGAAGGCTTGATTCTGATTAGATTATAAACTTAAAGGGAAAAAAAATGGAGGCTGGTGTATGAACGATTATTTACAGATGATGGAGCTGACAAGAGGAACCAACTTGTTTCATGGACGACATTAAATCCATTCACTTGGTTGGCATAAAGGCCTTATAAATTAATAGAGTTATGTTGGAATTAAGTCTTATAGTAGTTAAATCACATGGACAGGCAGCAGCACGTTGAATTTATTTTCCAACAAGGAGCAGATAGATTAACTCTACCCCTTCTTACAAGACGGATGAGAGGTAGACACTTTTTAGATGTATCGAAGCTCCATGGGTGTGCTGTTCGTTTAGCCATAACGATAATTAAGATGTCATCATTTCTTCTGTCACATGAAAAGAAAATGAATATGCTTCATAAAAGCATTGCATGCCATCTTAGGAGTTTTGGTGTAGGTCCATAAACCTTCTGCTATTGCTTTATAAAATATCTATTCCATTTCAAGTTTTGGGGTGTTAGGGAGGTACAATAGAACTATTCTTCAAACAAAATGCTACTGGATGTGTCCAACTAATAAAACACAGTGTGGAGCTTTATGTTTGACTTTTGTTTCCTTCTTCTTGTTTTGATGGCATTGCGCCAGTCGTACCTTACAGATGAAATAAAAACTCTGCTTTGCTCCTAAGGATTTTAACACTCTGCACATCATTTTGACATACCGGAGCACTCCAGGAAAAAAGCCAGCTCAAAAGACATCTCAGTCTCCGGTCTTCAAACGCTGCTTGTTACCATTAATCCAAACCCTTGCATGGTCTACTACAACAGAAACCTTTACAGTGGATCCAGCAGAGGTTGCTGTGTGGCCTCAGTACAGGATTTCAACCTAGACAGATAAAGACACCGACCTCCTAGGTGAAAAAGCACTCACATTTGGCATGGTCGTGTTCCACATGACCGACAATCTGCCCTGAAATTATCCTTGCAGCAGTCTTAGCAGTTGTTTCCCAAGGTCTTCGATCATGGCTCCTTAGGGAAACATACAGGCATACAACAACTGCTGTCACTGATGCAAGGAGTCGCAGATTATATAATAAGCTGCTGCACCTGGCTTCAGAAAAACAAACAAAACTCGAGCGAAAAACTGCTTACAGTGGAGCAGACTCTTTGATAAAACACTGTAAGTAGAGCTCATACTAGTAGATCCAATCACGCCCTCACAATTCATTTAAATATCAAAGAGACCTAATAGACTTTGATGTCGTTTCCACTTCCAGTATCAGTGCTTTTTTGCAAAGAATCAGCGCGACCCCGTGAAGGCCAAATAAGATTATTGGCTGAGGAAAGATGGAATATCTATGGATTGCATAGATATGTCTACTTAAAACAGTAATTAGCCACCACTGTATGGAGTAAAATGTCCATCAAATCCTTCCAGTGTAGCATATTGAAGTCTGATGCAACCACAGCAGAATGATTCAGAGCTGTGCATTGACCACAAAAGATCAATGCCATCAATGTTCTGATAATATAAAATTCACAGTTAGCCTTGATTGTCCTGAATTGACTCTATAGGGCCACGTAAAACCTCACTACCCAGAAGGCCCATCCTTGCACTTAGGTCCACATTCACCATCTCTGAACATCAAGTACCTGCACGGTCACTCACTTCTTTTTTATGGGTGTACCTCAAGATATAGGAGATACAGACGGAATAGAAAAAAGGTGAATCTGGGACTAATTGGCCCACTCCGGCACAGTAGGGGAACTCCACAGGTATAACCAGCTTGTACTGATGAGTTGCTCAGGGATTTCACTCTGCCACCAGCCCAGTCACCTTGCTTCAGAAGGGTAGCCTTAAAAAAGCCTTTTAAACTAGTTGGCACAGCATCAATTGATTTGCGGGAAATGTTTACTTGTACTGTCATTACATTATATCTTGTTCTCTCTCTCTCTGGCCTTATATGTAAAAACTGGACACTGGAACGTACAGTAGTTCTGATTTAGAGAAATTATTATATGTTTAAAAATCATGAAGGAGTGGAAATATTAGTTTACGGTTACATACCCATTTCTCATGCTGACTGAGTTCTAAACTTAGGGATATGCAAAATCTCAATGACTTTAATTCTCATTGGACCTATTGGGCCCCTTTTTAATTTCACACTCTCCAACCAAGCTTGAAAAGGGCGACCTACTTCCAGAGTGTATTAGGCTACCAGACTTCTATTTTCCCCTTGGCCAGGTGGGCCTTCAGTAGACAACTGGACACCGAGCAGCCAGGAAAATTAAAAGTAACCCATTTCCAGGTACCACATGCCATAAGATGACAAAAGCTATTTGCTAACAAGATTTTTGTTATTTTTATTTTTGTTGTTACTGAAACCTTAAGTGGCCTCTTTCCTAAACAACACCTCACGTGTTCCATGTATCATTGCTAAACATCTCTCAACACTTTTGCAGGAACCAAGAACTAGACCTTAACTGTGTGGTCCATTAGATTTTAACAGCAGCCTGAACTACCAGGTTTCAATCCTGCTTGTGTCCTGGTGTATCATGGGATTGATTATGACCATGCAAATCTAACTCCTCTAAGGCCTTGATTAGACCGCAGGTAAATCCGATTTGTTTCAGAAATCTGATCTTAAGGTCTGACTTTGCACACTGTAGTTTTAAAGTGATCAGAACAGATTTGGCTCTGTTCAGATCGGTAGCCCAAATCTGACACCTTGTTGCTATGGTACCAACACCGGAGGTTCGCAAACCTCTGTACATTCTGTACATTCCCTCTGGCTTTGCCTGTACTGATGCATCCAAGCAAATGCTATCAGACATTTCACTTTGTCCTCTGTCCAGGGACTATTGTTCTCCATTTCCACACAGTGGTTAAGCCAGATGTTCTTCCTGAAAACATGGTTAATTTAGCCGCACAGAAAATTCAACAGCGCAGGTTGTACATACTTATCGGTAAAAGCGAGTTATAGACCCTCCACAACCTCCTGATGCAAAACAGCTTTCTACAAAAGTATCATTTTAAATAAATAAATGAATGACGAAAAGTATACAGGTTAAAAAGTAAGTAAAAAAGAATTTTACTGTAGAATTTTAATGCAAGTGTTCTTCAAAGGCTTGAACTTTGCGATCAAGTTGCAAGTGGCATAATGGACTGTTTGAAATCCGATTTGAGTGGCTAGAGCATCCAGACTGAGATACTGCACAGTACATCTTAAGGAATCCGATTGCAATCTGATTTCAAACCACCTCTGGATACGGTTTAGATTGGATTTGCAAAAATTTGATTCATGAAAGCAATCTGATTCTAAACTGATTACATTTAGATGTGCCAAAAATCCCGAATTTGGGATAAATAATAATAAAAAATAATAATAAAGAAATTAATGAAATAAAAAAAAACTGTGACAGCATACATTCAGGGCACTCCAAAAACCCCAGGGTAAAAAAGAGGTTCAGCTTTAGCTGCCACCAGTCAGCCACCAGTTTATAGTCATGGTCTTCCAACTGTTTATGACTGTTGACACAGAGCTTAGGACATTCATTGTGGACTTTGCACAATTATCTGCACAATTATAATCACAAACAAATATTTGCACAATCACTGGAACAATTATCTGCACAACTATTGCAGTACACACTGCAGACTTTTTTCTCAAACATACTCTACGTGTCACTACGTTAACTGTTTACAGTATACTATATGTATGTATACTGTATATTGATATTCTCACTTTATATTTTTTTTATATTTTTATATTCTGCTTTTAATTCTATGTTTAATATATATATATATATATATACTGTATATATATAATAGCGGCACACTGGTCCTTGTACTTGACTTACATATTTTACAAAAATTCTGCTCTCAATTTAAACATGTCAAGACATGAAAAATTTAGTTTCAATTTTGTTACACGATGCCTTAAACCTCTCCGTCTGACTGCAAGGGGCGTGCGTATGAATTGATGTAACATGACATCCAGTCAAGATATCACACAGTAGCGGAGTTTTAGATTGATATTTGGTGAAGCTGTAGAAACTGACTACTCTTTGCTTCCGGTAATGGTTATTCTTTTGTGGATTGTGAGAACTCTCTTTTTTTTTTTTTTCTTTTGCCCATCATTTTCTTCCGTCCTGTTTCCTGAAGATCTACTTTTCTTTCTGTGTATTGCATCATTTTTGTCATTTCTAAAACTACACCAGTTTTTGGTTTTGTTTCAGGCAAGTAAACCATATACACCATATTAGGTTCCTTGCCGACTATTATCCCTGGAAATTGACCATCAATGGTGACTATTACCATGACTGCATTAATGTTCTATTGGTATCTACTCATAATTTACCAAAAAAATGCATGCATAATTTTACTGGATTAGACAGATCCGTATGGCATTCAGCAAAATTATTATTGTATGCTGACCTTAAATGTAATGTTTAAAAAGTTGCAGTTCATTTTTGGAAAATTATCAAAAGAATTGCATAAGAACCACCAACCTATAAACATAGTTCATGCAATCTGTGCTAGGTGAAGCCAGTATCAGTCTCTCTGATCATTTCCGACCTCCCCACCAGTAAAACGGTTGCCATATCTGGGATAGGAGGGTGTAACTAATCCTCTCTCAGGGGTAAGATGTGAGACATGCCAGATGGCAGAGTAGAAATGACTAAGAAAAGTGTCAAGTGGTGGACAGCCAGGCGTACTAAGAGCTTTAGGGCTCACTGACTTGCTGTCAGTGTGGCCACATGTGGTTAAGCCAGTGGAGCTGCAGGTCACCAGTTAATGACTTATAATGATTACATAATGGACAAACTGCTGTAGATGACAATGAAGCCAAATGGGCATTTAAATGATTTGTCGTCTTTGATGAAAAGTTGAGAATTTTCCCCGAATACTTAAAGAGCAATTACACTTTGATTTATTTGTTTTTTTTTTTTTTTTCCCTGTCCCTTATGCAAATCTAAAAACGTGTGTGTGCGCACAGGTGACACACAGTATGGTCGAAAATAATATGGTGGGCGAGAGGAAGGGACGCTCAATATTAGCAGTTAGCAGTGTAAAACTTAGTGATTTATTATTCATTAATTGGTATTTAGAATTTCATGAATTCACACAGCTCTTTTTTAATATTTAGGCAGCAACAATCGAAACTCCATCAACCGACAACAACAACAACAAAAGCACGAAAACAGGTGACATTTTGGTCCCCGAGTGGCGCAGCGATAAAGTGTTAGTTTGCTGCTATCGTCCAGGGATCGCAGGTTTTGTTCCTGGGTGATGCTGCAGCCATCCACAGCTGGACTCGAGGGAGCATATTGGCTGTGCTCGCTCAGGAAGGAGGGGTGGCATACCAGCACTCTCACATCAATCATACCGACAGCCAATCATGGGCATGTGTGAGCTCATACCAGCGAGTGGGGCATATAGTGTTTCCTATTTTTTTTAGTGTTTTATGCCATTCCCAATGTTGTACGAGTTCCCTAGTTGCATAAAATGAGTTGAAGTGGATATTATGTGCATGTTATACACGGGTCTAAAAATGGAGTCTGTGTGTGTTTGTACACACACACACACTATATTGCCAAAGGTATTGCCTGTCTTCACATGCATATGAACTTGAGTAACAATTTTGGACCATTCTTGCAGGAGCGCATTTGTGAGGTCGGACACTGATGTTGGACGAGAAGGCGTGGCTCGCAGTCTCCACTCTAATTCATCACAAAGGTGCTCTGTGCGGTCAGGACTGTGGAGGCGAATCAAGCTCTTTCACACCAAACTTGCTTATCCATGTCTTTATGGACTTTGCCCCAAAGTACAAAGTGCAAAGTTGGGAGCATGAAATTGTCCAAAATGTCTTGGTATAAAGCAATAAGAGGTCCTTTCACTGGAAGTAAGGGGCCGAGCCAACTCCTAAAAAACAACCCCACAGCAGTTCCAACATATTTCAATATATATATATATAATGGAAAAACTGCAGTAGATGATAATGGAGCCCAATCGGCATTTAAATGATTTGTGTTCTTTGATGAAAAGTTACGATTATTCCCTGAATACCTAAATAGCAATTACAAATCTAAACAAAAAAAAAAAAAAAAAGGGTATTTACATCAGTGTAGTTTCATCTCGCTGGTAGAGTGGCTTAATAGTGACATAAGGGAATGGGAATGTTTAACAAGAGCAATGCCAGATTTTTTTTTTTACTTTCAACAGTTTAAGAATAAATACATAAATAAATACTGTAAATAAATAAATAAATAAATAAATAAATAAGGAAAGAAAGAAAAGTTGTGTGATGTAATCAATAATCAATGCAGTTTTTAGGCCTAAGGCCAACTGCTTTTAAACACACACACACACACACACACACACACACACACACACACACACACGCTTCATGTTTAGACCCTTAATGTGCTAGTATGTATAACATATACACAATATGCCCTTAAGATTTTTTCATCTCATTTCATGCATGAGCAACGAGCTGAAACGTAATCAGTTAAAAGAATAAACACAGAAAACGTTTGCACGGCCTCATTAAGGTCACAGAACGGCTTTTCCTATCTTACAAAATTAGTTTGCTTTCCCGCACAATGGGGAACAAATTTCAAGCTTGTGACATCATGTTGTGAGCTGACTTAAATTTATACATAGAATAAACATCGACGAATACGCGCGTCTTCAGTTTAATTTGGCTTGTTTGTGTTATTTGCATCCTGCATTTGTAATGGAGACAGCAAGACTAGATTTGATCAAAGTCTAACAGCTTTTTTAACAATATTGTTTTTTCTAAAAGTTAGCATGGGTCATAGAGGTCGCCCAAAATGTGCTTGTTAAGACTACAATGAAATACTCTTTTATTATTTATTTATTTGTTTACTTATCTTGTATTTCAAATTCCCTCTTCTGATTTCGTCATGGTCCGAAAAGCACAAGTTCCGTGTCTATGTAAACGAGCTATTGCCAAACCACCAGGGCGGGGCCGGTACTGCCAGCCACACCCTGTGCCAAAGCGGATGTGACATCCGTGACAGTTCTCCCGGGACCGCTTCTGTTACAGTGGTTATAAAAAAGCACAAAACTGCAAAGCTGATGAACACCTAATCTTTTTAAGCTTATTAAAAAACAAAACCCACAAAGTTTAGGTTTATATCACTAAACAGGATAAAATGATGGATATCACAGCAAATTAACATTCATATCCACAAATAAAGCTAGGTTAGCAGTTTGCATTTAGCCACTAACGGCTAACCTATCCTTCGATACACATAAAATATAGCTCACTATAATATACCTTGTATTATTTATTAATTTAGACAGGTTTAAATTCACAGTAAAATTCACAGCACTCACATCCATACAAAAGAAGCAAGGTTTGTTGTGCGCGGTTAGCCTCTTATGGCTAACAATCCACTAAGCACTTACAAAAAAGACAGGTCAAAGGATATAGCTTTTAACTTTTATATCACTAAACGGGTTAAAATATCAAGAAGTCTAATTTCATTTTTTTTGCATTCGGGAAAAATTTGTCAATGAGAGAGGTTGAGTATGAATCAGGTATTGAAATGTCACACTGAAGATAACTGTGGGATTATTTCCACTCTGAATGAGGTTTCTTCACATTCTTGTTGTTAAAATATAAAATATGGTGTTTTTATTAACGGCCACTGACACAGCGTGTCCTGTATTTTGTCATGCTGAAGACATCTACTGCTCAATTCACAACACAAATAAAATACACCTAGTCCCCGACTTATGAACGGGTTCTGTTCCTGAAACACGTTTGTAAGTCCGATTTGTTCTTAAGTGAATCTTATACACTTTTGTACACAATATAATGTAAATCATCCAAATCCACTTGACTAACTCTGTCCCCTCTCCCAACACTGCCATCATGTGGCCAAAAACATATATCTCACAGTGAAACGTCTCTGTGCCTTTAAAATGCGGGTGGGGAGGTGGGGCGAATTCCTAGATGGCATTTTCTCTCTATTTTCTCTCCATTTTCAGCTATTTTCCACTGTATTAGACTGTAAACTCTGTTATGTTGAGGATTTTCTAAAATTAGGATTAATTACCATCAGTAACTTATTTCTTCCGCACACACACACATACATTATACATTCATATACAAAATATTTTAAATTGTATATATTGGGTATACGGTGCACTGCAGTGTCTATTTTTTGTATAATAACCGTGAGCTACTTCCGTGGTTGAACCAGAAATAGAACCGCGGTCCGTTTGTATCTGCTGAAATTCTTAAATTGAAAGGTTTGGAGACAAAATTTTTTTTTTAGCAACACACACACACACACACACACACACACACACACACACACACACAATAGAGCCCTATATGAAAATGTCCAAAGTGATTCAAAAAGTGAATTTTACATAATAGGGCCTCATTAAATGAAGTGAAGTCACATTTTGATTACTGCTCAACAAAACAATAACGGGTTAGACGGCAGGCAGCCGCATAAATGCAACAAGCCAGACTTAAAAGTACAGGAGCTGCTAAACAGCAGCAACAGAAATGCCACATGGTTTGTTTACTGACCTCCCTGCCTCCCTGCTGTGCACAAACAATAAGAGGCGTCGCTCTATCTCTCCCTTTGTCTCTCTCGCTCGCTTTCTCTCCTTCTGCTCTTGAAAGAAGGAGCCAAGGTGACTTCTATATCGGCACTCTGACAAGGTTATACTCCACTTCATTGGGTCACTCTTTTACCTGGAAGAGAGCAAAAAGGCATTTAATGACATTTGGATTGGAGTCTACAGAGCTGAATTATTTAAAAAAAGAAAGAAAAATAATGACTTATATAGTCACAATTGAAACCTCAATTACACATAAGTACACTGCTTCATGTAACCAGGGTCCAATAGCATTCGGCAGACGCCATTATCCAGAATGACCTCCACTTTTTCCTGTTCAGTCAACTGAGCAGTTGAGGGTTATGGGCCTTGTTTAAAGGTCTCGCAGTGACAGCTTTGAACTCAGGGATTTGAACTCATGACTATCCAATCAGTGGTCCAACATCTTAAGCATTGAGCTACCCCCTCGCCCTTCAAATTCCAGAGGGTTTTCCATTACGTACATAATGTTCTAATGTTTTTTTGGACTAGTAACAGATCCAGTGGAGGTGAATATACTAGATAACAGCGTTATCCATATTGATTATTCAGGAAATGTAATTTTCTACCACTACTCCACCCCCAAGGCCTGGGTATTGGTACTATTTAGCTGGATGATGATAAAATTACTGGTATGATTGTGTCCTAGGTGGGCTGCATTATGTGAACTCATCCTACAGTCACACCACTCAGTATCTTTGTTGGGGAAAAAAAAGTTTCTTTGCATAGGAATAAAGAAAGTATAATGTCTGTCATAAAAGCATCACGTCATCAAGAGGGAACAGGAACATTAATCCCAATTATTAAAAGAAAATATCAAATATAATAACATGTACCATGAAAAAATAAGTATAATGTGTGAATGAGATGACAAGCATTGAAATAAAATCAACCAGAAGTCTAGTATAGTGTATAAATAATGCTTCATGAATAGTCCGAGTTATAATTATCACATTAATTAATGCACACATGGTGTAGTTTAATGATAAGGTCACCATCATTATGCAGCAGCTTATAAAATAGTGCTTGATCCAGAAAATTCAGGTTTTTATTTATATATATATATATATATTGAAAGGCAGTGAATTGTGAATAATATTATTAAAATAAACACAGGAAGCGTATCCTATACATACTGACTAGCATACAGTATGTTTGATCAGCATACATGGATGAGAGCCATTAGGGTCTTAAGTTTTTTAATTCAAAAATAACTATTAAGTCCAACATTTATTCAAACAAATGGCTCAATTCAACAGCTTCTTTTCCAGCGTCATACGAAGTGGGATGGCACAACAGCATGGACGTACAGCAGGTAGCATTTGCTACTTTACAGTTTCTGCCCATATGGAATTTAGTCAATGATTTTCCAGTTTCCCTCAACATGCTGACAGGTGGACTGACCACACTACATTCTGCTGTAATCAGAATCAGAATCTGGTTTTATTCGCCAAGGATGTCGACACACACAAGGAATTTGATTCCAGCTGTTTGTAGCTCTCGGTGGAGTACAGACTAACATAAAACACTGTAAAAAACATCATACACAGTACTTACTCAACATTTAGTAACAGATTAAATAAAGGCAGTGCGAGGGGATCCTGAGTATGTGCAAGTCAGGCGTTCATAAAGTGATTGCAAGGTAGAGCAAATAGCCCTGTGTGCATCATATACAGTATGCTATAATAGGTAGTGCGAAATAGCAAGTAGTAGTAATGTAATGTGCATGTGGGGAGTTTGTTAAAGCCATGATATTGCTTTTACACAATATACAGTGCGGTACTGGAAATAACAACAGTCACCAACTCATTACTGTATTTCCTTAGCCATTTATTTTTGGTATTCTGTCCACTGGTTGCTAGGTTGTGTTATGCGGTGAACCCATTTCAAACTTTGCAGATCAGTCAAAAGTAGCTTAGCGGTTAAGGTGTTGGATTATGGATCAGAAGGTCCCAGGTTTAAACCACAGCACCACCAACACCAGACTACTACTGTTGGGCCCTTAGGCAAGGCCATTGACCCTCACCTGCTCAGATGTACAGTGAGATAAAAAACAAATGTAAGTTGCTCTGAATAATGGTGTCTACCAAAGGCCATGATTTGTTTAATTCCTTCGGGTTTAATTCCTGCATGCTGTCCAACACTGACATTTTGTTCAGATAAGGCAGAAATGATGTCTTCATTCATAAAACAATTTCAATTTGTAAATAAAACAATTTGTCTCTATGTAGATCTGTATCTGTGTATTAACCGTGGCAGTGGATAATAAAAACCAAATCGTTGACACAATTTCTTTTCTTTTTTTTTTTTTTTTTAAATAAATAACCGGGCTCAGCAGTTACATACAAGAATTCCATTCCATTAGCTCCCTGCCAATCTGACTCATAAACAGAGACATATGGGCACTTGGACCTACAACTGATTTAAAAATAAAAAATACATACAAAGAAAAAGAAAAATGAATTACAGATTTATTGAAGCTTTTCAAGTAGTTATATTATTGTGCAAACGTCTTTATTTTTTGCTTTCAAAAGAACCAGACTTTCTTTAAGAACCCTTGCCTAAGGAGTTGAAGGCTTGACTTTAAAGCTTGGTAAAATAATACAAACTATCTTTGTCTTGAATGATAAAACATTACGTTTTGATACACATGAGTGGTACAGTATATAATGTGTAAGTAATTAAGTAATCATCATCATCATCATCATCTTATATTTAACCCTGAATCCTGATGTGAAATGTCTAGTTTCTAGAAAATCTGTGGTTTTTCAGCGACTTAATCACCCCCTCGCTCTTAGTTAACAGTATGTCTGATAGTCCTAACCACATTAATTTGTGGAGCCTGCAACACAGGCAAAAAAAATAAATAAATAAAAATGAAAAGGCTTGAGAAAAATACTGACAGGGCTGTCTCTAATAATAACCGCTTACCCTGTCTAAATGGCAGGTATATAATATTCTAAATAATAGCTATTTAAGAATGAATACAGGCTAAATTATATTCCACAAAAATAGGGAAAATGTGCAAAAATTAGGCATCAATCACGGCACTTTTCTTCTGCCCTCTCATTCCACTTTGCAGCACTGTGAGACCTTAACAATATTGCAAGGAATAAAAAGGCTAGAACACTGGTCATTTAACAGAAAACAAAAACAAAAAACAATACACAACATTTGCATATACAGTATGGAAGTACAAAAGCATGATTTGCACTAAAAGATGAGTCTAAATGATCATTCTCTGTTTAAAACATTATGCATACTGTAGGTTGAGCCTCAGAATCAGTCATAGGGTTAATAAATGGCATGTAAGTTTTTTTAATTGAAAGGGATAAGATTCTCATCTCCCAAAATTCTCATCTCCAGAGTCAACTTTAATCTGCTTTTTCTTCTTTTGCCTTAATTTTACATCACAGCACATGCTGCCAAGATTGCTTGTTAAATTAATAAAACATATGGACTTCAAGGTACCTGATGTGGTTTAATCATAACTTTTGCTTTCTCAAACACAACCCGAATTTTGCAAAGATCTATCAACCTATGAAAATACCTATTTTTGATTTATCATCATCACATCGCTACTGAATGCTTGGTTATGATTGTTAAAAGAATGCTGATTAATTTCATTGCAGGTGACACGGTGGCGTTGTCAGCACAACGGTTAGCACTGTCACCTTGCACCTTCAGGGTCCGGGTTTGATTCCCACCTCGAGGTCTGTGTTCATGGAGATTGCATGTTATACCCGTGCTTGATGGGCTTCCTGTGGGCACTTCAGTTTTCTCCCACATTCCAAAGACATGCAGATTAGACTAATTGGGCCTACTAAATCGACCGTAGTGTGTAAATCAGTGTGTGAGTACCACGCTTGTGAAAATGGGAATAAATACAGTGGTCATCATCATGGTCCCTAGTTGAACTACAGAGGTTCCTAAATGGGAATCGAACCTGGACCCTGAAGGTGCAAGTGCTAACCACTAAGCCATCATGCTGCATATATAAAACAAAAAAAAACATTTATCCCTCTTTTCTTTAATATATATATATATATATATATATATATATATATATATATATATATATATATATATATAATATGAGGCTTTAGTTTTATTATTAATATTACATTTTTAAAAATTGGCAGACGCCCTTATCCAGAACAACTTACATTTTTTATGTCATTATACAATCTGAGCAGTTGAGGATTAAAAGCCTTGCTTAATTGCCCACACTGGTTACTGTACTTGGTGGTGGTGGGGCTTGAACTTGGGACCTTCCGAACTGCAGTAAAGTCCAATGCCTTACTACCATACATCAGCAGATGTGTTTTATTTTTTATTAATAAAAAAGAAAAGAGAAAAAAGAAAGACAGTGCAGATACATACAAATTGATGTAGCTATGCAGTGATGGAGTATGATGTTTATTACTAAATAAAAATTATAATAATTGCCAAATTGCGGTGACATTAAAGAAAAAAAACACTTTAGGGTATGTTGTTACTGAAAAAAACCCACTAACTTAAGGGAGGTAACAATTAATTGACTTTGTGTTATGTTACATGAGAAGATAGTAAAGACAGAATAGATGAAGTTGTTTGATTCACTCACTCAGACCCACACTGAGCTTTCTCCCAGTTATCGCGGGTTCCTCGACTCCCTCTAGAACGTCAGTGGTATTTCTGTTATCCAAGCAAATACGCACAAATAGTTCATCTAAATGGTAAATTTGCATCCTCGTTTTATTGCTTGTGTGATTACTCGGAGCCATTAAGCCTCCTTTGTTATGATCTATGAGTATGCTTTGCAACAATATGCTCCAGCAGGACATGATATACTGTAATGGTGTACCAAAAGCCTTACGGGGCCATTTTTTTTTGGACTACCAGAGGTCAATACCATACAGTATTGAGGTTTAATCCTCTCTTGAACATCTCTATTGCAAATACACTTACAGTCACCAACAGAAGATTCAGCAAGGAGACTCAAAGAGGGTCAGAAAACTTATCCACTTGAGCTTAAGACATTATGCGCTGGTATGAATTGGCTGGAGTGGCCAAAGTGCATGACCTCGGCACAACTGTGTGTGTTTCACTCCACACAGGTCCACATGAGCAGAGCCTCGGTGAGAATACCACAGTGTCATACAGCATGTGGCCGTATTACAGTACATTTCCCTGCCTTGGAACATCCTCGCTTGTCTCCAGCTTAACCTTTGATTGTGCATGTGTGTAGAAGTATGGAACATGTTGAAATTCTTATAAGAAAATATTCACGGTATTGTAACATAAAAAAGGCAGAGCAAACCAATTTAAGTAAAAAAACAATAAAAATAAGTAAATAGATAAAATTGGCTATTGGGGTCAGACACTTGTAGAAATAAGAATTTAAAATTCTCCAAGTAAACATGGTGCTCCTGGGAAGGATGAAATAAATGTGATATTCAAAATACCAGCGCCACAATCTGTGCACATTATGATACAGCTGCCTTCTACAGCATGCAGAGGACAAGTCTGGTGCTATGGCATGCAAAGCATAATTAAAGCATTCATCATGTCAAGAGATTGGTTGACAAGCATTGTGGCATCTCTGATTTGAGCATGGGCTAGAAATTCACACGAGCCAGCTCATTTGAAAGCTTCCAAATGGTAGAATGAGGGGCAGGATTGGCAGCTTTTCATCTGTTTACACTGATATGAAATTCGCTGGTATCTGTCAGACGTGTTAGAATTCCTGTTGGTTTTTCTGTTAAAAAAAAAATATATATATATATATTGGTCCTGGAAATCTTTTCATTATCACAGGACAATTTTTTTATAGAAAGCCTGAACCGAAAAAATAAAAATAAAGTACTATGTCATTATATTGCATGATATCTCATGACTTTAGACTTAACACCTCATTATTTTCAATAACCGTTACATTATTTTAATTATTATGATTTTGATGGATGATTTGTCTGATGATTCGGTCCCTTTAATTGGCAAAATAGATTGTTGACAAATGTCTAATTTGAAGTGCCATATTTACATGCTTTAACATGTATCATAAGGATATAAATCTTAAAGACAGCTGATATAAATGTGAAAAATGAATGACCCATGTATGTATTTATTTTTTTAAACACGTTAATAATAAAATGCAATTGCATTAAGCAACATCTTGATCATTAAAGAATATACTGTGGGGGAAATAGGTATTTGCTCCCCCACAGATTTTCTAAGTTTGCCCACTTACAAAGAAATAAAGGGTCTATAATTTTTATTATAGGTTTATGGTAAAGAATTAAGACAGAATATCAACCAAAAATCCAGAAAAAGCACATGTATGGTTATGTGCTCTTGTGGTGCACATATTAATATAAAAAAGGTGCTCCTAACAACTATGTGGTGTGTGTATCAAAGCCAGCCGTCCACAAAATCTTCCGTTCAAACCTCACCACCATCGGCAAGACCAAGGAGCTGTCAAAGCAAGTCAGGAACAAGATTTTAGAACTGCACAAGGTTGGAATGGGCTACAAGACCATCAGCTAGAAGCTTGGTGAGAAGGAGACAACTGCAGGAGCGATTATTTACAAATGGAAGAGATACAAAGTAACCATTAATGGCCCTACATGCAAGATTTCACCTCATGGAGTAAGAATAATCGTGAGAAAAATGAGGGACCAGCCCAGGACTACACGGGAGGAGCTTGTGGATGATCTCAAGGCAGTTGGGAGCTCAGTCACAAAACAGACCATTGGTAACACAATACGCCTGCATGGATTGAAATCCTTCAGATCCTTTCGAGAAGACACATGTACATCCCCGTCTGAGGTTTGCCAATGAGCAGAGAAAGATTGGGATAAACCCATGTGGTCAGATGAGACCAAAATGGAGCTCTTTGTCATCAACTCGACTTGCTGTTTTCGGGAGAAGAAAAATGCCGACTACAGTATGACACTAAGAACACCACAGTCCCTACAGTCAAGCACGGAGGTGAAAACATTATGCTTTGGGGCTGTTTGGATGAGAACCTCCTGAAGATGGGTTGTGGATGGGTCTTCCAGCATGAACATGACCCCCAAACATACTGCCAAGGCAACTAAGGAGTGGCTCAAGAATAAGCACATTAAGGTCATGGAGTGGTCTAGCCAGTCTTCAGACCTTAATCCAATAGAACATTCACAGAGAGAGCTGTAACTTCGAGTTGAGAAGCAACAGACAAGAAACCTTAAACATTTTGAGAAAAACTGTAAAGAATAGTGGATTAAAATGCATCTCAAGATGTGTGCAAATCTGGTAAACAAGTACAAGAAACGTCTTCCCACTGTGCTTTCCAGCGAGGGTTTCTCTACCAAGTTTTAAGTCATGTTTTGCTCGGGGATCAAATACTTATTTTCTTCATTGAAATGCAACTTAATTCATAACATTTGTATCATGAGCTTTTTCTGGATTTTTGGTTGATATTCTGTCTCAATAATTACCATAAACCTATGATAAAATTATAGACCCTTCATTTATTTGTAAGTGGGCAAACTTAGAAAATCTGTAGGGGAGCAAATACTTATTTCCCCCCACTGTATGTTATATTAATTTTAAACACAGAGTGTGTTTTCGCACTGCATTACTGCTGTCAATTGATTTAAAAAAAATATCTAGTTAATCACAGTCTGTGATTAATAGCGATCAAACACAATTTTTAAATACTCATATTTACTTTTAATTTAAATGTGCAATGTCAGAATAAAGAAATGCGTGACAAACTGAATAGAGCAAACAGATTATGCACTTTAATAATATCTTATACATTAACATTTAACAAATGTTACATTAAAATCTCTTAAAAGGGACCGGCGCTGCATGCAGTGGCTGGTTAGTATGTGGATGTGGTAACCCACCAATGGCGGGCTCGAACCCAGATCCTCAGACACAAAATCATCGACCTAGAGCCTTAGCCAGCTCAGCCACCACTCCCACATCTTAGGTTTAATTTATTCTTGTAAAAATCGTTTCCCTTGAAGGTAGCTCGTGCACACAACTTTTTTTTTTTCAAAATTTCCATTTAGAAGCTTTTTACAATGAAACTTGTCGTTCAGCGCCTGGTGGTGTTTCCTCAGTCATCTTATTATCCGTGTTAAACGTGCAATAATTATCATGCACAGCCGGGCCATTAGGGTCAAATTTGGTTAAATGATTCATTTGCATTTGAAAAAACAAAATGCATTAAAATTTCCAGATTCATATTTTTTAAGATAACACACATTTTGCCTCCAGGTACTCAGGTTTCTCCCTGCAGTTAAAGACATGAGATGTAGTCGATTGGTGATTCTATATTGTCTGTCGTGTGTGAATGTGTGTTTGCTGATGGTGTCCCCACAGTGTCCCCCACCTTGTGCCTTATTAAGTTGCAGTGTTGGACAATAAACACAAATGTTGTATTTCAGTAAAGTAGCGATACCATAACACAAAAAATATTTTTTAGGTACAAAATAGTAAAAGTCTTCGTTTTTGCATTTCATTTTGAGGTAAAGTACAAAATATCTAATTTTTACTGTACTCAAGTGTGAAAATAAATGGACCGATAAATAAATGCAATAAATGCATGAAGAAATGAACCTAGCAGTTGTTATCTACTTTTTTTTACACTAAGGTCTATAAAGCAATTATATAAATTCTGTAATGTTTATAATAGACTTCACTTGTACAATATGGCTGTTTAAATTCAAAATTTAAATGAATCCAGTTTTCTTGTAGTTCAGCACGATAACTAACGACTCTTCTAACGTAACTTCTCCGGTGTTACCGTTTTTATATCTTGTTTGTCACTTCTTGCATTCACATTGAACACACTGCCAGCTTTCCCTCTGCATTCTTAAACCATCTGCTTGTTTAAAAAAACATATAAAAAAAAAAAAACCTACTAGTCCTTGAGATACTGTCCTAATGAGAACCAAAAATATAATGGACCAACCATTTGTAGAAAACCTCTTAAAAATACATAACACTTTTATTTTTTTTCCACTTAACAAAATAAAAGTTCTAAAAAATCTATTAATTAATTAATAAAAACTGCATAAATCATAATTACTATAATGGTAACCATTTCTTGGTTTATATAAGGGAAAATATATTATTCATCCCACAGTGGGAACATTTTAAACAATATATACGGTACGAATACTATAAGGACGAGTCAAAAGCTATATGCACTGCGGTTATTTAAAGCTTCGGTTGGCTGCACTGTTTTATCAGCACTTTTCATTCAAACCTACCATCTCTCCAGACACTGCTGTGTGTACGTGTTACATCAGTTCATTTGTAGCAAATCTAGACGTCCCACTCGTGATTTGCATGAAAGAAGAGCAGCGTGCAGTGATTTGTTTTTTGAGGTCTGAGTGTGTAACTGGTGCCGGTATTTATCAAAGACTTTGTTATTTTGTTATGAAAAGTGTCATGAAGAAGGTGTATAAATGGATAGATCAAGAAAGGTCGCACAAGCGTTGGCCGTCAAGAAGTATCCGGACACCAGCCGGACTCCATGTCCACGTCCGATGACACTACGAGCCTGAGAGTATGGAACAGAAACATCCTCAATCGCCAACCGAGAAAAAAAGGTGGACCATCAGCTGGAAAATTCATCAATGCTTACATTACAGTTTTCTGGTATTCTCGAGGGCCAGAAGTATTGGAACATTATCATGAAAAGGTGCTCGTTACAGTAAGACGCTTATTGAAGATCTGAGCACTGAACTTCAGATTAAACACAGGGGACTGATAGCCGAGGGCGTCGTGATGCAGTATTACATGATGATGACCACACTTCTACCCACAATGCCGACTGAAAACCGCCCTATGAGGATGAAGATTCACTCCTAATGAACAGGTATAGACAGTCCACTCAGCATAAAACATTTTTAAAATGAGGGAATACGAAAACTTGTGGACAGATGGACAAGGTGTATTAAAAAGCAAGGAGATTAATGTCGAAAAATTATGATAATTTTTGACTCACCCTCGTACACATGGCAAACATTTTCTGGCTCGGTGAATATACTGTATAATCAGTGACAGGTTTTTAACTGTACGAGTCTACGGTATGTGCTGAACATCACGCTACTTCATAATCTGATCATTTAGTGAACACCGGGAAGCTCATTTGGAGGAAGAAACACATGTAGGCTCTGTTAGCACACCGTATGGTCAAGGCTGTGATGTACTATACACTTTATTCCTTCCTGGCAGGTATTCAGGACGAGATGTCTTTATAATCACACGGTCCCCACTCGTCATTCACTGAGCAAAGCAGAGGAAAGCTCATTCGAGCAGCAGGTGCAGCTCTTTTCTCTCTCTCAGGACGGATTATGCTGAGCACAGATATGACTACTTATTCACCCTCATTAGGCCGCGTTTCCCTCACAGGTAAATACTGAATATGGAAGCTTAAATTTAGACTACTACTTTATATCCTGTCTAACAGACTTTAAGCCAGTTATTCCGAACCAGTAATTCCTAAGACTTACCGCCTATTTGTCTGTTTTATAGGTTTACTGGATTGAATCTCGCGTTCCAAAATGAGGAGACAATGATCTGGACAAGAGCGCACAACGTACTGTAGTGTATGTAACCTGAATATCGGTTTAACACAATTTGCCTATTTTGTGTGCTAGAAGATTAGTGCATAGCCCTAATGTGAAGTATTTGGATGAAAACATATTCTCAGTCATACAGTGCAAGTCTTGATCTGTTTCAGAGGGATGTGTTTTTTGTTTGGTGGAGAAAAAAAGTGTCAGGTTGTGTTATGTGACAAAAGAGCATCAGCCAGGATGAAAGGAAAGGTGTTCAAGACAGTGGTGAGACCAGCAATGCTCTACAGTTTAGAGACAGTGGCGCTGAAGAAAAGACAGGAGGCAGAGCTGGAGGTAGCGGAGATGAAGGTGTTGAGGTTCTCTTTGGGAGTGACAAGGATGGATAGGATCAAGAATGAGTTCATCAGAGGGACAACCCACGTTAGATGTTTTGGAGATAAAGTCAGAGAGGCCAGATTGAGGTGGTTTGGACATGTTCAGAGGAAAGATGGTGAATATATCGGGAGAAGAATGCTGAGGTTGGAACTGCCAGGCAGGAGGTCTAGAGGAAGACCAAAGAGGAGATTTATGGATGCAGTGAGAGAGGACATGAAGTTAGTTGGTGTGAGAGAAGAGGATGCAGAGGATAGGGTTAGATGGAGGCAAATGATTTGCTGTGGCGACCCCTGAAAGGGAACAGCCGAAAGACGAAGAGGAAGAAGAAGCCACACAGTGATCTATGAAAATATTCCAGCATTCAAAAAGCATCTAACGTAAGTCCTGAACCAGTGAGAAACAGGTGATCAGGAGGTGATTAGTAACAGACGAGAGGGGAAATGAGGTCGCTGCTGAGGTTGCAATCAATATTTAATTACTATATTTAGGGGCTTTGCAGCCTAAAACATTTCTTCCTGTTTCTTGAATTTAATCTACAGAATTTAATTTAATATGAATGAATAAGGGATGGCTAAAATCTCTCTCTCTAAGTACTGTAATTCAAGCCCATTTTTATTCATTTCACTGGATTCTAAAGGATGTCCCCGATGACCCCAGCTGGTCTTTCCTCTAACAGATTTTAATTGGTACACCGGGTCACATTAAAAATGCACATCGCCATTATCAACAGCTTCCCAAACCCCCTTTTTTTCCTTCTTAGATGTTTCTTGGCGATAGAAAAGTGCAGCTTTTGCCGAGTCTCTAATATGCAGCAGCTTTTTTTTTTTTTCCATATGAAAAAATGGGCAGATTTAATAAAGTAATTCCACTGAGCTCAGTTATTACATAATAATAAAAGTAAATTCATTTTAGTAACTTTAGTTGGGTTTAATCAACTTCACTACTTCTAGCTGGTGGTACTGTATATTGGTTTAGCAAGAAATACTATATGTGTATACATGTTTAAGGGTCTGTATTATAAATTAGACTTTGTACAGAGTAGCAGTCATGGACTAATGAACTGCAGCATGATCGTAAAAATCTGTAACTAAAAACGCTACCAAACAAATTAGTAATATAAAATGTTGTTTCTGTAAACTTGAAGCAATAATGCTGGGAGAGATTATAAATGGAGAAAGTTATGTCTAATAGGGTGACTCACTCTCGCCATGCAAGGTCAAGCGTATAGAAAGCAATGAACGACGTTTTCTAATTAATTCATTTCTATAATCATCTTTAAAGAAAGAAAGGAGTGTGTAAGCTCTCCATTAAGCCACTTTTATTATTATTATTATTATTATTATTATTATTATTATTATTATTATTATTATTTTGTGTTAAAAACACCTTTATATTGTCAATATGCTCTTTTTAAATAATTTGTAAAATGTATCTTTTTTTTATTCTAGGTTTCAATTTATACTCTTGTAGCAGATATACGAAAGTCAAATAATTGCAATTTTTTTTTTAAAGAAATATAAAATATATTTTTGTGATGATGGATGTTGCACAAAAAGTCCTGTAATTTTCTAACCCATGGCCCATATACACTATACTGGGGTATACAATAAAGCAAACTTGCTGTCGTTCAGTAATGGAAGAGTACAGTAAGCAGAAAACAAACATGAATAAACATTTATATAATTTTCCTCATTTGCCAAGCCATGACTCATAATGCACTCTTTCATTTCAGAAACCTGTTGCTCTCTCTCAAACAGAGTCAAGCCTTTTACAGCTCCAATGTGTGCCTTGCATGAAATAGAGTTTTAATGGAATGTATCTGATATTTTAATATTAAAATATTATCCCGTGCCATTACCCTAAGCCATTACAACAGAACAGACTCAACTTGCCTTAGTTTAATGGCCTAAGACACGCCATTGCTAACTGTGTAACTCACTTTGTGATTAATGTAATCTAACTGGAAGTATATGATGCAAATCGTTACTGTACGTACTGCATTACTGACTGAGCATGTTGACGGTGGTCGACATTATTAATACAACATTTATTATAGGACTCTCTATGCACAAAACAGGTGATGTCACTGACTAGTTCTCGCCTGTCTGGCTGATGAGTTGTGCATGAGACATGGCCTGAGTCATCTCCAGACCTAAACTCAATAGCAAACTGTTGCATAACGGTGAAGGATGCAGAAGCAGACTAGGATTAACTTCATATGAAATAATGATTGATTGATTGACTGATTGATTGCATTTTATTGGCATAAAACAGCACACTATTTTTATTATCTTGATTAATTATTCTTATTATTAATTCTTACAATCATGATTGTCATTATTTTACCAAATGTCATTAAAACATTGAATTTCATCACAACCTCCGTCTCAATACTTTCGGCCCCCACTGTACTGTACTGTAGATGTTAAATAACACATGAGGGTTGTATCTGTTTGAATGAATTCAGTGTCGTCAGATAAGAAGGAAGCCGGGCGAAAAAATCCATTTACATTAGCCCATAATATACAGTGTACGCCACAGGCCAAACATATTTCACCAAAACAACGTCGATATTTTTATTTACTTTTTAATCTTTCCCAGGCTGTCTTCCTGCAGAGATAATGTTGGTTATGGAGACAGTTTTACAAACGCAGTGGTAAAACCATCTGCTAAAGACGTCTAAAGCCCTGCGAGCGAAGAGTGATTTTCTCGCACAGTGGATGTGTCACAGACTTGCCTTTCACCTCGTGATTTCCATGCAGGGCCGTTCGCTTATACAGTATTTTCCGCTTTCTCTCTCGGTCCCGTTTCCACCCGATCCTGTAATTAGTTCGCTAGCTGATTATGTCCACCTGTTCCGTCCTACTGCTTGAGTGTTGTTGTATGCCATATTGCCTTGCAAAATCTTATCATATTTTTAAAAATAATTCTTTTTCTCCTATTTGAGGGTGGATGGTGGATGTTCACAGAATTCAGATGAGATTATATACTGGATTTACTGTAAGAGAGCAAAACAACCAAACAGTAAATAAATAAATAAAAACCAACCAGTGACTACTTTGAAAGCATTTGCGTGTGAAGAGTCACGGCTGATAAGCATCGGTGCTTATGCAAGCAGTTTGATTAAACAATACAAATCTCCTGCCTCCTAACGATCCACCCCCAGGTACCTGTAAATCACTCCAGCCTTTCAGAGACACGTCTGCCCACACTTAACCATCCTAATACCCAGAGTTAAATAACGACTCCATCTATTTGTAAAGATGAGGGCCGACCTCTGCACCGATTTATTCTGATAAGACACCAAAAAGTATGAAGGATTTGCCTTCATACTTCAGGAGGTTTCCACCGTCCGTCCCTGCCTACCAGCCACAAGTCATGTGCCTTCTGCTAATTAATCTGATTTTGAGCTTTGCTCTGCTGACAGCCTTGCAGGGAGACGTCTCTTCTAATAGAGGATCTGTTTCTAGCCAACTTGTCTGCCATGTCTGACAAGTCCATAACAAGTCAGGTTCTCCGTATCTTGACGCCAACCTGCTGGCCTGCTCTCTTAGAGAAAATTTAAAGCAATGATGCTAACCCGGTCATCGCACTGAAAGTTGCATCCTTGCAGCGTAAAATCTCTAATTCACACTTTAAATCCCTCGGCTTGTCCCCTTCTCCCACTCAAGACCTTCTTCCATGCTTATTAGGAATCTCAACTCACTATGGAGGTCTTGTTTTTTTTTTTGTTTTTTTTTTAAATACGATGCCCCTACTTCTCTCGAGCTTCACCAAACAGAGCTAAGCGCAGCAAGCAGAAAAGCAGTGTTTTAAGTGCTCTCATAATGTTTCATTAAATTACCCCTATTCACCAGTCGTAGTTGCCAGCATCGCTTCTTAGAGTGCATTTTTTATTGAAGTTTAGGATATATAAAAATGAATAACATCTAAAAAAAAAAAAGAAAGAAATAGCACGCTCTCAATCGTGTTGCTAAACCGGCCACGTGTATCCTGTGCGTCTACAGCATCTGAATACGAATGAGTTCGCTGTGCTGTTGCATTTTCCTCCAGGAAAACAAAGCTTGAACTCTCCGTACATATTATGCACTTAAGCTCTGCGGAGAATAAGTTTAACCTAAACGCGTGCTACACTGCCGCTGGGTTCGCCCTACAACATTGCTGAGTTAAATGCAGAATTTAAGCAAATAGCAGGCCCGCATTTATCATATGGAGGAGAAAAAACAAACAAGAACTTCCATTTATTAAAAAGAAGAACAGCAAGCGAGTGGAAATGATTCCACTCACGTCGCATCTATCAGCTACAACGACATTGTTCTGCTTATAAATGTCACGGCGAGCAAGTAAATACAGATGTTTATCTACCACTTAAATGTGAATTGCCCTGTTTGGACTGAGGACGCTGCAATTTATCTGAATCTTCAGAATCTGAAGCACAATGTGTAGGAATACTTTATTTCACAGCATTCTCAAATCTGGTTGGTCAGAAATTGTTTGTTTGTTTGTTTTTGTTTCTCATAACAGAAGCTCAGACAGTTTGTTCCAGCTATTATTTAAATGATAGCTTCATAGACATAGAAATACTGTATACTGTACATCTCGCCACAGTGAATAGACCAGGCGTCTCAGAGTAGGAAATTGTTCCTAAGTGGCCAAAAATTCTCAGAATGACACCTTTTTCCTCCAAAAGAAATATTTTTAAAATTCTTAGAATAGGAAATCACTCCCATCGCCACCAAAATGTAGGAGGCTGGCTAGGAGGAGCGAGAAAACGGCGTTCTAGTAACACTGAGTGACATGGAGCTCATCAAAAACATGTTCTGACAAAAATGGAATACTTTTTATTTATTTATTTTATTTATTTATTTATTTTTTGTAATCACGTGTGGTGTTTAACTGGTCTAATAAGGAACATGTCGTATGCTGTCTCCGCAGGTGACTGATGCTGTAAGTATTTTGTAAAACCGAAGATGCGGCTTTTTGGGGATAATAAATAAAATGTCACTCTTACAGCACCGCAGATCACACGCAGATTCAGAAGTCGTGCAGCGTGAAGTCTGTGATCAACAAGCTGCATTCATGCAGTCGTGGGAATCATCCATGGTACACATATTAAAATAATTATATACATTTTATATACTTATCTTAAATAATTTTAATGTGTTTATTTTAAATTCTCTGTTATAAGCAGCACTTCGGCGTTCCTCCGTGTTCAGGGGTTCGTGCGGCGAACGGACAGGCGCGTTGACGCTTTTACAAATTGTCTAGGGCGGATTTTTCCTTTAATTATTCCTTCACATTTATTCCCTCCTCCGAAAGCAAGACGCTCTCATCCTCTCTCCGGTTTCAATCAGTTGTACTTGTATGGCAGATGCTCCATAAAATCTAAAGGCAACAGTAAATAGGGTAAATGTTTTTTGTTTGTTTGTTTGTTTGTTTGTTTTTTAACAAAGGAAACCATGTTTACAGTATAATCACCGGTATGTTAAAACATTCTGTATGAAGATGTTTGTTTAACATTTATGGAAGGAGTCGCCAGTGTTAGTTCCTGTACGGGTCAGCCTGTTTTCTAGCATGGGAAAGTTTTCAGGTTTTTACTCAGGTTTCATCTTATTTACTTAAAAAAAGAGGTTGATGTGTACGTATATTAGTTATTGACCTTTTGCAAACATGATGCAAAAAAAGTTACACCATTAACCAACATTATATTAGTATTTCCATTGATAATTATCTTGGAGGTGTATTTCTTTAAGCGTTCTAATTAATACCTAACTAAGGGTTCTGGGATTAAATCCCATGTAGTGTTATATGAAAAGTTGTGACAGACACCAATTATTGCCCTTAATCAGGGGTTAGAGCGGGATTTGGGATTCAGCCTTGTGTTACAGTAGAAGCGAGTTCGTAATATACTTCGCTATACCAGTAAAACACTGGACGGTTTAGAGGCGATTCAGAAGGACTTGGAAGCAGTTACGTTTGAGACAAAGTGTTTTGAAAATGACAAGGTTACAGTATCAGATCAATGGAGGAAAGCTTGAGAAGGAACCAGGCTTACCCTTTTACATCTGTGTACATTAAAGCCAATTACAACTAATAGTGTTAAAAGAATGTTCAGCATGTGCATATCGAGAATAACAACCCTGAGAGCAGGATTTATGATTACACCAGCATTTCTCATTTTTCAAGTCTACAGTAAGCAGGTGTACTGAAGCAAAGGTGCTTTGGGGAAGCGAAAATCCATCTGGGACCATCCACGGCAACAGATATTGAGTCACAAGTGCAGATCATCCAAGCAGAAGTAGAGCATTAAGATGAATCAGGCAGGTCTGGAGGATGAAAGAAAAATCTGCCAACAGCATCGCATCAGGCTGAAGGACTGAACAAACAGCTCGAAATCTTTGTCCTTAAAGGAGTGTTTAATAAACCTGGATCGAACTGGAAAACATACGGAGATGAAGCTGCGGTTCAGCCGACTAGCAGTTCAGCAAGCATGTAGAATCCCATTAACTGTGGATAAGAATGAGTCTATTTTAGGGTGAACCCTTGTCATCTCGCTTAAATCATCCTCAGCCTACAACCAGAGCAGGATGAATCTTCAGCTCTACACCCATGAACAGTGTAATGCATGGGGATTTATCTATAATTTATTCAAACTCACTTATGCATGTGTTTATAAAAGGGAAGCTTTTAAACGCTGCCAATTGACAGATTTGAAAATATTTCCAAAAAGCAGAAACCAATATGCATTAGCCAACTCAGGAGAGAGTTTCCAGATGAACTCGGTTCACTCTTAGATCTGTTAAGGTTTTAATTATAACATTAAAAATGGCTGCCTTTACTGTATGTTCTAATAAGTCTAATGAGGGTAATAACAGTGAGATTAAATATTATACCTTCACAAAGTCTCCTGCATGTCACCCATTACTTGGGTATGTAATAAGATATACTGTACTGTATACACGGTATTTCACTCTCATGTAGCAAATATAAATTCCTCAAACTGACTGAAGGAGCTTGTGTTGATAAGGTACGCTCTTAAAATAAATGGACTGGACCTTTATATATCCGTGTGCCTGTGAAAATGAATGGGATGAATTCTTTAATTAGCTTTTAGAGCAAAGCTTTAAAGGTGCAGGCTAATTAGCAGCTGAAAGGTCAATCTGCCCAACCATGGTGTCCTGTGTATGCTATATGATGTGGTCCTTACTGTAAGGTCCAATTACTGTATGTACAGTATTAAGACTCGAACAAACATTAACTCTTAGGAGCCTTTCGATCCTAAATAAAATATATTTAGAAGTGAACTAAAATCTTTAGGAGCCAAAATGAGACCCTTTCCGTAGCGTAACCAGGTGGATGTACAGTATGTTCTGTAGGCACTTTGATTGAAACTGAAGCCTTGGGTACAGCAAACTTAGTTAGTTGGGCTTTACTGATAATGATGACTTTTGAGTGGACAGGAAGGGAGAAAAAAGTCAGAAAATTTTCATTTGCCCATTTGGTTTTCGTGTTGATGTTCCTTGACTAACATTAGTTAACTTTAGCTAATACATTTAACACAGTTAAAAAAATGCCACCAAATACTGCTCATTCAGTCTCTCTAAGTGATTGTTTGTGCGTGCATCCAAGTACTTTTCCATGAAAATCTATGGATAACTTGTCGCCAACTTGCTGAAGAGACGCATCTGTGTGTGTGAACTGCTGTAAATACAATCATTCACCAACACCACTCGCACATTACAGGAACTCAGCTAAGAGTTATTGCCACGTCCCCCATACAGTCCTGACCTCGCTCCAAGACATTTCCACATGGCTCATTAGTGGAGTTCCTGGGAGGCCGGAATTTCAGACATAAATCAGACAGAGAGTCCGATCACGGCTCCGGCGTACTGAGAAAAACTTTTTACCTTAATGGTGTCCAAGCTCTAGTGAAACACTGGGATAAGTGCATTAGTGTATCAGGGGATTATATAGAGACATAAAGGAAGTTTACACTCTGTGAACTGTGTTCTGTTATTCTGTACAATCAAAAGTCCAGGTTTGACTTTTTGGAAAACCAAAGTTGTTATACAGTATTACAGACAGGCACAAGCAAAAACAATACCAGCAAGAGTCTCTTCCTGTGTTTCATGGGTCAGATGATAGGACGTATTAAATTAAATAAATAAATAACTGCATTACTTCTTTAACCCAGGCCCACTTAAATCCAAATACAGATGCAGATATTCGGAGCACTAAACAGATACGGCGATGACACCCTTAGTGTCATTAGGGAGGTGTGAGTAACGCTGTGCTATCAGCAACATGGAACCATCTAAGTATGCTAAACCTACAATTAATGCAGATTTAAAAGCCTTAGGCCTCATTAAAGTGTAATTTGTGCAAAGCAGCCAGAGCGCAATGGCACTATAGTTTTAGGGACACATGTCCCAGAGCACAGCAGGATTCTGTTTTATTTAAAGCTGTTAAATCAACATCGCAGGTAGTCGTGGTGCAGCTTGCCAGATTGCAACCATCTCCTGAACTGTTGACCTAAAACTGAATCCAAGTGCAGTCACTCCTTTTCACATTTCTTATAGATTTTTTTTTTCACTCAGTTAAAATATTCCACAGCTCTGCTCACTAACTGCTCTGCCTTTAAGGACGTGTAAGCAGAAATATAACAGCAGGTAATAGTAGAGTGCTGAAATGAGAGTTAATTGAAGCTCCACTATGCCATAACTACGCCCACATAAATTTAATTAGGTTTACACTTTATTTACAAGATGTATAAATTTAGATTTGTCCAAGAATTTTTTTTTTTTTTAATGTTCTGTATATTAGAAATGCTGTAGCCAATAAAGCTTAGAGCATTTTAGACATTATTTTCTTTGATGTTTTTTCAGCACTAAATTGGCAATATGGTGCACTGAGTTTACGTTTATTTTACTTGGACGACCCAAATGTGACTGAACAATAAAAAAAAAAATGAAAATGGATCACATAGGCAAAGAAATAGCACAGATACACATGTTTTAATAGTTGTTTTCGATTGTTTCTATAACCAAATAATAACAATAATAATAATAATAATAATAACAATAATAATAATAATAATATGCTCATTTTGAGAGTTTTACATTTTTGTGATGTCATTCCCATATTCTGGTATTGGTAAAAAAGTTACCCTTTACAAAAATAAAAATAACTTTTTCTCTACCTGCCATATCTGAAAACCCAAATGCACAGTTTGAAGGCTTCCATACTGTATAAGCACTTTTTACTTTTTTTTGAGTCGTCATTGACCTACAGTATGCTGTGTTGCCAGCACATATCTGCTTGAACTGAGCCAAGTACCCACTACATCCACAAAAAGTATTTTTAAAAAACTGTGAACGCAGTAAGAACTTGTACAATTTGTACTAGGAATGCAGTAGAACATCAAAACACAGGAAGAACTTAGTAGGAACGCAGTAACGATGGCGTTGTCTAGTTAACAGCCTAACTAACAATTTTTCTATGAGACTTCTATGACAATCATGGCACAGATGGAAAAGATTGGATGGCATTCTGACCGAGTTATTTATTAGGAAGTCACTGCATTACTGATACGTCAAAGAAATTCTTGAAACAACCTCTTCAGGCTTGTGCTATGACCATGGTAGGTACATACAGTACCACCTTGTTGAAGAATGCAATAAGTTCATATCACATTCTTCTGGTGCTTACCACATTTATGGTGCATATATATATATATATATTATAGTATATATATCAGGTTCAGAGAATTTACATACTGTAGTACAAACTCCGTTTGATCTCATCTGAACCTCATGACTGGACCTGATCATGTGCATCATAGGAAATCAGTGACAATATGATAGATGTGGCTAGAAAGTAGTATGAACTTGTTAAATGCACATTGTTCGACATATTTTGTCCTTGTTCTTCAGTATTTTTATGATGCAGTGGGAACTTCATGGTGTTTATCAAAGTGTAACTGGGGTTAAGAGTCCTGAACTGTCCAATAAAACAACTCTTACATTCCTAAACATGATCTGATGTACAGTACCACAATAGAGTCAGATATACTACAGTACATAACAGTAAAAATTAAGTTAAGGTTATAAAACTTTTTTTTATGTAGATTTCTATGCTCCTCTTGGTTTATTGCTTTTTTGGTTTGTTTTCATTATATCATATATTGTTTTATTAATTATATTAACATTTTCTTTTTATTACTATAATAATAATAATAATAATTATTATTATTATTATTATTATTAGTAGTAGTAGTAGTAGTTATAGTGATCTTCTAAATGTTAAATCATTCGTGTAGTATAGCATTACCATAGAAATGAATCAATTACATCATTTAACACTTCTAATTGCTGCTTATGAGTAATTTGCACATCAGACAATCCATTTAAGATTAAGTTACACATGCTGTCAAGAGCAGATGCATATGAACAATGTCCGAGCATTCAAGCAAGAAATAAAGCGAGATAAAGACACAAAGCACACTGAAGGGAGACGCTACTGTAACTAAAATAAAGAAACCAGTGTACAGGTCTTGATAAAAAAAAAAAAATGCAATAGTGGTCACAGACTTAATGACGTGATTGAAAGGATTGGATATGCGACCAAATATTAAGTGGTGCTTCCCGTAATTTACTTTTGGACCATCCGTTCCCATATTTTTGCTCATTTAGACAGTGAATGGTGAATATCGTCAACAGAAGGCTGAAATTCTGAACTATCACATAGTCATCCTTTGTTTTCAAACCTCTTCAACGTATAGCAAAACTTTGTTTTTAACCTTTCCTTTGCAATAACTTGTTCAGTTGGACTCCTTTCTTGTAGGAACATGATTACAGGTTAAGGGCCCCTTTGGAAAACGCCAGCTGTGAGTAATATTTCAAACTGAACATGCCAGGTAGGAAATGGAGCCTTAGGGACCAAAGTGTGTCTCCTGAAACCTAAAAATAAAGATTCAAGCCGTGTAGTGAATGGAAACAGTGATATTTCACTGAAAGGAACACGAGCTGATGTCGTTTCTTTCTGTATCTGTGAATAAACAGTTGCACTTTGCCTTCTTTTTAATTCTCTTTGATATTTCCTTGTTCCTTGATATCCTACGAGACAATATTCACGAAAAACTTTCTACTAGGTAATTTACTGTAGCAGGAGGTAAAAATGCTACTAAGAAGTAGCTGATAGCATTTATTTATGCGTTTGTTTATTTGTTTCCTTCAGTTCTGTTATTTATTACCAGGCATGTTGGAGTATTACATAAAACGACTTGTTTCTGGAAAGAGCGGCTGTTTGAGTTGTCATGATGCTCCACTGTAGTCACCATATGTGCGGGAAGTCTCTGGCAGTTCTCTTGCTCTTCACCCACATGCACAATCCCCTTGCTGAATGTTTAAGATGTTGACAGTACCTACGCATGTTATAAACACCAGGAAAAAATATGCGCTGAAAAAGAAAAAGATAAACACATGGACACTGATATGTGAAGGGCAGAAAAAACACTGTAGCTTTATTTCCACTGTAGCTCAGTATTAAACGGAATAAAATACCGTACAGCAGTTTGTCCAGTAACTCCATGTTGTGAAGTGTTTTATTCCGCTTATACCATAGGAAATTGCTAGCAGTTGTCTACATTGTTAATTCAAAATGATGTCATACTTTTAAATCCTATTATGATTACATTTATTGTTTTTAGAACTTTAGAATAATTTAAGGAATAACAACCACAGAAGTGCGTCGGTAAGTTTCCTCTTAAGAACTGAAATCTTCAGAAGGTTTTTGGCGGAGAAGCGAATGAACCAAGCTGAATCAAACACCGGATAAGTTGCGCATATACCCAGGTGTCGGGGAAAAAAAATAAATGAAAAGGTTTGTGTCAGTGGAAAGCCAAGCAATGCAAGTTTACTTTTCTTTTTTTTTTTTGCATTTTTTGAAAGATTTAGTGAAGACATAGCACCATAGGACAAGAATATGATCAAGGACTATTATTATATTATATTATCAAAGCAAGAAGAAAAGGGAGCCACTTTCAGTTTAATTTTTAAAGCAAGAGAGGAATCCTAAATTAAGGTTAAGTAAGGTTTGATGTCTATACTGTATTTCTGCAAAAATATTTGTCATATTGGTAATATTTTGGGTGGCTGTAACGGATTACCTGCATTTATATTATATATCAATTATTTTTTATATGAGAGAATGCGTTCCGATACCACTGTATAAGCAACAACTACTGTATGTCCGTTCACCAGGCCCTCCTCCCTCGTACTTGAATGCAGCTTAATCAGAAAGCCACTAACCCATTTCTTAGTACTTCCCGTGTTGGAAAAAATACAACTTGGCCTTTGGTTACAAAGAGCTGACACTGGAGACTCCTTCCCTACTTTATCCACTTTCCAATCCACAAGTTGGTTCTACAGAAACAGTGAGATCATTAATGCATCCACACCTTTTGTCCAATCATAACCAAGAATTTAATAGTAGTAGGGAATAAAGAACAATACACATATTGCAGAAAGTCTGATTTTCAACCCAGTTGTTCCTACAAGTTAAACGATTTCACAGGCATAAGAGGATCACAGTCTCACTGAGGATCAGATGTGAGTGACTAAAGAGAGGTAGGGCACCTTTGTGTAAAATTGATTTTGTTGTTGCGGTGCAGTACAAGAACCACTCTTGAGAAATGGAAAGGTTTGATTTTTTTTCTTTCTTTCCATTTTTTCATCCCTTTACAATCAATAGCGTAGGCATTTCATAATTGATAGCACTAGAGTGAAGATGCAAAAGCTTCCTTGTATTTATTTTTCCCCTGAATATCATGGATAATCAAACTGGGTCACACAGCTCTCTCATTATAGCCCTCAGCGGCAGGGGAAGCGGAAACTGAGACGGCACCGGGACGAGCAGTAATCAGAAAAATGCAAGAAACGTCCCGAGAGAGACACTATAAATTGGATGCAAAGAGGTGAGACGTCTTTGTCTTTCATATCAGCGACAAGATCAAAGTCAACGCACTGTTCTAGCTGACACAGCACAATATTTATTTGTCAAGGGCAATGCTCTAAAATAATGTATTAGTTAAAAAAAAAAAAAAAAACATATTGTCCATGTTTGCATTTTTCTTTTTCCTCCGTGACATTTTCTGACTAAACTGATGAGTCACGCACGGAGACCAAATGTCGGTACGTCAGCACTTGGTGGTGTTGGACCGACGCTTCAGAGCTTAATCTGTCATTTCTACAGAATGAACACAGCAATGTGAAGTGTACAGGTAAAAAGAAATGCAGGTTTCAAAATGAGATATTCAGTACGGCTAGAGAATAATGAGGTCCACTTGTGTTTTTCACGAACGAATGAGTACAAGACTAATTCTTAGTCTAGCATTAGGCAGTATAAGTGTTATTTTAGACAGACAGGATGAGCGCTGATGTCATTCCTCATATCACTAGGACCTCATATCTTTCAGGGTAATTTTGTTAATGGTCATAGAGGCTGGTCTTTATGTCATGGAGTATCGTTGCTATATACCAATTAAAGAACCTATATATAGTGGCTAGGGTTTGGGCGTTGGATGGGGATTGAACTTTGGCCTTCCGTCTGGTAGGGGAGAAACTCACCACTGAGTCACCAATGACCCAATGACCAGTACCAGTCAAAAAATTAGCATAACAGTTGTTATTTTTAGACATAAGGGTCAGCTTTTCTGGAACAGTTCTTACAAGAACAGTATTGTTCAAGTGCAAAACCCATCAACTGTCTCTCATGAAGACCTTCCCAGCTAAGCAAGACCAAAACTGAGCTCTGCTGCAGAGGAGAAGTTCATTTAGAGTCACCAGCCTCAGAAATCACCAATTAACAACCAGCACCTCAGATTAGAGCCGTTATGAAGGATTTATAGCAGAGCATAAGTAGCAGATACATCTCAATACATACAGTAGTATATTAATTATTAAATAAATGCAGTGTTATCTCGGCATATGAGTTTAATCCATTCCGGAGATGAGCTTTTAAGGTAAGATTTTGTATTGTGAAACGCATTCTCTCATAGGAAATAATGTAAATGCAGATAATTCGTTCCAGCCTCCCACAAGAATATTACCAGTATTACCAGTTTCTAACACTATAATCATATTTTTGCACATAAAAACAACCAAAACATTTAGGAAAGACACTTAAATGAAGTAAAATATGACATAAATAGAAATTAAAACTCAATACTTGCACGGCACACTTATACTGTGAAAAATTATCTTATTGTTGGTTTTTATTAAAATACATGTCCTCTATTTTTCTTTATCTTTGTCATTACTTTTTTAAGCTGCTATTGCTTACATTTTATTACACTTTACTGTATGGACTATTTTTTTTAACATATTTTATATTGTAAATTACAGTATGTGTACCCTCCTTTTACCCTATCATGCTTGAGAGGCGTAAACAAAGTAAGAATTTCATTGTACTAGTACATATGACAATAAAACTCTTGACTCTTAACCATAATTTATGATTTAGGTTGAACGCGGCTCCCTTTTCTTCTTGCTACCGTCCTTGACAACATATCGCAGCCACATAATGGGTTTTTATTAAGCGTTGTAGACTGTTTAATCTGTTCTCATATGATGTATTGCCCTACCAGTGGTTTTGGTTCCACGTTTTTACTCTCACAACACTTTCTCTCCAAATCACGAGGGGATCCAGGTGACCCAATGAGGTCAGCTGACCATGTTTAAATGTAAGGGGCGAGGCCAGTGCTCTGTTGTTCATGTGCACACGACTGGTCGCCATTAGGACTGTGAATGGATTATTCACCATTGGGACAGTATCAATGGACAGGGTCTTGTTTATCATCATGCTCCAAGATTCTCTCAAAAAGCCGGTGAGGCTGATACAATACCAAAACCGAAAAAATGTTGTATATAGTTGTAAATATTAGTATTTTGTGAACTGTATTGTCTGTATTGTACAATAAACATTTGGGTTTGGTATATTGAATGTTGTTCTTTTGACCAGCTACTGAATGTGCATAAAAAACAGAAGTACAGGTCCGCATGACCGGCTATGCATGGCCAGTCGAAATTTTGGTTTGTAAGTCGAAAATTAGTAAGCCGGGCTGTTCGTATGTCGAGGGTCCACTGTACTTTGTATTGATGGATCTTTTTTAAAGGGACTAAAAAAAAAACTTACTATAAAAATAAAAGGCCACTACATTATAGATAATTAAAAGTGTGCTTGTTTATTACGGCACAGTTCTTGGCTGTGTGTAAATCTGCACATTTTTTTAATTATTATTATTTCTTGACAGGCAATTAGACAGATTTACATTTATTACTACTGCTACCAATTCCATTAAGAGAGATAAATGTTGTGGACTCTACATCCATTTCTAAACCCAGCCAGTCTTCTGTCCCACTGTCTGTCAAAATCATGTACAGCTTGGAGAGTTTATGTCTAAGGCAAGACAAATCTTCACAATATCTAAAAGACTTAAAGGGCGCTAATTAGGGTTAATTCACCTTTTGATGAATTTTAGACGTTCAGATGGGTCCCCCGTGTGTGTGTGTGCACACATAACATAAAATTCTACAGACAATTCCAGGACAAATTGTGAAGTTGGGCTGCGTGGATGCATCTGCCTCGGTGTGGCTGAGTCACACCTAGAGAACGTAGCCTGATCTCTTTCAAAGACTTAAATAGGAGGATGTGGTGCTGTTTCATGGACCGATAACTCAGGAACGGTTAATCCTGGAGTGTTCATTTTTTCAGTCAGAATACTGGGTTGATTAGCTAATCCTAATAATTTTAAAAATAGTTTTTTGTTAAGTTTCTTCGCGGCCAGGTTTCAAGGGGTATTTTTTTTTTTTTTTGATCAACATGATTTTTTTTTGTAGAATAGTAATTTTCATGTCAGATTTTTATGTTGTTTAATACGATTTCTCTCATTTTCTAATCGGAAACAAAATCAGGAGTTAGGACTGAAGGACCAAAAGGGTACAGCACACGTCCGAAATAGTTGACATGGTGCATTTTTAGCAAAATACCCAGCTGAATGTTTTAATATAAGCTTCATGGGTTGCGAGCAAAACTGAGGGAGCTGAACCCGTCTAGTCTGACTCAGAAAATCTAAAAGTTTGCAAAAAAAAAAAAAAAAAAACATCAATACAATCTTTTAGAAAAGTAATAGTCATTTACTATAGCCATAGCAATATCATAGCAATAGTCAAGCCATTTAGCCCAATCCATCCATCCATCCAACCCACATTTACAGTAGTGACAAAGTTTTTGCATAAACCCTCTTCAGGCTCAGTTCTGGCAAATATACATTATGGAGACCTTTGAAACCTAGCTTGAATTTTTATTTTATTTTATTATTATTATTTATTTATTTATTTTAATCCAAACAAAAAAAATCCCCTTTTTAAACTGTGTGTGTATAGCGCTCTTTCCTACTCTACCCCAAGAGAAATATTCTTCCAGGCTCTGTGCCATAGTCATATAAGCTGGCTCGGACCGGCTTCATGCTATCAATGAAACTAAATCTCTATAACTGCATTCTGTTCATTTTCATTACACTCAAGTCAGAGCTGAGCAACTGTTTATATTATAGACTGGCATTAAATTAAAGATCCAGTACACCAATCAGAATAGTGAATAAAAATGTGATTTCAAACGTTATTATTACTTATGACTTCAAATTATACGATATCCTATTAAAAAACATATTTTCCAAAAATAGTGGGAGTTGAACAGGAGCTGCATTAGTGAGCCAGGAGCTGTGACATCAGCCCATCCGGGGATTATTCCCACGCTGTCAAACCTCATCTTTGTGCTCGTCTATCTGACACAAACATGCTCATCAATCCCACACTAGTGAGAGAAGACAGAAAACCCTGCATAATTTTAGAGCCCAGGAAGTGGTGGGAGTTTTACCAGTAGGCTATAAATGACAAAACAAAGAAAACAATGTGATTTTCTTTTTTGTTTGTTGTTGTTGTTGTTGTTTTAATCCCGTTTCTACCATAGGCACAGAAATGGCTTTCAACAAACTGCGCAGGCTTAGGATTTGCTTCTCTTAATACATAACTTGTTGCAAACTGGTTGCACATAAAGCCATGGTTTGCGAACTCCTTAAGTCCTTCTGTTTCGCTTTCATAGTTTTCTTGGCTTATGTAGTTCTCACAAATCTCTACACAGAACCTGGAATTAAAACTCCTACGAACACATCTCGTGTTACCCAGGTTCTATACTGTACCATGCAACAAAAACAACAGCTGGACTACTACACCAGTAACACAGGACTGGAATCAGCACTTCAAAGGGATGCATATTATAACACTATATTCAGCTTTTGACTTTATTAGAGTACTCCATACCCTCACAGTTAAATATGAAGAGTTACAAACAGAAACACAAGTGTTTTTTTTTTTTGGTTTTTCTTCTTTTTTTTTAAATGGAGCAAGATGGAGCCAGGGCTAGCTCAGTGGTTAAGGCATTGGACTATGGTTCACAAGATCCCAGGTTCAAACCCCACAACCACCAAGTTGCCACTGTTGGGCCCTTGAGCAAGGCCCTTAACCCTCAACTGCTCAGATGTGTAATGAGATAAAAATGTAAGTCGCTCTGGATAAGAGCGTCTGCCAAATGCAAGACAAATCTTACACATTGAAATGCACAAGTGCTCATTACCTATAGAAAGCAAGATTATAATCCTGTTTTATTGATGTAGTATTTAATCTACATTATATAATATACAATAAGCAATCTACAAATAATTCCAAAATCTCCTGACAAGCCTTTCAAACAAACTATAATTGTTCAGTCTTCTTCTAATTGTGCTGTCACTTCAGGATAGAAGAGAACCCAACAGGAAAAGACAGAATACACACACAGATGTTGAGACTGTTGGAATATATATATATATATATATATATATATATATATATATATATATATATATATATATATATATATATATAATAAACAGTGTCAAAAGGAAAGTTTTTTGTGAATGCTGGGAATGGACCTGTGAATCTGGGCAACACATTTCCGTACTGTAGAAGTAATTGCAAATGCATAAACCAGTTAACACCAATATTAACCGCATTAGTTACTTTACCAGCAAACCTAGCCTATTAGAGCTTTTCAAACTCTCTTTAAAAAGTATACAAGTAGTTATTTACAAGTAATAAAAGCTAGTTTAGTTTTTTAACAGTTTACTTTGTGTCTATTTACTGACCATTCATTATGTGTTCATTGTAGAGCCGATGTTATTCCTAGAAACTCTACTGGATTTTGGGTCCACCAATTTTTTTTTTTTTAGGGCCAATGCCGACACCAATTATTAGTAGCGAAGGAGACCGATAACTGATATATGAAACCGAAATGCATTTGCAGCAAAAATGAAAAATCTTGGTGTCAAAATTTTGAATAACACAACCTTCTACTCGAAACATTTTTGAAATGTGTTTACGTATGCATTTAATTAAAGAAGAGTTCCCAGCACTTTCTTACAAAATTTATGCATTTTTTTAGAATAAAAATTAATGAATATATTAATTAATTAATTGAATAACTTTTAAAAGGTTTATAAAGTAAAAAGATCAACCAAAACTAGTCTAATTTAACCTGAACTAGTAGAACATGCACTGAAATTTGAGTCTCAATTCAGCAGCACTAGATTATGTTGCCGAAATCACAGTCGCTCTCCGGTGACACGGCTTCTGCTCCTCTCATAAATTGCAAAAACTTCACTTAAGACACGTTCACTCAAAGCAAAAATGACGATACAGATAAAAGTGACCGATATCAGTTAAATATCGCCGCTGATAATCAGCCTGGACGATAATCGGTCGACCCCTAGTTCTAATGTACGCTTTCTGACCCAATAGTGCAAAAGCATAAAACATCCAGCGAGCGTCGGCCCTATGGGTGGTAATGCCATGGTGGACGGCCTGGTTCGAGATCACAGGAAGGCAAATAATCTCTCCATACTATGGTGAGCAGAAATTGTTCTTAGAATCAACAACAGCAAACAACCACACAGGATTCCACTCTATTCAACCAGGAACTGGAATCTGGAGCTACACCGATCAGCCTCATCAAATCTAACCAGTTAACTTGCATTGTGTGATGTACTTGGCATGATTAAATGCATAAAGTGTAAATGTGTTTCTTATAAATTAGATGGTGTAGGTGTATGTGTGTGTGTGTTTGAGTAGAGCTACAGTACGTAATACTCGGTGGCATACATCAGAACATGATGTTAATGATTTCATGTGCTTTTCGGTTGATGTTTTATTGCAACAACACACTCTTCTGATAGTCCACACTCTCTATTCAGCATCTTCAAGCCGTACTTGATGTTGACCTGTGATTAACAACAGATTTCTCCTAGAGACCTGTCGACGCTTCGTGTTTTTTTTTTTTCCTTCCCTAAAATGACTCATCCCTGGGGCCCTTTCTCTTTTTTTTCTAGGTGTTTTTCTTTTTCTCCGCCAACACCAGGACACCAGCAGATAAGGCTGAGATCCCCTCTAAATTACAGCTTCCTCACAGCGCCCACATCCCCAGCCAAGCCTGAATGTTATCGCCTCTCTGCTGTACAAGCGGCTCTTCATTCTGCCTCCATTAAGCAAGACTGGGTTTTAACACTTTCCTAAGGGCCTGCTGCTCCCGAACACCATGTCCAATAGGCAGGATGTCTACAATAGGTGCTGATGTCTTAACTACCTTGTTTGCACTGATGCTTTTTTTGTGCTTATGCTGTTGTATTCATGTTAGTTCTAGTCATATTGTCTTAGGTCCAATTATGTGGTAAAGCAATGGTCCAGTTAAGGCATTCTGCATATAAATACTTCAGATATACTGTACAGTCTCAAACTCACACTCTGCAGGCAATCTGGAAGTGCCAATTAGTCCAATCTGCATGTCTTTGGACTGTGGCAGGAAATCCACCAAGCACATGGCAAATGTGCAAAGTGTATGCAAACAGACCCGGACTGGAACTGGAACCCAAGACCCTGGAAGTGAAAGACCATTGCGCTAGCCACTATGCCACCATGCTTTTGTTTATCCATCATATGCCATTAAATCTATGACATCTTATGAAATACCTACATAAGATATTTTATTCTAATGGGACTCTATATGGATGCTTTATGAAGGCTTGTTTGGTTGTAAAGTTCACTAAACTCATCATTATCTCTCTAGCTTAATTAGCAACTCTAAACCAGCCCTTGGTGTGAATGCGTATGCCTTGAGAACTGCCATGAACTGGACTACTTTCCCATTGTAGGTGTATTCCCACCTTATATGGTACTCTGTCCTCCCAATGGGGTCCAGATCCAGAATGGACACACATACTGTGAGCATTAGCCATGCAGGTGACAGTGTGTCGCTGATGAATTACGTCGAATATTTGTTTCATCCTTCAACTCCGACTAATCTCTAATGAATACAGTGAAACAGCTGCGGTAAGCAAATATCTCATTCTGTTACCACTTTACTCACAACGCTGAGAGCTTTTTAGTGTGAAAACACCAGCTACCCCAAAGCCAGTGGAGCTCCATAAGGAGCCTCTGCCAGCTGGATGCAATTAACTAATAAAGCATTTCTAGAAAGGCAGCCCACACTGTTCTCACTGAGGGGAAAGGGTTTAAATCGATTACAAATAAGCCTGTGTGGTCTGAATCGCCAGGCTCGATGTCTCAGGCTTTCACAGTGGAAAGAATGTAAGCGAATATGGGGAAACTTTGGCCGTTTCTAAGCCTTACTAAACTCCCGGCTTATTCATCCACAAGAAGATTATTCAGAAACTATTTTTAAAATCGTTTAGCGATGTCTGTGGCACTAATAGAAAAAAAACAGAAAAGGAGTGAGAAACATAAGAAGAGTTTAAGAGATTGAACATGAGCAGAATTTAATTCAATTTGATTTATATAGCGATTTTAGTAACAGATATACTTTCACAATGCAGCTGTACAGAAATCCGGGGGGTTTGATCTACATTCGATCCCTAATGAGCAAGCTAGAAGTGAGAGTGGAAAGAAAAAGACAAAAAAAAAAAAAAAAAATGAGGATGTACCAGAGAACACGTCCTCTTTGGGACAAAATTAGATAAGGAGCTTTTGATCATTACAGCGAACAGTCAGTCATAGTCAGAAAGGATGTCTAACATGAACACCATATGATGCATCTTATTTGCCTTGCAAGATGCATAAGCGCAGTGCACATAAAAAAAAGTGCATGAAACATTCATTAAAGGGCTAGTCTATCACTTTTAGGTCCAAAGGAATAATTACATTGGTTACATTGAATAATCAACATAATATCTCGAGGCTGTTAGGAAGGATAGATTATTAATATTCTAACGAATCGATTTCAGAAGCGACCTCTTTTTAATTGACTATGTGATTTAAACGGCTTAACGACACAAGGTGTAATATAGAGCACTGGCTTCTGAGTGCTGTATAGCCAGCTGGGATTTACTGTACACTAGCCTTCACAAAACAAAGAAACTAAAAAGCATTAAGAAACAGAATACATGAATATTGTTTGCATATATTGACCAGAATATGTTGAAGCCTTCTACTTTAAACAACACACTTAAATAAGGCATGGATTATTCACGCATCTCATGCTGAACATGAAAGTCATGGTTTCTCATTCCACTGGATGATTGACAGGCCAATAAAATGAAAGCCAGAAGCCACAATCTGGATCCCCTCTTTAGTGAATGCGGTGGCGTCTTCAGGAAGAATGTAAAAAAAAAAATGTAAAAAAATGAGACGGCAACTCACTCTTAAGTAGAAGTGTAATGTGGTTCATCTGTCTGGGTCGCTGTGCAAGAAATTACATGCTAATGGTCAGATTCTCATATTTTACTGTGAGATTGAGAACCATTTTCCTTCATCCCCAAAGAGGCATCTAATTCAGTGTGCGGCTGCCAGGCACAGTACATCTGCGCTCCATTCGCTGTCCCTGAGGTGTCATTGCTCCAGTTAGATTTCGCCATTGTCAGGAATTCCTCAACATTCTCATCAGCACTGAATCATCATATCTGACCTCAAATAAGAAAAAAAGAGAACAGGTTTGGGAATAGCCTCGCTCGGGGGGGGGGCTAGCCCTTAAGCAAAGTTGGTGCTAATGGTTTAAAGTACAATCTTCTGCTGAACACAAAAGAAGGTTCGAGGCAACTTTCGGATTTTCTTCATATGTTAACCACCAATGTTTATTGCATTTTTTATACCAACCGCAAAACTGTCAAAAAGCCGAAAGTGACAAATAATTAACAAAACGTACAGCAAAAGGTGAAAGAGGACCTCCTGAGGGTGAAGTGCATTAACTTTTCCAAGGCTATGTTCACATTACCAGCCTGAAGTGGCTCAGTTCCAATTTTTTTCCCCCTAACGTGACACAGATCTGTTTTTCAGGGATGTCTGAACCCCTCAAATCTGATGTTTTTCGGATCGGATCCGAGTCACTTCAGATTCAAATTGTTACTTGAATTCGTGTGACTTTTTTGCCTCCGCGAACGCATAGGACGTTTACCGACATCAGTCGTCACTGGCAGCACGAGGATTTCATAGCAGTGCTAAAACAGCTAAAACGAAGCATAGGGGGAAAAACTGCTTGCCGTCCTCCACTGCAAAATCCCAGGAATATTTTTGGAAAAAAACGCATCCATTGATTGAAATGAATGAACGGTCGCACAAACTCATGACATGTTTTAGCCCAGATGGCGATGTATCGATAGGGCCAGGGGTAGCTTAGTGGTTAAGGCATTGGACTACGGTTCGGAAGATCCCAGGTTCAAACCCCACAACCACCAAGTTGCCACTGTTGGGCCCTTGAGCGCGGCCCTTAACCCTCAACTGCTCAGATGTGTAATGAGAGAAAAATGTAAGTCGCTCTGGATAAGAGCGTCTGCCAAATGCCTAAATGTAAATGTATCGATGTGCATATGCATATTGTTCCAAAGGACAGACGCGTCAAGATTAGAATCACTTGTAATTATGATTGTGAACCGTCATGACATGCAAATCCGATCTGACCAAAAGTAAATAAATAAATTGTGCAATATGGCTTACAATGTAAACGTAGCCCAATAATACAGCTCAGGCAGTGCCAGTACCGTACATAAGCTTCAGTATGTAACCTTAACAAAAACGTAACCTGTATGCAAAACTGCAGTGACTTATGACCAAGTATAGGATTTTAAGGCCAATTGAAGTGTAAATTAGTCTTTATATTCTGTGTGTAAATTTACTAAGACTCAAGAGATGCTTTGGATGGTTATTTATTCATTTATTTTTTTCAACAAATAAAATTTAAATGAATACCACATTTCTTTTGTAAACTATTTATGAATAAACTTGTAGGTGAAAACGATGACGGGAAATGATCATAAGGCTTCTACAATAATTATCACTGCGAAGGTCACTCATTTTTTTTTCTTTTTATGTTTTAATCCATCAAATGTAATTACGTCACAAACTGCACAAATTAATGTGTTTTACACAGCACAAATAAGAGTCACATAGTCACATGATGAATACAAAACATGACACAGTTCCCCAGACCCACCACCACCACCACTACCACCACCACCACCCTCCCCCACGCTGTACACCCCAATGCATTGCTTCAGCTGTCATACTATGTCTTTAGCTCACACTGATAGCATCTTCCATTTCGTCTGACCTTGGCATGATGACAGCAAAAGATTTATTGAACGTTCATTAGCTTTCAACACTTGAGTGGAGTTCCTATTAGGAGAGAACAGAGACGTAGAAGAATGTACTGACCCCCCTATTGCGGGATCTCCCACTGTTGTTATTGAGTGTGCTCAGTGTATGTAATGGCAAAATGTCACATGGTTAATTCTGAAATTAAAATTAATTATCCTTACTTACTGCTCAAGGATGCAGGACTTCATGCCAAGATTTTTGAAAGACTAAACACTGAACCCCAGAGCGGGGGTATTTAATTAAGATTTGACGAGGTCCAGATACATAAAATATATTGTTTTAATGGGAAATTTATACATTTACATATAGTAACTGTGTGGTGGTGTTGGCTGCACCGTGGCTTAATGGTTAGCATTGTTGCTTGCACCTCCAGGTTCCAGGTTCGATTCCCATCCGTGTGCATGCATTTGCTTGGTTGGTTTCCTCTTACAGTCCAAAGACATGCAGATTAGGCTAACTGGCATTCACAAATTGTCCATAGTATGTAAATGAGCGTGTGATTCACTCCATGTCCAGGGTGTACCCCGCCTCGTGCCCTAAGTCTCCTGGGATAGGCTCCAGACCTCCTGTGACCCTGCATGCAGGATAAGGCGGTATAGGTAATGAGTAAGTGTGGTGAGAACAGAGCTTTTAGAGCTCAGCTAGCTTTTGCTCGGGATCTTGTCATCTGCCAGTGATGTAGATTTAATGGTAAATTGAAATGTTTTAGAACCCACTGGTCACATTTCACTATTACACCTCTAATTTTTATCAATAACAAAAGAATATGATATTTACGCCAGACATTTTTTTTGACATTTTTTTTGAAAGGACCACAATTCTCACTACCACTCTCTGTAAATTGGGTCCAGTGGGTGAAAAAGCTTCACTTCTAAGTTCATTAAGGAATATTTCTTACAGGCCATGGCAGCGCTCTCCTGCCACGTACACAAATAGGACTGTCGTCTTTTTTCTTTTTTTATCTTTTTTCCCCACCAGACATACTGTATATCATACTGTAGAGTGTGATTGTCGGTGTGTATGCACAAAGAGTTCCCAATAATGTGGACCAGCATTAGGAAGATTTTGTATTCAGTTTGACAGATCTTTCGATACGCATTTAACCACATAAGGATTGAAGTCATTCAAAAAAATAAAACGAAGTAAAAACCTTTCATTATTACTGAGATGAGAACTAAATCCAAGGACAACCAAGGGAATCTATGGTAACAGTCTTCGAAAATATGCTCCATTATATTTCATCCATCAGTCTATTCCGTTCCTACATTAAACCACTGCCTGGTGATTTGACAGTATTAAACTACCAGGACCCAACATTACATCCATCAATACTAAATACTATGCTTATTAGGTCTGCACTACTTACTTAATGATTAATATTACTTACTCAATATTATGCTTTACGTCAAGTACATTAATAATCAGATGTCATGTCAGAGTCCTTGAAGGCCTTTTTGTTGTAGGAGATTGTAGACATGACTAAGTCAAAGACGTTCATAAGACATTCATTCTTTCATTGTCAACTGAACAGCAAGAGGACCAGCTCAAGGACCCACAGAATCACAATCGAGGTTGTGCTGCGCTGTTGTACTGAATAGCAGCACGGCTGTAATATTCAGTACAAGAGCACAACCTTGACTCTGATATTGCTTCAATAGCCTATGACCAGGTAGGCTAAATCCCAACTCCTCATATACATGCCTTGCTACAATAAGTAAGTGAATTGTAGGGATTGGACTATAGGTGATAGAACCATATCTACTACTTTAATAAGGGTTGGGCCATGAGTACTGTACAGTTTGTGTTTCTGTATTCCCATTACAGTAGGAGATCAAAGGGTTAATAATTAAAAAAAAAAAACTTTTAAGAAATCTACTGTCCAGTACAGCTTTGGAATAAACCTTATTTTCTAAGATTGCCTTTTTTATGGAAGCTATAAAGAAAATAGCTTCTACACTTCCAGACGTAAGAGTATTAAATTTTACTTTTTCTTGTTGCTATGTGGGCTAAAAATATGTGGACATCTAACAATCACCTCCATTTGATGTGGGCTTTCTCCAAACTGTCGCTACAAAGTTGGAAGAATAAATCGTTGTTTTGCTAGAATGTTTTTAAGAATTCCATTAACATTAACAAATTGTCCAGCATGACAATGCACCTGAGCACAAAGCACAGTTTTTAAAAAGACATGGTTTGCTCCAACCGCAATCACGTTAAGATTTTGGGGATAAACTTCAAAACTGATTGAATGAAGGCTGAATGGACAAATCTCTCCAGATATCCTCAGAAATGTAGTGAAAAGCATTCCCAGAAGAGGGGGGTAATAACAACAAGTAAAGGGGTTTACAGATAGGGTTGCAATTGGATGTTCAACAGGAACACATGGTTATGATGGCTAAGTGTCAGCAATATATTGCATATTTCATATGGAAACATAAATATTATGTACATTTCAACTGATGGTGTATTTTATGCAGCTATCCAGAAACGAAAAAAAAAAACACTATTGATAAATAAGATGTGCCCTTTAAACCAACTGAAGTACCCCTTCTTGTCCAAGTTTGTATATGGTATGTCTTAATGTGAACTTGTGAACTCTTGGCCTTATAATTAAAAGGGTCATGAATAGTTTCCTAGCTAGATAACAGATGTAGCTATCTACAAGTGTGTATTTTAGCTTGTTAAATAAAAAAATCCTTTGTTGCAGGTTTTCTACATAGAACCTATAGGGTTGCATAATAGTGCACAGTTTCCTTTTTTTTCCTTTTTCTACTTTTTCATAGTAACACACAAAAAATGTGTTCAGATAGTCAGCTGTCTGCAGTAGTAAGGAATATATATTTCCATATATATATAGAGGTAGTAACATTACATGGTGCTGAAACATACCGCTATTTTAAACACCTTCATACATTCTGCTTTTCCAGGCTGCAAATAAAAAAAATGCAAAACATGATTTAGATTTACATTTTTTCCCTCTAAGATAGATATTGTTAGTGTAAATTCAGTGCAAGCTAGGTAGACCCCTGTTTTCCTCAAAACTTGTCCTCAATAAATTTGGATATGTATGCATAGAGGGAAAACAAAGCATCCATTAAAAGTCTCTCTCTCTCTCTCTCTCTCTCTCTCTCTCTCTCTCTCACTCACACACACACACACACACACACACCACTCCCTAAAATAAAATGGTGCAGCATGCAATGTAACAGATGCACACATACACTGAATATTCCCCTGAAGTATTATACAAATGCTTAAAAAATAAATAAATACATAATTCACATGAAATCTCATCTTATCTTTGCTCCTACAAATTGTGCAGTCATACAGTATAAGTTATAAACTAACCATTTGTCTCTCTGTAGCCTGGATGATTCTCATTTGCTATAAGATGCTCAACCTGTGCATGACACTACACTGCAAGACATCCTTTAAATGTAAATGGATCAGCTTGGCACGTTGAGATAGGCATTTTTATGACACTTAGAGAAAAAAAAAAAGATCTAAATAAAAATAAATAAAAACAAAGTAAAAATAGATAGTAAAAAAAAACAAAAAAAAAACGCACCAGAGATTCAGGGACTTTAATCTCCAAAGTAGTATGCATCTATGGTAAGCATTATAACAGTACTTGCCATTATTACTTATGTCTTTGCCTTTGCCATAGCAGATGCATTGACAACTTTTCTAGGCTGGAGATCTGCCGTGCGTAAATCCCAACGCGTTCCTCAGTGCTGCCTAAATTCCGAAATGATTGAAGAATTTTTTTTTTTTTCTCTAATTGGCAAAAGAAAAAAAAGGGGGGGGGGACCTTCGCTGTTATGATGATGCGTGGTCTTCCTTACCTTGATCAGTGGAAACGTGTCCATTCTGCATCGTTAAGCTTCATGCGCACCGATGCGCTTTGTAACTCTGTCTTTCTGCACCATCATCCATTTCATCCCGCAGAAACCCACAAAAACAGAAAGGAGAAATAAAAAATAACTACGTCCCTCTCTTCTCTCTCTCTTTCTATCTATTCCTCTCTCTCTCTCTCTCTCTCCCTCTCTTCGTATCCTTTACCGCACGGTTGTATAAGCTGCACTGTCAGATCTAAGCTGCAAGAAATCCTTGTCCGGTCCGATATTCCGCGTTTAATTCCGACTGCATGATGGCAACACGAGCAACACGAGCGCGCGCCGAGGATGGGAGTCCCGTCAGCAGAGCCGCGGTCCAGCGCTCGAGCGACGCGTCGGATGCGCAGCGCAGCGCACGGCACGGCACGGCTCGAGCGTAACGCGCGAGGGGAGCAGAACTCGCGGCGATCTCTAGATGGCACAGGAGAGGTAGAACGAACGGGCATCGGAGACAGGTGTCTCGCGCACAGTGGATGCGCGGGATGGGAAGCGCGCGCGGGGAGTGGGGGGGAGGGGGGATTGGAGGAGGAGAGGGGGTGTTAGGGTGGGTATTGGTTGGTTGTAGAGACATGGTGATGCTCAAGGTGCGAACACACACACACACACACACACACACACACACACAAACCCCACCTCGTGAGAAATCTTGCTTCTTTGCAAACATAAGACCGTATGTGTAAATGTGTGGGTGTGTTGATGCGTGTGTGTGTGTGTGTGTGTAAAGCTGTGGATATGCACGAGTGTGTGTAGGTGTGTTAATGCCTGTAGAGCTGTAGGTGTGTAGGTGTGTAATGTGGCTTGCATGCATGGCTCTGGTGAAAATAAATAACTAATAATAATAATAATAATAATAATAATACGGCTGAAGTTCAATTCAAAAATACTTTGAATTTAGTCATTATCAAGTTATTTATTTATTTCCTGTTAGTTTACATCCATGCATCTAGGAACAGGAACCTCTGTAGTCCAACTAGGGACCGTGAAGGCCAGTGGTAACTACAGCTGTATTTATTCTAGTCTGTTTAATTAGATTTTATTTATATAGCGCCTTTCACAGCGATCATTGTCGCAAAGCAGCTTCACAGAATCTAAAGAAAATGATGGAAGTGTGTCTGTGATCAGATTGTCCCTGATGAGCGAGTCGAGGGTGATGGTGCTGAGGGAAAAACTCCCTGAGATGGCAATAGGAAGAAACTCTTGGGAGGAACCAGACTTGACACGGAACCCATCCTCATCTGGGTGATAACACCAATCAGCCGTGCATGTTTTTGGACTGTGGGAGGAAACCAGAGTATGTGGAGGAAACCTACCAAGCACAGAGGGAAAACAGTAAACTCTATGCACACAAACTATGAAGCGGGAATCAAACCCAAACCCTGGAGGCATAAGGCGACAGTGCTAACCACTAAGCAGCCGTGCCATCATTAGCTTACATACCTGCAGTAAACCGGTGGCTTAGTGGTTAGCATTGTCCCCTGGGATAGGAGGTACTGATGATGAGATGACGATCAGTAGCCAAAATATTTGATTAATAAACCTACTGTATTTCCGAACATTTTAATAAATTTAACACTAAAACAGTGTCTTTTTCTCTTTTCTTAAAAAATATATATTTTAAAGATTGACAAAGACCATACATGGTTCTTAAAATGTATATTCCATGTGTAAGAATGTGTTAAAATTTAAAGAAAAATAAAATAAATTGACTATAGCAAAAACAATGGGTTGTATGAACATTGAAATAACTGAATAGAGACAGAGACATCCGGTGTACACGGCCACCTTTGGCAAAAACTAATGAATATTAATGAGAATGCTAATGCACTGGTCATGTGACAACATGTCAGAAACCCGGACAAGTGAATATTTTCCTCACAGATTCCGTGAAAAAATTGTCTTGTTTTTTGTGAGTTGGCTTTTTGTAGGCCATGATGGTTGTTTTGAGGAAAATTATAATGAGGTCTCAGGTCACATGGTCTCGGTGCCACTGAAGGGAGGGTTGACTTAATTAGCATACTAAAAGTACAGGCTGCACAAAACAATTTTGCCTCAATTTTGATGGATGTGCAAGGCCAAGACAAAAGCGACATCACTCATCATTTTTATAAATATTCTCCTTATTCATAATGTACTTGTGTGGTCATCTTTAAGCATTAAAAAAAAAAAAAAAAATACTCAAACTTTTCAAATTTAATTATCAAACTAAAAACTAAGGAACATTTAAGCTTTATATGTATGAATGCATACAAAACATAAAAGACTGTATACTCTAAACTCATACTATATTTTATACAACAGTTCTTGTCCACTAACTTGATTTGGTTAGGAAGAATCCCCATAAGCACACTGGGATGTTTCACTCTGTGTATCACTCCTTGGTTTCTGACAAAAAAAAGTACTGTTACTAAAGCAGGGTAAGAAGGGCATTGGTGGCTTGGGGGCAGACTTCTCTCTCTGCCATACAGAAGGCCTGCGTTTGCATCCCAGCCAATGCCCCACACTCAGCCACAGGGGTTGCAGGCACTATCAGTGCCAGTCCCAAGTCTGGATAAAAATGGAATGGCTGCGTCACGAAGGGCATCCGGTGTAAAACATGCGCCAAAATATATAATGTGTGGATTGGATGATGCTTTGTGTGGACCCCTAAAGGGAGCAGCTCAAACAACAACAACAACAACAACAACTACTACTACTACTACTACAGTGTTAGAAACATCAGTGAATAGCAAATGATACTTTTTAGAACTATAACCTGAAAATATAAAAGCCCAAATGAAGACACAAAGAAAGAAGGGAAGACATTTTCACCAAAACATTTTTAACATAAATGTATTGTTCAATGTGCCCGAGCTAGCCAGCTAGCCACCATTCTATAAAGCAATTGTGGCTCCTTCAGGGTCTGTTTCCGCTAATGGGTTCCTTTAATCTGGAATGGGATACATATGGGTGTGCTGGTCAGATGTCCACAAACCATGATAACATGAATATTATGTACAATTAAACTGATTTAAACCTCTGTCCTGCAAATTGGATAACTTGCTTTTTTTCAGATTACAGTAAAAATCATCAGTAAAGACGCGACTTTTATTTATGCACACTCAACAAAACATTTATAAAATAAAGAAAATAGACAGGGTGAACTTGTAGCCGTCTTGGTCCCCGTGAATATCTTTCTGAAACTTGTCACTAAAATGAACTGAAACTGAGCGAATCCCTGACACACAGACATGAGAAATATATCGATAGGGAGCTTAAAGTGTCTACGTTTAAATGAGGCTTTTAAACAAAAACAAATATTCTCAGTTTATGTAACCCACATGAAACCAAGTAGAGGTACAGTCTTACCGTCGTGCTTCATTATCTGATAATGGCCTGAGACAGGGCACGCCAACACGCTCAGCAGCTGCTGTACTTTCTCATGTTATGGACTGCGAACACCTGCAGAGAGTGGTGAAGACCGCTGAAAAGATCACAAGGACTCTGCTGCCATCCCTGCAGAGCATTCGCTATAGCAAAGTCCGCAGGAGAACTGCCTCCATCCTCGAGGACCACACCCACCCAGAGCACATACAGTTCTCACCTCTTCCCTTAGGCCGGAGGTACAGAAGTGTGAAATGCAGGACTTCCAGGCTAAAGAACTCCTTCCTTCCCACTGCCATCAGACTCCAAAACAGCTGACAGGAGTTTACAATCACAGTCTATTATCTGTATCTAATTGTTGACACTGATCTTTGGCTATTCACAGGGTAAACAGTAGAATTATAGCATTTTCCTTTGTCCAGACCCTTGACAACATGTACAGATAACATGTACAGAAAATGTTAGAACTGTTAAAGTGCTATTTTATATGAACTGATCAGATGTCACATTAAAACCACTGACAGGTGAAGTGAATAACGTTGTTAATCTTGTTAAAATGGCACCTGTCAAGGGGGGTTTTATAATAGGCAGCAAGTGAACTGTCAGTTTCTATGATGCTAAGGACAGGTGTTGGACACACAGCAGGCCATAAAAATATAATCTAACAAAACATGCCAAAAGAAAAAAAGAAAGAAATCCAGCAGTTCATACTACAGCTAGCTTTATTCCCAACATCAAATAAATACAAACCTTGTATTTATAGAAATCCCTAAGTGTATTATATTTTAAAGATCTACTCTTAAGTAGGCTATTTAAATTATTTTAAGGTGCACTATACATTAAATCAGCCATAACACTGACACCACATAACATTAAGACATTAACACTGATTATTAATTACATACCAGTGAACAGGTGACAGGATCATGGGCACCCAAGACTCACCCATGACCTCAGAGACCAAACACCAGCTCATCTGGTCTGATCCCACGAAAAAATCCAATGACCAACAAGCTGCTAAAATGATGGGAAGTCACCAGAACACCCAGTGCACCACAGCCTGCCGTGCTCGAATCCCAGCAGATGAAGAGGACAAAGGCACCGATCCAGCCTCCAAACTCTATAGATCTCAGTCCAATAGAACACATATGTACAAAAGAGCCTTTTCTACAAGTACAGTACGTATTACTATACTGTATATTGTTTTCCAACAGAACTTGGGTACTGTGGAGTTCCATTCTTTTAAAATGACATTTTTATAGAATTGGTTCTTTAGGAATTCTATAAAAAAGTTTGGAAGGTACTGTAAGTAACCAACTGTGATGTGGTCTTGGTGTCAGTATCCTAACCATGCAGATCTATATTTCATGATTCCATGTCATCCTTATGGACCCAAATCAATCCTTGTTAAACACTTCCTTTGTCTTTGTCTTTTTTCATTAACCGAGTGGGAATGTATGTTTGCCTTTCTGCTGTTCCTCTGATAGGCTTCACAGAAAAGCTTTGTTCAGTCTACCCTGAGAGCGTGATCGATGCAGACAGCAGGAAACAGAATGAGGTGCCTCGGCTCCCCTTTATTTCACCCTCTGTGGCATTGATCACTGCATTCATGTAGACGATGACACACCGAAGAACAATCGAGAAACACAGCAAATAGTCAACAGCACCTGCAGTCGACCACACGGGTCCGACTTCAGACTATTTAGGGGCATCTGAGCATGCACCGATGTGATTGAGCCATATTTTACCAGCCTTTCATGACAAGCGAGGTCAAGCGAGAACAAATGTTTAATGAATGAGTGAACAGTGAAGTCAGCCAGTACTTCAAGGGTAAAATAAAAATACTGGCAGTTCAAGTCAGAGTGCAGCATGTTGTAAAAATGCTTTTTGAGATGTGTTTATGAGAGATATGCTATTAATGTTAAAGACTTGTAGCATTTTCTTTTATCTGGATCCTTAGTCGGAAAAAATGTACAAGAAATGCTTGAGCTGCTAAAGTGTTATTTTATATAAACTGATTGGATGTAACATTAAAATCACTGAAAGGTAAAGTAAATAACATTCTTAATCTTGTTGCAATGGCACCTGTCACAGGGTGTGATATATTAGGCAGCAACTAAACAGTTATTTATTTATTTATTTTAATTAATGGGTTGGGAACAAGGAAAATAGACGAATAAGGGTCTGAGTGTTTTCGACATGGGGCAAACTGTGATCGCGAGAGGACAAAATGCGGGTCTTTTGGGGTGTTCCAGCCAAAAGTGGTCCAAGAAAGGAGAAAAGGTTAACCAGCAAAAAAAACAAAACACCATGGTCGATCAGCACTAAGCCTGGTCTAATGAATAAATGGCGTTGTTTATTACATGATGTGGACAGCCGGATGTGAGTGTGTGCATCGTTACCCGTTGAGAAGAAAGAAAGCCGGGGGAGGCAGTGTGATGCTCTGGGCAATGTTTTGCAGGGAAAGCTTGAGTCCTGCCACTCATGTGGATGTTTGACACTCACCACCCACATAACTTGGTGCAAACTAAAGAACATCCTTTCATGAAAACTGCATTCCCTAAAGGCGGTGGCCTCCTCCAGCAGCATACTGCGCACCCTGCCACATGGAAAAAATGGTTCAGAAATGGTTTGAGGAACATGACAAATGATTTCAATGGATCAACTTGGCTTTTAGATTTCCCATATCTCAATACAGGTAAGCAACATTGAGATGTACCGAAAGAACCAGTTCAATCCATGGAGATCCTGCCTGATACTATAGCACATCTTTTAAAGGTCCGTGTCATCCATTCCTCAGTGGGTCAGAGCTGTTTTGGTGGCACAGTGGACTCCAGTATGAGGTGTGGGTGGTTAGGAGGTTCATAACTGAATTGCAAGCATGTTCTAGGCTAACCTTTTAAATATTTCATATATTATAATGCAACAAACAGTGCATCATGTTTTAATAAAACACATTGCCAGTGCTAATCTTAAATGAATAATGAAAAAGCATTAACATGAGGGAACAGATTAAACACGACACAGTCTTTTATTGGATATATTACTCAAACCTGTCACATATTTTCCCCTTGTGGCAAATGTTGCAACGGTTAGCAAGAGTATAGGTTGTAGCACTATGGCGCATAGGTCTGCATTTCCGTTTACATTGCCTTCATTGCCATTTTGGTTAGTCTTAGCATTTGTTGTCCCCCTATTCTAGTAACGATTACTTTCACCTGTTTTGAAGTCGCCCCCAGATGGTTATTAAAATCCTTGTTTTTTTAGTTCTTTGCAAAGTAATGTTCATTGCTATTATACCTGAACTTACCAAGCCTTCTGTCTGTTATTATTATTATTATTATTATTATTATTATTGTTGTTGTTGTTATTATTATGGTTGTGGACTCCTTCCTTAATTTGTTTCACCCATATTTTTTTGTTTGTTTTTGGATTGTGCTTATTAATGCTGTCTGTGATCAGATCGACTGCTATTTTATTTAAAATATCCAAACTACTATTTGCACCCATTCCATGACATCACCTTAAATATGTAAGCAGACATGGAAGCATGATGAGCAGTGTATGAATCTCGCCTCTCGTCTGTGTGTATGGAGTTTGCATGGTCTGCAGGTGTTTGATGAGTTTCCATTTGGTACTCCAGTTTTCTCCCACTGGTCCAAAGACATGTGGTCCAACACAGGAAAAGCAGTAAAGACAATGGAAGGATGGAAGAATGAGGTACTGTAGGCTCACTTTAGGGTGGTCCATTATAAGAAAATCATCAATAACATCCCAAAAAAAAATATTTATTTATTTATTTATTTAATAGCAATGTTTCATGGATCGATCCTCACTTATAATATGGCAGCGAACATTCACTTTCTCACTAGTATCTCTTAAAGTTAATAAAGCCAGACATGCAGCTCGTTGTGCTGCAGAGAAACTGCAAAGTCTAAAAAAGTCGATGACTTTCCAGTGGTGGAAAACAGCTTAGGTTAGAGCTTTACCTCTGACAGTTACACAGCCCTGACACCACTTTCAAAAATGGTAACTACTTGTGTCCTTAAAGACAATTTCCATCAACATCAAAACATATGATTTCACTCCAAGTTCTTTGTTTAATTTTTTCTATAGAAGCAATTAACATTAGAACAAATGCAGTAATACATTTATCTCTGTTAGACAACATTCTTACCAAATGAGAATCCAACATTGCGGTGCTATAAATATGTGCAACATATGGCAGGCAGGATTCATGGGGTTTTGTTTGTTTCATTTCTGTTTGGACTGATACAGAATTTAACATTAATACAAACAGCAGGAGGTAAAGTAGATGTTGATACCATAAACCTTGGCAGATCTATGTTCACAATCCATGAGCAGAGAGATACCAAAAAGACTAAATTCCAGGCTGTTATGTTATTTAACACATTTAACTGGTACACCATGCCTATGCAGTGTAGGGTATGTAGCTAATTTAGGGTCTTATTTCTATCAGATCTACATAAATCAACACATTTAGGAGGACAAGTTCAATACTGTATATCGAACCTTGTGCTTTATTCCACATTTTTGCAATTTATGGGTACCACACTACTCTTTAACATGAAATGCAAATAGATTCATATTTTAATGTGTGAATAATTCCAGTGAAAACACACACACACACAAAAATATTGATAAAAGAGGAGCACTGAAACATTGGCGAACCTTAACAAGACTCGTCAGGTGGAAATTCTATAACAGTACGAAACTTAATTGATTTCCTTTAATGAATATAAAGACCGGTCCTTGGGTGTTTTTCAATCCTAATTTAAACAAATTACTGTGTAAAGAATGAATCATTATTAATCATAATCACAGTTTATTCTTAACGACAAAGCCACAAATCAGATAACGAGAGACGAATAGCCATACTACTAACGAACACAGGTTGTAATCATATCATGCTGTTTGTTTTCTTTCAAAGTTCTCCCAGTGTGATGGAGAATGATTAGATGGTGGAGTCCAAAGTGACTGAGATTACCAAGAATCCCCCCCCCCCCACCTCCCTACTGCCATGTACAATCAGCCAATAAAAGCTGATGTGTAATTAAAATGACACAAAAATATTTTGCTTAATAAACAAGGTTTGTAAACAAGGTAAACAGGTAAACAGTGGGAAGCAACATAATTGATAAAAACATAATCCATCTTGCACTTGATTTTTTTATACTGTATATGTGTTGTGGCACGTGGCTTAGCCGTTAGCACGTCTCCTTGTGCCTCTGGGTCATGGGTTTGATTACTGTGTCTGGTCTGCATGTTCTCCCCGTACTTGGTGGGTTTCGTCTGGGTTCTCTGGTTTTCAAAGACATGCAGATTAAGCTTATCAAGGTTTAAAAATTGCCCAGAGCGTGTTAATGATTGTTGACCAGAGTTTCTACCACGTGGGAATAAATATACAATGGTCCCTAGTTGGATTACAGAAGATTGTTTTATATGTGAAAGTGTGTTTCCATATTCATATTGGAGTCATTTTGAAAAGAAAAAAAAAAAAAAAAACGCTTTTCCAATGATAGCATCTAGTGGGTAGATGAAAAGAAGTTGATGCCACGAGTAGTGTTTTTGCAATAGGTCTAGGGTTCTGGTTTGATCTTTAGCACGGGGTCCTGCCTGTGCGTTCCTCATGTTCTCCCTTTGTCCATTTTTTCCCCCTTGATTTAAGTTTTCTCCAAACTCCCCAAAACATGCTGGTAGATGGTGGTAGCATATAAATTACTCCACACGTGAATAAAAGGCATGGTGCCTGGAAATAGACTAGCATGCCATAAAGTATGTACTGTATTTAACCTCACCCCGTCTTCCCAGAATAGGCCCTGGCTTCGCCTTGAGCCTCACCAGGATAAAGATGAAAGATGCTGAAAGACAAATTTCAAAGAGAAACATGTATGCAATAAACTACTTTCAGTAACAAGGCTAAAGAATATAATTATTTAAAGCAATCCCAAGTAAAGGTTTTGCCGTACTATCCTTAACACAAGGCCATGAGAAATTAGTTTTAATGATGACTCACACAAGCTCTTATAATGCAATCAACAGTGCACTGTGCCCCTGGTTAATGCATATGTACTGAATGACCTCTATCGCACAGCAGCAAGCAGAGAAGACTAAAGCAGAAATGCATATGTAACAGGTAAACATTTTTATGTAGTAAAAAACATTCTGATGTAAAATGTGGTTATGTCAGGTTAACTTTATTACAACATGCCTTTATAGGCATTGTAAGAAATCCATTGAAGCTCTGACCTGAAAAAAATATATAATAATAATAATAATAATAATAATTGCTAGTGGTGAATCCTGGTCACAAGTGAATCATATAAGAAGGGCTCCATTATATGCGCTCCCATGTCTCCCGTAATACTGATAATTGACTCCATTATTATTCAGCACCAGTCTTGTAGGGTTTTCTACAATCCTAACAGTTTTCAAATTACAAGCTAATGAACTGTGTTTATCGAGTACTATGGACTTCTTTAAATACACAAAGATATACGAAGCAAACTGTTTCCTGTTAATGTGTTGGAAATTGGAATGAGCCTTTATTCAATATGTTTTCTATTACTGAAGTTTTGATCCTCTGAATTGACATGAATTATAGCACAGCACGGCTAAATTTTCAATTTTGTTGTCAGAAGGTGTTGATTGAATTTTTATAGTTTTAGACAGTAGAGACAGGTCTAATTTAAATAACAGATTTTACATTAACATGCTCATTCTAATATGTTAACATTTCTATTGTAACAGATTAAATTATAAATGTGGCATAGAAGTACAAAACAAAATTACAAAACCCGGACACAAAATAACAAATCAGAAAAAAACTACAATTCAGTAAAACCGGAAAAGGTATGTATAGTTTCTAAATGAAATTCTTACTGCTAATTGGACGAGACATCTGTCACTCAATATATACAAGACCTACTGCAGCCTCACAGCATTAAAATGTCCGTAAGACTGCAGTACTTCCTGTGAGACAGAAGTCTCATCCAATCAGCAGTAAGAATCAACAAACTGAAAAAGCTAGGTGTGGTTTGCAAATGAAATTCTTACCCTTGATCTTAAGTGGCACATGTCTCGTTCAATCAGCTGTAAGAATATCATTTGCAAACCACACATGCCTTTTTTTAGTTTGGCTAAATAGTCTTTGTGTTTTTTTCTCATTTGGTATTTGTCATGATTTATGCTCTGTCTGCCTCATGTTCCTTTTTTTTCTCCACGCTGTCACTTTCCTCACGTCCCCATGTTTTCTCCCAGCCTGTCATGCATCCTTTCCCACGCCCCCGTTTCCGCCCCGTCTACACACCTGTTTCTCATCTCCTCCGCTGCTCAGATCGCTGGATTATTGTGTGTATTTATACCTCGATTCTCTCGCGTTTTCTTTCATTGTCTTTCATGTTACGACCTTGCTTTGTTTTTTCTCGTTATTGATTTTTTGCATGCCGATTTTGATTGTTCGCCTGCCTTTTGATCTCCCGGTTTCGACTCACGCTTCCCCCTTTGATTTACGGCTCCCGTCTCCTGTCCTTTTGGTTTCGCTTTGCCTCGCTGCTTGTCTTCCCGGTTTTGACCTCGCGCTTTGCTTTTGACTACGGCTCTCACTTCGTGTTTTTGTTTTTGACGCTTCGCTGATGGGCTCACGGCATTCGACCCTCGCTCATGCTTACGACCACAACCCCACATCTCGATACAGTCTTTATCCGTGCTTGGATTCATATTGTTCTGCCCCGCGCTCGTAACAGAATAATCCAGCTAGCTATGGATTTAGCGGCTTCGACCATATGAGAGCGGCATTGGAGAGTCAAGGTGCTCTGCTTGGGACTCATCAACAGGAACTGCTCAGCACAAAGCAGTCTCTTGCTGACGTCACGTCCCAGCTCCAGAGGCTCCAACTTTCCCTAGAGAGCAAACCCCCACATGCAGCAGGAGCCACGCCGCTGCTTCCTATCCCAGTGTTCCCTGATCTTCGAGCTCCAAGCCTCCGCCTTTTCAACCGAACGATCCAAGGTGGCCTACATCATCACGCTCCTGTCAGGACGCGCCCGGGAATGGAGCACCGCGCTTTGGGATGCCCACGACCCCTGCTGTTCCAATTACGAGGACTTTGCCAAGAATGCTGAAACTCCGCCAAGGCTCGCGCTCAGCCTATGAATATGCCATTGAGTTCCAGTAGATGTACGCCTCCGTCTTCGTAGGCCGGCCTGGTTTTCTCCACCCAGGGCTCTGCCGCGACCTCCACCTCTACGAGTTGAACCCCAGGAGGAAGCCATGCAACTGGGTAGAACCCGCATCACCCCAGAAGAGCGTCACCGCCGCCGAGTGGAAGGGGCCTGCTTTTACTGTGGGAAACCAGGACACCTGCTCAAGAACTGTCCAGCAAAAGGGGGCACCCTCTAGTTAAGCTGGGAGGGCGGGACTCCAAGAAGGCTCCCAGAGCAACATTACCTGCTTCCCATCCTTCTCATCCATGAGCAACAGACCCACCTTGTGCAGGCACTGGTTGACTCGGGTTCGGATCGTAACCTGCTGAATGCGGCTTTGGCCAAAACCCTGGGTATTCCCGCGCTGCCCTTGAAGCTCAAGGTTCAGGCCCTCGACAGGAGTCTGCTCCCTTCTATCACCCACAGAACCCCTCTCATTGGTCTCCGGCAACCACTCGCAACAGATGTCGCTGTTCATCATGGAGGGGTCACGTGCCACGGTCACATGCTAGGCCTCCCCTGGTTAACCCAACACAACCCGCACATTGATTGGGTCAGGAACTCGATTGTAGCCTGGAGCCCATCATGTTCCACGTCATGTTTACGCACCGCCACCACGCCATGCCGCGACCCCATCCACACAGAGGAGCCACCAGACCTTACCCGTGTCCCCCCAGAATACCATGACCTCAAGACTGTGTTTAGCAAATCACGTGCGGTCTCTCTCCCCCCCACACCAACCATACGACTGTGCCATTGACCTTCTCCCTGGCACCCCCCTCCCCACTCTCTTACTTTACTCTCTGTCACTCAAGGAACGCCAAGCCATGAATCAGTACATCACAGAATCCCTCGCTGCAGGAATCATCCACCCTTCTTCGCTGGCAGGAGCTGGATTCTTCTTCGTAGGCAAAAAAGATGGTTCCCTTCGCCCGTGCATTGATTATAGGGGCCTCAATGACATCACAATAAAGAAGCGGTACCCCCTTCCTTTAATGTCTACTGCCTTCGAACTTCTTCACCAAGCTCGATCTGCGCAACGCCTATCACCTTGTTGGCATTCGCTAAGGGGATGAATGGAAAACAGCCTTCAATACGCCAACTGGACATTATGAATATCTGGTGATCCCCTTTAGACTTGCTAATGCCCCCAGAGTCTTTCAGGCCTTAATTAATGATGTTCTCAGGGATTTCCTCAATTCTTCTGTATTCGTCTATCTGGATGATATCCTGATCTTCTCTCAGAACCCAGAAGAACACCAACATCATGTCAGGCAGGTGCTGCAGAAGCTGCTGGAGAACAACTTGTTCATCAAGGCTGAGAAGTGCGAGTTCCACATCACGTCTACCACGTTCCTCGGGTTCACCATCAGCCCCAAAGGCATCGAGATGGACTCAAGCTGTCACTAGGTGGCCCACCCCTACCTCACGGCAAGAACTTCAGAGGTTCTTAGGCTTCGCTAACTTTTATCGTCTGTTTATCCGAGGCTTCAGCTCCATCGCCGCCCCTCTAACAGCCCTCACCTCTACTAAGACCCATTTCTGCTGGAACCTGGATCTTGAGAAAGCCTTCAGCAAGCTTAAGAAGCGGTTCACCTCCACCCCTATCTCTAACCATCCCAGACCCGTCACGTCAGTTCATCGTGGAGGTCGACGGCTCCAGCACTGGAGTAGGAGGAATCCTTTTACAAAGATCCAACCTGGATAATAAGCTGCACCCTGCTCCTTCTTCTCCCACCACCTAACTCCTGCTGAAAGTAATTACGGCATCGGAGACTGTGAACTCTTAGCCATCAAGTTAGCCCTGGAAGAATGGAGACACTGGCTAGAGGGAACAGAAGTCCCATTCCTAGTTTGGACCAACCACAGGAACCTGGAATATCTATGAAGCACCAAGAGGCTTAATTCTCGCCAGGCCCGGCGGTCCCTCTTCTTCGTGAGGTTAAACTTTTCCCTCTCCTACCGACCAGGGTCTAAGGACACCAAGCTGGACGCCCTTTCGAGACAATTTATGACCACCCAAGACCCTGCCTGCTCGCTGTGGCCGAGCTCGACATCGAAACCAGTGTCAAGCAAGCCCTATCTCATGAACCAAGCCCAAGCTTGTGCCCCCTAACCGCCTCTTCGTTCCCCTCGCTCTGCGGTCTCAAGTCCTGGAGTGGGCCCACAGCTCTAAACTCTCGTGCCACCCAGGCTCCGCCATAACCCTGGCACTAGTCCAGCAGCGGTTTTGGTGGCCCACCATCAAGGAGGATGTCTCTAGCTTTGTTTTGGCGTGCAATATCTGCATAAGATCCAAGCATGTCAACACGGCCCTAGCTGGCCTCCTCAGACCTCTGCCCATCCCTCATCGCCCTGGTCCAACATTGCCCTGGACTCCGTTACCGGGCTACCCCCTCCGCTGGCCTCACTTGCATCATGACCGTGGTTGATCGGTTCTCTAAAGCTGCTCACTTTATCCCCCTACCAAAACTTCCGCCCGCCAAGGAGACTGCCGAGCTCATGATTAACCACGTGTTCAAGCTCCACGGCCTGCCTATGGACATTGTCTCGGACCGGGGCCCACAGTTCACCTCTCCGTTTTGGAAAGCATTCTGCAAGCTGATTGGGGCCACTCCCAGCCTGTCCTCTGCTTTCCACCCTCAATCTAATGGCCAGACTGAGAGAAAGAACCAGTCCCTCGAAATTGCCCTGAGGTGTATGGCTGCTCGAGATGTTACCTCCTGGAGCCAGTTCCTACCTTGGGTTGAGTACGCCCACAACTCCCAAACCCTATTATCCACCGGTCTGTCTCCCTTCCAGTGCTGCCTGGGGTATCAACCGCCCTTATTCCCGTCTCAGGAGGAGGAGGTCAGTGTTCCATCTGCCCAAGCTTTTGTCAGGCGCTGCAGAAAGACCTGGCTGCAAGCAAGGACAACGCTGTTACGGGTCGGCAGAAGATACAAGACACAGGCCGACTGCAGACACTCTCCCAAGTACAGGGTGGGGCAGAGAGTCATGCTCGCCGCCAGAGATATCCCCCCAAAGACCACCTGCCGCAAGCTTAATTTAGTTCTGGATATGTCATTGTGTGTTCGGTTTTGTTATGTTGTTTTCAAATTTTTTATTTTGTTTTCAGTTTTATAATTTTGTTTTTGGTTTTGTTATTTTGTTTTTCAAATTAGTTATTTTGTTTTTGGTTTTGTTATTTTGTTTTGTACTTCTCAGCCACTGTATAAAGAGGAATCACAATCTAATAATAATTGGATTTTATTTTAAAGGTCCTACACATCCCATTTTTCATTAAATGGTAATATGATCTTTAGGGTCCTAATGAAAAGTTTGTATTATACGTTAATTAAAAATTCCAAAGGATTGTGTAAAAAACAATCCTACCTGGTAAAAACTAGCTCTGTTCTCAGCAACCTGTTTCAGTACATGCTAATTGAAATGCTCATGACCTCTGCTGAAACTTACCGAGAGAGATATGGACGCGATGTGTTTACTGATGTGTTTACATGACTTCTTAATCTTTGACAGACATCGTTATAAACCATCTAACGTAACAAAGGTAAGCATAATATAGTTTTCCGACTACCCACACAGTTTGCAACTAGACAATCACCTTAATGCATTGTTTATTATAAACGGGCGATTAGGGATTATATAGAGACGGATGTACATAGAGAAGAAGCCATAACCATGTTGTATGAGAGTATAAGTTAACTTACACTCCGCATTCATCGTGATTATTAGAAAAGGCGATCTGCAAAGAGTCATAGTAAAAGGAATTACACTCAACGAGCCTGGTGAAGATGAAGCAGGAACACGAAGCGTTAGTACAGATCCATTTTTAGGAGCAGCTTCCTAGTAAAACCTGCTTTATATTGACCCGCGTTTATAAAGCAGTCTGGTGAAAAATGATTATCACAAACATGAGCGCATTTAGGTAAATCGGCGGGGACGTTACTAAACTAAATTCAGCCACTGCGTCCTCAGTGGCTCAGATACCTAACCCTAGGTAGGTACCCTAGGTCACTAACCCTAGGTAGTGAATGACGACTGCTGTGTTCGCTATTACACCCAACAACTGTACACAACACTCGCTTAGGCGCCATTTTGCTCCAGCGGCGAAAAACAATGGCCGACAGCTTCTTCTCACTCGGGGCGGGTCTTTGCTAAAACACCAATCAACTAGTGTAGGAGCGGCCTCTTGTGGTGTGGCGTCACATCGACAGGCATTTGCGATTGGCCTGATTTCAGAAGGGGCATGTTATTGTAATAAATGAAAAGAAAACCACTGGGCGGCTCTCTATCATCGTAGAGTGGTTGTGTACGCACTCTCCTAACACACAGTTCAGTCCAAACAGCTTAAAAAAGTGCATGTAGGCCTGTATGACCCCTTTAAGAAATTTTTTTAAGAAAGAAAAAAATGTTGAAAGGGCCAGAATGGTGGTGTAGTGGTTTGTAATGTGGCCTCGTACCTCCAGAGTTGAGGATTCGAGTCCCACCTTCGAATCTCTGTGTGTGGGTTTTGCATGTTTTCCCCATGCTCGGTTTCCTCCCACAGTGAAACAGAGACATGAAAATTAGACTAATTGGACTTTCCATTGTTCATAATGGATGAGTGAATGTGTGAGTGAGTTTGTGCCCTGTGATGGATTCTCACTCAGGGTGAACTTCACCTCGTGCATTGAGTCCCCTGGGACAGAATTTTATTTAAATTCATGAAAGAAGTCTCAAGCGTCAGGTAGGTGTTCAGAACTAATGTTGAGTGAAAGACCAACTATTTGTAACTTTTATAACATAAGTTATTACATTTTGGCAACATCAAAGGTAACTATGAACAGTTAAAAATTATAATTTGCTCATTACAGTGTTTTTACAATTCGTAACCATTATCAAGCTGCCAGGGTATAAGAAGAGTAAAACACTTCGAGATATGCTGTTAGCGCATCACAACACCCACAGTTGATTGTTGAGAGCTTGCCTAAATGTCTTTGATTCATCATCCATTTACATCAATACTACATTTGTAGTGATGAACTAGAGGAAGGCACTGAGTCATAAAGGCACTGAGTCATTCATTCACTCAGGTCCAAAGTTAAATTACAGCGCTTGCTGCGAAAGATGTGAATGAATAATAGAAATGATCTTCAGATTCCCTTGCAAGTTTTACAGCTGAACCTTTCACAGCTGAAAGTTTCACAGTCTTGTCATACTGTAGGCATAAACCTGTAAGTACTGTATACACACAGGAATACACACATTCTTTGAAAGCGCCATTCGTGCTTCCAGTTTATTTATTTTAAATGTCAAGTGTTTCAAGTAGGTAATTGTACCAAGTCTGTTCCAAATACGAAGCAAATGTAGAGGTGGCAGTAGGAATAGTTTTTTTTTTTATTAATTCAAATGAATGGAAATAACATTGTTCAATAAGAGCCTAAAAATCGTCTGAATACACGTTTTAAAAACCTACACCGTAAGGCTTGACTATTTAAGATTGAAGATACTTAAATGGAACTAATACAGGTCTGCAACAATGTTACAGTAGACGATAAAAATAATATCTACAATATGTGTGATAATCACATTTGTACAGTATAATAAAGTATTATTATAGGGACTATCTAATAATTTTGATTCATGCAAATTCCCATCATTTTCTTTTGATCAGCTTCTGTAAAGCTGCTTTGCAACATTGACGATTGTTAAAAGCACTTATACAAATAAAATTTAATTGAACTAATGTATGTAAAATAATTGGTCATTTGTAACCTTAACATATCTCCTGCAATAACTAAGAATGTTTGCACTACAGGCTGTGCAGGATGGAACGTGTTTGTGTGCATGGGATAGAACGCGAGCACTTGTATGTATTTGTTTCTTGTTTGTATGCATAATATGTAAATGTCCATTTCTTTAAAGATGCATTACTTTAATGTGGAGACCTAAACACCTGCTCATTAATGCAATTATCTACCCAGCCAATCATTTGACAGCTGCATGATGCATAAATCATGCAGGTGCAGATCAAGAGCTTCATTGGTTATGTTCTCACAAAGTGTGCTCACAACTCCATGTGCAGGGAATGTCAGTTGAGGGAACGTACCTCCACAAAAATTCCACCAATTGGAACACTATGCGACATTACCAACGCAGGTGTCACTTCCTAATGGTAACATACGCAGCTTGGATACCTGTTGCTGCTCTTGTGAAAATTTCTCACTACTCAAATAAAAAAAATTGGAAATTTCCTGAAATAAAAACTGATACTATTACAAAAATATATACTATTGAAATGTGTATAACTCCTGAATAAATTATTTGATTCATTTATAAGAAAAAATATAATTGTGCATTTTTTTAAGATTCCACATCTATATAATAGTAAGGATTTATTAATAAAATGTGTTTTATTAAATTAAAGTATTACGTTAATTACAAATTTGTATTATGTGATATTAATATTACAGTACATCACTCTTGATAATACATACATAAATCCCCTTTCAAGCTCTCTTTTTCCACACTCCTGTGAGGCACAATGACTTTGGATGCAATTTTATATATATATATATATATATATATATATATATATATATATATATATATATATATAGAGAGAGAGAGAGAGAGAGAGAGAGAGAGAGATAGTAACCATCAGTATGAGGGAGGAAAAAATGTGAAAAAAATAAATAAAAATTCAGATACTTTGACTGAGGCTTATTGGTGCAGGACTGCTGGTTTAAGTTTAAAAAAAAAAAAGTTGATCCGCTAGAATTTTTAAACCCAACGGTCTCTGGAGGTTACACTGAATGGAACAAAAATAAGTAAATAAACAAACAAACAAACAAACAAATAAATAAATACTTTCTTTTTAAATTTTGTCTCCAAAATGGTATTGTTGATGAGAGAGTAGAATGACTAGACTGGTTTGAGCTAACAGAAAGGCACTATGAACTTAAATTTTCCCTCGTTACAACTGGGGTGAATGTAAAAGCATCTTAAAATGGACTAATCCATCCCCTTTCCCAACAGTGTTTGACTGATGGCACTTAGTTAGTACCCCAGTGTAAGTATCTGTCCAATGATGGAAATCTTAAAGCACTTTTTGTAAGTCGCTCTGGATAAGGGCGTCAAAATGTAGATGTCAAAATGCAAACTTTGGACAGGCAAAGGTACTGTAGAGGGAGTTCAACAGCACAAAAACCATATTATATTCCACTTATGCCAGTCAAGAACAAGAATCTGGGGGTATAGTGGACACTAAACCTAGACAGATGAACAATTTTTTTATTTTTTTTCTTCTTCTATTAGTATAACCTGTTTATAAATCAGCAACATATTTACTGCCAGTAAACGTTGTGGTTGATGCCATTCTGTGATGTCTGTCTTTTCTATTTCTACCATTTTTATTTTCCCTGCACTGTGTTAGATTAATCAATGCAGTAATTAATTCTCACATTGCAAGCCAGAATGAAATAAACTGAAGCAGGAAAGATGCCCTCAGAATGATATTGAATGAAGTCTTTTATAATCATCATACTCCAATAATGGACAGTGAAATATTCCTGCAAATATGCACATGCCAGACTAAATTGTATGTCTTTAAAGGTCATGAAAATGGAAAAAAAAAATTGTAGAGTCATTCATTACACTTAATGTGCTTCTTATCCTTGTTTCAACCCAGCATGGCCACATTCAGTCCACATAAGTGCATATCAGGCCCATTAACATGCTTTGTCAGCTAAGACAATACATTGGCGCTGTTCAAACTAGATAATCATTATAGTCAAGTCAATTTTAGTGCAATAATTAAGCTGTAATATAATTAAGAAATAAGTGGAAAAGAAGAAAAGAAAAGAACAACTCTATATAAATATATCCTTAAAATCTTAAAAGGCTCTGTATTGAACCCTACAAGTTAGTAGTACCCTACTGGAAAATATGTCACTTTAAGGGGACCCTTTACTATCCAAAGTGCCTGGGCAATCCCATTAGTATGTTTTCAATTATTGAAATTATATGATTTTTATATTTAAGGTCAATCATACAGTACGAACAAATAATTATTTTCCTCAACTATTAATGAAAATCTGACTCTTTTAATCCGTACTATTACTATAGGAGGGGAAAAGTGGTTTCATATGTAATTGCTTACTGACGCACTTCCCCTTTCCTGACATGTCTGATAATTGGAGGTTTTAAGCAACAGATTAATCAATATATTCACCATCTGCACACATCCTACTGCATAATCATCACAGAAATGCAAGGGAAGACATCCTTGTCCCAATTATTCGTAATCAAACCCTGATTTTCCTCTATGCAGCTATGTAATAGGAAGAAAAAAAAAGAAGAATGGAGAGGTTTCACGGTGACTAGAGGGAGAAGAGATAGTCCTACTGTGCATCTGCAATGTGATATGGAAGACGGAGGAGACGGAGGAGGAGGAGGTTGGTGGGGGCCATATGCTGCATTTGCTTTCTGATCACAGAAGGGATTTTGCAGAGTGCATGACAAACGCTTCCTATCCTCATCCCTCCCTTTCCCCCGACGTGGATTAAACAGCCAGCCCTTTGACAAACACCTCGGCTTCCAATCAATATATAATTACCAACCATTTAATTGCCCATTTTAAGTGCAGATCAGCTTCCTGTTAAGTTGTAATCAATAAGCCCACTTTACATGCGTGCTGGTTTGAAAGGGCAATTTCAAAGCGAATTATAAGTGCATTAAATGTCATCAAGGATCTTATTCATGGTAGGGGGAAATGAATCTTTTGAAGATGAATCTGCAGTATCTAATTGCAAGGGATTAGAGACACATCTCAAATGGCTTCTGGTAGAAACAATAGCTTGAGTTGATGCATTTTCATTGCAAAGTGCTCAAAGTATGTCTTGACTGGAACAAAAGGGCCAATCAAAAATAAACATGACCCTATACGCCCCCATACACTATTTATTCATTCATTTATTGATTTGTTTGTTTGTTCGTTCATTCATTTTATTATCACCAAGCACTGATGCTTAAAACCCTTAATTTTCTCAATTGTCTCCTTTTGTTAAAATCTTAATTTTATTTTTATTTAGTGTTTTTGTCACTAGACATCACCATGCATCAGTCAGCAGGAAGGATTCCCTCTTGTTTAGATTCGCCAAATGGTGGTGCTATAATGAACCACATTTATGCACAATGAGCCTTACAGACTAATGTTTGTTCTTCTTGACTTGGTTTAAACAAAATTTTCAATTTGGACCATTTATCTCCACTTACTCAAATTGAAGATCATTTGCATAACATGCAAATCTGCTTGCATTATCTACTTCTGAGACTTTTTTTTTTTTTTTTTGCAAATCTTAAAAATTGCTGTAAATTTCTCTAAAATGTTGAGGCGTGTGAGCATCACGGTCATTAGATGCTAATTGGTGCATGTAGAAAGGAGCTTAATTTTATCAACACAGCTGCAATTTACAATTGATTTCATCTACAGTATCTATCTATAGGGGCTTAGACGTTGGATCTGAGGGTGTACCCGACCCCCACACCCCACCCCCGAGGCCCAGCCGACCATCGACTTCCCTTTACTGGACATTTTGTTTTCCATTAAGAATTTAAGCTAATATGTACCTGATTTTCATATTCATTTAAGTCAATTATTAGGGATGTAACGTGAGGATCTCTTTTAAACAGCCGCATAAACATGAATATCATATTTCTTAGAGTCAAACATTGCCAAGCAACAGACTCTTTCTTCATTCCTTAGTGAAGTTGATTTAGAGGTTGTTTGCTCATTAAATTGTAGACCCTAATGAAGGCGATGTTTCATCGTACAGTCGTAAACTCCCCACTAATTTATTTGCTGACTTGATACTGGTGTCAAATGTAACTGTTTGAAATCACTGCCTGTAGTCCAGCAAGCTCGCAATGGAAATAATAGAATTTTGGAATAATGGGATAATTGGGCAAGTGGTGGCTCAATCGGGTTACTGGTTCTGAGCCCTTTGAGCAAGGCTCTTAACCCTGTCTGCTCCAGGGGTGGTGGATCCCGGCTGACCTTGTGCTCTGACCCCAGCTTCCTAACAGGGATATGTGAGAAAACAAATCACTGTGCTCTAAGGTACATGTGACAAAGAATTTAATTACTATTTTTAATAGGGCCCAAGAACTATAACATCATGCATGATGTCGACATGACTATGATGTCATAGCTAATGATCTAATAATGCTATTTTAATAGTGCCGAAACACAGCCCACATTGAGTGACATCAGCAACCGGGGCTTTTTGGAGGGGAGGTCTTAACATACTCAAAAGGCACACAGGTTGACGATGGCACCGGTGCTTGAGATGGTCATTGCTGCAAGCTACAATGATCGGCCCAAGTACCTGCGCCATCTCCGCCCAGGCGCACCAGAATGACATGTCAAGCCATGATGATGCCATAAACTTATGCCATAATCAGTGACATCTGCGTCCGAGACTGCTCGACACACAGGGTGTGTTTTGCACCCGGGTGGAAATGGCACAGGTGCTTGGGCCCGCTCATTATTGATTGCAACTATATATATTTTTTGTATTATTATTATACATTATATATAACTTCAATGGCTGAAGATTATCCAACAGGAAGTAAATCCAAGTGCCAGGATATTTTCTATCATTAAAATGTCCCTGCCTTGTCCAATCAGAAATTAATAAATAGTTCGACTGGACTTTACTGTTGTATTAAAAATTATGGCTAATTTCTGGCTTGCAGCCTCAAAATAATCCAGAACGCCATCCCGAAAAATAGTCGTAATAGTAAAACATCTCCTATATAGTATTTGGCATTAAAGAAACAAACAACTTTCAGCAGGCATTTTACAGGGTAAGCATTGAGGTACTACCAGGAACATGAACATTGTGTTCTTTTTTTTTGTTTTCTTTAGTGCTCTTTACAAAAAATAGTCACTGGGTGCGCTAGTTATGGGTGTTTTTCCTGGCTCTACCAAAGGTTTCCCAGAGCCCTGGACAGAATAAAACAGGTACCAAATGAATGAACCAGTGAATAACCTTAAACAGACAATTTTTTTTTTTGTGCTGATTTGGAAAGATAATAACATTCATAAAGCTGCAAAACAAAAATGACACTGAGGTCCATGTTAATAGGATTGAGATAAGGGTGAAATCCAACATTAACATGTTTTAATAGCTCTGAAATACCTACTGTATACGGTACAACATGCTCTGAAATGGCATTTTCATGGATCTTGCTCTTAACAGTGGTTACATTTGTACTCCTAGAGTTCGACCTAACAGTCTGGCATCACAGAGCCATCACTCCAATCATCTTTCCACATGTTTGTACGTTGCTTCATCTGTCTGTCTCTTGCTAGCACAGAATCTTAACTACCGAGCCATCACTCCAATCACTATTTAGCTGATATGCAGGTTGCTCCGACTTTCAATCCCTCAATTCCTCGTTTCTTCCTCTTGCAATCTGTCACTACCTCCGCAGTAGTACTTTTAAAGTTCTGCTTCAACTAAATCCTGCAGGAATTACATGCACGTCAGATAAGGAGTGATCGTTGGATAGTCGGGAGATATCGTTGTCAGTTGGGTCATGAGTGATCAACTCGTTCACTTCAGTTCTCTGCATCGACTGAATAAATTATTCCTTTTGAGAATGTTGCCACGTAAACTCTGTAACATGGCAAAAGAGCAAAAAATTGTTCTAATATTGTTTTAAAAATGTGTGTTAATGCAACAATGCATTATTTCTTTTTTAGATTAAACAACATTCTTAAGATGTGCTCAATTCCAAACCGTGGCTTCAAAATGATTATTGAAATCTTGTTGTTAATAATGCTTTATTTTCGGAAAGAATTGAAAGCTTTGAACAAGTCCCAGCAGTGTGTCACATTTAAATAACAGTGTTGCAGTCAGGAGTTTACGTCCACTCACCATGATCATGAATAGCACGTCAATATTTGGCTTTTAATGATTTCTTTAATCTGGTTATTTTAAAAGGTAGAATAATTTTACAACATCTATTTTAAATAAAAGAAAACCTCCAAAATTTTGAGCAAATTTTTTTTTAGATTTTCTGATATCGTGGTCAACAATACACGCACATACAAATTTAAAAGTGTGCTTATACCCTCTTACATTTATTCAGTTTATTCTTTTCAGTTTATTCATTCTTTTAAGGCCACTGAACTTGATCATGACTGACTACAGCTGGTAGCTTCTCTCTGCCAAACAATACTCTGACAAAACCCTTGGATTGGCCAACACGCAGGATAGTGAAAAAATTCAAGGAGCTCAGTATAGACCTGAAAAAGAACATGGTGGATCTTCACAAGTACAATAAAGTCACATGAGCAAAGATTGAACCTTCCGAAGCTGATTAGGTGTACAGTATGTTTGAGTAAAGGTGACTCTTTCAACCCTAAGAATATTGTACCATCATCTTATAAGCATGGAGGTAGAGGCATCATACTCTCCAACTGTTTGGTTGCCAGTGGAACTGGTGCATTGTGGATGAAATGAAGAAGGAGGACCACCTTAGACGTCTCCAGCATACAGTATATGGTTAGAAATTTGAATATTCCAACAGGACAATAATCCTAAACACACATCAAAGCCGTGTATTCAGAATGGATACTGTGGACACTGAAAACACTTTGCACACCATGCTTACAAGTTGGGGAACCAAACTGTTAACGAAACCTCCAGATTCTGTAAATAAAAGTGTTCAAATGTCTAACCAAAATTCTGCTAGACCAAACATCATAATTTATTCATTTATCTTTTATACCACTTATCTATAAAGGGTTGCGGGGGCCTGGAGACACAAGGTGGGCTACACCCTGGACAATACATCTTAGGGCACGCACACACTCATTCACACGCTACAGGCCATTTGGAAACACCAGATTGCCAAATCTGCATGTCTTTGGACTGTGGGAGAAAACTGGAGTACCCTGAGGAAACCCACCAAGCACAGCCAGAACATGGGTAGGTCAGTGGACTACAGTTCGAAAGGTCCAAGGTTCAAATCCCACGCCCACCAAGTTGTCACCTGTTGGGGCTTTGAGCGAGGCCCTTAACCCACAACTGCTCAGATGTATAATAAGATGAAAATGTAATTCGCTCTTTATGGGGCGTCTGTCAAATGCCTAAACGTAAAACATGCAGTCCCAATTTACAAAGACCCCTAGTCGGGAATCAAACCCTTGACCCTGAAGGTGTGAGGCCACAGTGCTAACGACCATGCTGCCTGTCCTGTTAATATATATTTTTCCCTCTACATATAATTTGAACCCTGTTTTGATTGCAAAAAAAATTAATAAATAAAAAACGTATGCACAAAATGTTTGCAGTTTTCTTTAAAGACAATTTTCTGACCACATCTGTATCTTTAATTGTGAATACGATAATGTGTGTAATGATCACCAGGGAGCACCAACATGACCGGTCAATAAAAAGAAACCAGAAGGATCTGTGATTTAATTCAGTTTGTTAAGATGGAGCTAAAAAAAAAAAAAGCAAGTGAACAAACAAACAAGCTTCCACACATGACAGTCTTTCTCATTGGTGAGAACTGAAAGTTGACAGGTACAAACTTTGCTTGCTTCTGCTCTCCAAGGCCAACACGTTGTCTCTACATCAACCTGATGCCTGTGAATTCAGGTGAAAGGAACCTGAAGCGCTATTTTTGTGAAACATAAATAACTCAATAAATAAAGTGAGAACTTCTGGGAGAACTCTTTTGATAGTTAATGATTCTGTCTGCTGTAAGGTTATACAATTCATAGTGGTTAATCAAAAAGGGCAATGGCAAATATTTAAAGTTAAAAGATTCTACATTTAAATAACAGACTAGCGATAAACAAAAATCTATTTAAAACGTCAACAGTTCATTCATATTATTTGAATAATACATCTGAACATCATCTCATCCTTCATAATTAATAGATTAATTTGTTGAATTGTGGTTGCGGATCGATGCGCAGTTCATCAGAGGGGATCAGTCAGTCAGTCAATAGTTCGTCAAGTTCACGTGGGAGATATTAATATTCCACCTCGATGATATTAAATATTAGTTCCCTTGAAGTGTAAATCTCTCTCATTTATTGGATATTTTGGCAAGTATACATCACCGTGGAACTGATTCTTTGCCCGTCGTGGAGTTCAAAGCAATGAAAAAAAGGTCTTAAAAGGTCTTTACATCAAAGACTGACATTCTCCTTTCTGATTAGTCCACATCTTGTTCTGCGCTGCCTTTAGCACCTGATGATTTGCACCATCACAGCCGGGATCATCAGCTGATTGTATGCTGTCACAGCTAAAAGAAAAAAAAAACACTTAGAGCCGAGCATGTACAAATTTAGGTCGAAAATAGGCTTTTATAATCAGTAACATGCAGGCTTATTTTTTTATTTATTTTTTTTTACATTTTTGTAATCAATGCATGATACCTGGAAAGGAGCGGTTCTTCCTCCCTATAGTCTCATAGGCTTTTCATTTAAACGTGTTTTTGTCAATTTTATGACTTATTTTCACATTTTTACCTGTAAATGTTGATGTATTTTACCAGTATAGGGTTACATATAAATGTTAACTAGAGAGGGCACACGAGAAGATTTAATTTGATATAGTTTAGTAATATACCCCAAAAAATTATAAGATTATTGCTAGCAACGTTTTAGCTTATTTTAATATAATGAGATCGGAGGGTGGCATAGTCGTTAGCACCGTGGTCTCACACCTCCAATGTCAATGATTTGATTTTCATCTCAGGTCTGTGTGTGTGTGTGTGTGTGTGTGTGTGTGTGTGTGTGTGTGTGTGTGTTCTTTCCATGCTTGTTAGGCTTCTTCCAGGTACTCCGGTTTCCTCCCACAGTCCAAAAACATGCGGATTATGATAATTGGCATTTTTAAATTCCCTGTAGTGTGTGTGTGTGTGTGTGTGTGTGTGTGTGTGTGTGTGTGTGCTTGTACTCTGCAATAGACTGGCACCCCATCCAGGGTGCACACACCTAGCGCCCCGAATCCCCTGGGATAGACTCTGAGCCTTCTGCGATCCTGATCAGGATAAGCTGTATAGAAGTTGAGTGAGTGAGTGAGGGAGTGAGAGAGAGAGAGAGAGAGAGAGAGAGAGCGTAGATTTAAAGAAAAAATAAAAAAAATTGTTTAGGAAGCAAAATACATGAGATACATGACATACAGCTGAGTTTATTATAATGAGATCCTGAACAGAGAAGGAATACTAGGATAGAAAAGCACACTTAGAAAACACCAAAAAGACTATTGAAAGAAATAATTAAGGAGACCGAAAAAGCAAGAGAGGAAGAGAGAGAGAGAGTACATCTCTATTAATCCCAGTCTTATTTTCATCCTCCATCATGAAGTGTTGTCCAGGACGCTGGATCCTTCCTTAGTTAGGCATCAGATTTTCTTATTATCTTTATTAATTTTGCAAAGCCCCTGCTTGCTATAATACTGCTATAATTAAACACGTACTTTAAAAAGTTTGCTGTTCACAGTGCACAGGTGTAGAACTTGCTTTCCTATACCTCACCCTACTTCTGCATCTACTTAATCATCTGATTAGATTTTCAAATTTATCCATAAAAAATAATACTAATGCTTTTAAAAGCCTGCCATTTTCAAAGCAATAAAATCCATAACCATGTGTGTAAATATTATTTTTTATTTAGCCATTGATTAAGATCAGCTGATGCTGAATGCTAAGTGGTCAAAACGGACGAGAGAGGAAATGAGGTCGCTGCTCAGGTTGTCACATACTGTAAACATCCGGTTTTTAAATTGTATCTTTGCAGCCTGTCGCAGTAAAAACATTGCTTTCATTTTTTTTTATTTCATGAACATAACTTAATGTAATATGTTGAAATGAAAAGTGTCTCAAGACTTTCGTGCAGAACTGTATACTATTCACAAGAAATACATTCATATAGTTCCTCAATTATTGTGTTGCATTCTTTCTTATGTTTCATTAGGCCATTATACACTAAATAAAAAAAAAAACTTTTTTTGTTCTGAAACATTGCAGATAACAGAAACAATTGGTAACATGAACAAACAATGCAGTTGTGAGTGTGATTGTGAGGTTAAAGTCTGAAAGAACCTGTTAATGGTATTTACTGTGAACACATGCATAGTTTTACAGGAGTTTGCATGCAAGAATAAAACAAGAAAACATTTCACTAGCAGATAAAAACCTTAATTAACAGGTTAGAGTGTGATTCCTGTCTCCTCCATGAAAACATTTATAATGAGCTACAGAATGAAGTAATGAACAGAAATGAAGTAAAGAGCAAAGAAAAGTACTGTAGTAATAGGAGAATTACTGGCTATAATATAAATAAATAAATAAAATTAATAATTAACAATGTTTTGCAGTCCTTTATGTGGTGACATTTTTTGTACAATATTTATCATTATACTACGACATGTGAAAGAGGTCTACGGTACATACATTACTGCAATGGAACATCCTTATTACTTTCACATAGTCCAAAAAAAAAAATAGATTTAAATATTTGTTTCTGACCAAGCCACTGGAACACTGCAGGCAATTTGGAAGTCACTAGGTTTTATGATTATGATTATGATTATTATTATTATTATTATTAATTTCTTTATTTTTAAACCATTTATTTATTTATTTGTATTTATTTATTTATTTATTTATTTATTTTATCAGCATAACATATGAATGGTCTTACATATACCACATAATGTATAAGAAACTTGTATTTACATTACTGTACAAGACACCTCTCATGTCTTCATATTAAATTAAATGATGTAAATGATGTGTTTTACTGTGACGGGCTGGAAAGTGTCTAAATATACAATTAGCAATACAAATCAGCAGCAACCTCGTCTGTGGGATCATAAGACGATTGGACCTTGGAGCGATAGAGAAGAGTCATGTGACCTGATGAGTCCAGATTGAGCCTATTCCAGAGTGATGGGCGTGTCAGGGTAAGAAGTGAAGCACATGAAGCGATGCTCCCATCATGCAGAGTGTCCACTGTACAAGCCTCTGGAGACAGTGTTACGATGGCACGGGACATATTCCAGGCCTCAAATTTGTAAAAGAATGAGGAATAATTTTCACACATGGAGTGGACACCACGTTGTGTGCTGTAATCAAAGCTGAAGGCGATTGAATGAAATATTTTTTGGCCAGGCTGTGTGTGTGTGTGTGTGTGTGTGTGTGTGCGTGTCTATAACAAGCACAGTGTGACTGATGTTGACAAAACCTCTGTTTGCTCCATCCTGCCCCTTTTCTGATTTTTTGCTTTTTAGATGTCTGTGCAGACGGCACACATACTGCTCAGGTCTTTAAAAAGCTACATAATCCAACGCCTTACACTGCCTTACTTGACTAATCCTGACGGTTTTCCCATGCCACAGTGACATTTGGCCAATGTGTGAAGAATGTGAATACAACAATCAAACAACAGATCTACTTCCTACACCTATTTGTCAATTGTGACAGGTGTCACAGTGCTACAACCGAGCAGTGCGTCAGCTTTGGGCCATTTCAGAGCCTTGACAAATGAAAGTGACTACTGCAGTCAAGCTTCATTTAGTACAAGCTTAAGTGCCCCGTAAAGAGATAACGTCCAAAGTGTGATTTATTTATTGTCATATAAAACATTATCCGAAATTCATACATTTGGTGGAACTGACGGATGCATTTATCTAAAATGCGACTCACCTATTTATAGTTCAGAGCAATATGAAGAAAAAAAAAAAAATGAGTGGTAAACACAGATAAACTATGGAGTATGAATCACTCCATTTGGGTAGATAACGTATGCCAATTATGCAAATGACAGCATCTGCATGCCGAGGCATGAACAATGCCGAGTCACTGTGCATCCTCTCCTTTAGTCCGGGTCATCTGGGTAATGGACGACAATCACACAGAGCCTCTTGTCGTAGGGTTGTATGACTCTTCTGTGCCTCGGCACCATCCTTAAGAAGCAGCAGCAGCATGCACAGACAGACTCGCAGCAGACACTGCATACGGCTCTGATGTCCTGAGAATGCTAATGTATGCATGGGCAGATCCTTTTTTATTCAGCCATCTCCTCAAAGGCTCCCACTGTTTAGCATGAACACTGCCGTACGTATTTTGTTTGATCGTGGCACGATCTGATCAAAGCACAGGAGAACCCATGCTTCAGCCGAGCGAAGGAGGAGATGATGTCATGCAATGCTATTTTATAATGGATTATTTTTGTGTCTTATATTTATGTTAAATTTTAATGCAAGTTCCCTTGATCAATTTTGAGATCTCCTGATTCCTGAGTGGAATTTCATATATACTGTGTGTATTCATATATATACACTTTGTTTTTTCCTAATTTTTATTTCTTTTTAAAACAAAACTGGAGGCATTTATCCAAAATACACAATAATCTCCTTTGAACAGTTGATATTGAGCTTCATAACGGCTCTAATTTGAGGTGCTGTTTGTTAATTGCTGGTTTTTGAGGCTGGTAACTCTAAATGAACTTCTCCTCTGGTCTTTATGAGAGTCATTATGGTCTTTGATGGGTTTCGCAAATGCACTCGACACAATACTGTTCTTGTAAGAACTGTTCCAGAACAGCTGACCTTTATGTCTTAGAATAACAACTGACTGTTGTTGATTTTGTTACATAATGACCTAATGCCATATGTGCTATTTCAAAGTTTGGAAATCTCCAGTTCTAGAAAAATTAAGTCCAAACATGGGTACAGTATATTAAATATAGGTTTCCTCTGTGGTTTCCTTCCATCTCCCCCAAAAAAGATAGTAGACTGGCTAAGACAAAAGGCCCATTCTGTAGGTGTGAATGATGTTATGAGTTTTGAACTGGACGAATAAACATTACCTCTATACTGCATGGCATTAGTTTCAGTCTTTTGGATCCACCCTGACCCTAAAAGGATTGACGCCCTACTGAAAGAAGGACATGCGTATAAACATGCTGACATCCTGACCCACAAAAGTGCAGATAATACGCTTCAGTTACACATACAAGGTTGGTTCAGGTTTAAAGGTGATCCTACATCCCACATCATTTTTGTTTTCTATACAGAAAGACAGACACACACAAACACACACATGCCACATATATCTTACTTAAAAAAAAAAGCTGGATAAGGGCAGTCAACCTTAATATATGTCTTTTTCACCATAATACACTGATAAAAATGCTTTCATCTCAAGGTTTCCTGTATGCACTAAGACTACTAAAGATATTGTGCATTTCTGAGTGACACCGTCATTGCACATAGTCGGTGTACCATGAAATGGAACTCGTACTGCATCAAGTCAAAACTGCAATTTAAGTGGAGCCAGAATCTGGAGTGGAGGTTGAAGACTCCATAATGTCGAGTTCCAGTGTAACTGCTGAGCATCTGAAATATCAATCACAGACTGTCAGGATGCTTCAGTGTCCTTTTAAAGGTGTGTAGATCTACATCAATTTAAGCCAAGAACAACATTAATGCTTAGTTTAGGATTGGGGGTTGTACGGATTATCTATGTAAAGTGATTATCTGTATATAAAATTAAAACATAATAAGTAAATAGTCTGTAATGGTGGGATGTCACTCCCCGGCCCTGACAAAATGTGCTTATTTTCTAATCGAACAAGTGTTTTATTCCTCTTATAACACAGCAGGTGATTAGAGGTTTGTACAATTTTATTTATTAAAGAGTCACACCAGACATGTCATCTGCTCATAGGTTCATTTAATAATAATAATACATTTCATTTATAATGCAATTTATATTTAAAGTAAATCTCAAAGTGCTACAATTTAATTTGACCCAAAAGCTTAATCCCAAAAGATAAGTTTTAAGACCAGATTTAAAAGGTTTTTTAAGTTTTGTGGGAATGCAGTGTTCGCAAAGCAAATTAATTCCTCTTATCACATACAGTGAAACCTCGGATTGTGAGTAACTTTTTACATTTAAGGTGAAGTGCAGGTATATATATATTTTTTTTTACTTTATATTTTGTATTAATTATTTTCATGTATGTTTTTGGACTGTGGAACGGATAGTTTGAGTTTTCATTTATTTTTATGAGAAAATTTAATTTGGTTTACAAGTGTTTTGGAATACGAGCAAACCTCTGGAATTAATTATGCTCGTAATCCAAGGTTCCACTTTATGTTATAGATGTGATAGATAGATAGATAGATAGATAGATAGATAGATAGATAGATAGATACTTTATTAATCTAGAAGAAAATTCCAGATATCCAACAGCAATAGAGACAAAGGCAGGTTTGTAGATGAAGAACAAAAAAAACCCACCAGAAATATTAAAAGCATATAAATAAAGCATATATATATATATATATATATATATATATATATATATATATATATATATATATATATACATGTGTGTAAATGAGAGGGACCCAGGAGGATCGGTGAGGCTACAGGGAGCAGAGGTAAAGAAGGTGCAGGATTTTAAGTACTTGGGGTCAATGGTTCAGAGCAACGGAGAGTGTGGAAAGGAGGTGAAGAGGCGGGTACAGGCAGGTTGGAATGGGTGGAGAAAAGTGTCAGGTGTGTTGTGCAATAAAAGAGTATCAGCGAGAATGAAAGGAAAGGTGTACAGGACAGTGGTGAGACCAGCAATGCTCTATGGCTTAGAGACAGTGGCGCTGAAGAAAAGACAGGAGGCAGAGTTGGAGGTAGCAGAGCTGAAGATGTTGAGGTTCTCTTTGGGAGTGACAAGGATGGATAGGATCAAGAATGAGTTCATCAGAGGGACAACCCACGTTAGATGTTTTGGAGATAAAGTCAGAAAGGTCAGATTGAGGTGGTTTGGGCATGTTCAGAGGAGAGATGGTGAATATATCGGGAGAAGGATGCTGAGGTTGGAACTGCCAGGCAGGAGGTCTAGAGGAAGACCAAAGAGGAGATTTATGGATACAGTGAGAGAGGACATGAAGTTAGTTGGTGTGAGAGAAGAGGATGCAGAGGATAGGGTTAGATGGAGGCAGATGATTCGCTGTGGCGACCCCTAAAGGGAACAGCCGAAAGACAAAGAAGAATGAGAACTCTATTTTTGGAGAGTTTAGCAGGAAATGGGATTTTCTAAATTAAGCAAGGTATAAATATTTTGTGCAGGTTTACTTTGGGTCACAAAGGTGTTAGAAATCAAAAATGACAAATTATTTTGTCATGAAATTGTTTGGGTTATACAAGTGTGAATTTTGCATAATTTTTTCAAAAAGCTATAACTCCATCTCCCACAGTTTTGTCACATTGGTTAAATCAGCCTGGAACTGCATTGGTGGTTGTGTAAGTAAGCTATTTACTATCAATACTATGTTGGTTAAGTTTTAAAAAATCCCAGCTGTCTAATTGAGATATGTGGAGGGAAACAAAATCACTGTGCTATAAGTCACATTTGACAAACAATTAAATCTTAATTCTAATAGCAAAGTCATGCCTTGATTGTGCTCTAGTGCGTCACTGGCAGACAATTAAATCGAGAAAGTTTTGTTGAACATAATCTTTTTATCTATGGTAAAAAAATAAATAATCAGAAACTTAATAAACAATACAAAAACAAACAAACAAACTTCAGCTTACAGCATCACCAGTCTCCTCATCTACCAGTTCTACATTAACACCACTGTGTCAGGACAGATGCTCCTTTAGAAAATTCATCACCACCTTCTAACCAGACAGACTCAAGGATTCAACATGATTGTGGTATAAAATATATAAAGGACAATTCATCATCTCATTCAGCTTTTGGTCCTCTTTCATATACTGTAGCTTCAATAAAAAAGAGCAGTCAGGAATAATGAATCAGTTTGTTAAGTCTTTATAAATGGTAGATACAGTACATCAGTCTAACAGGATTCATGTAAATGCAGAATTATTTTTTGTCTAATATACCAGAACCTATAATATAATTTCTGCTGAAGAAAGAATATCAATTGGATATAAAATGGAAATGCAAATGGGACTTTTTACGGCTTTCTTTTCTGAGCTGTGGATCTCTGCAGCTCCTCCAGAGGTACCATAGGCCTTTTGGCTGCTTTTCTGATCAATGCTCTTTTTGCCCGGCCTGTCAGCTTAGGTGGGCGCCCATGTCTTTTCTCATTTCTAGATGATGGCTTGAACAGCACTCTGTGAGATGTTCAAAGCTTGGGATATTGTTTTAAAAGCTAACCATGCTTTAAACTTCTCCATACCTTTATTTCTGACCTGTCTTGGGCTTCATGGTGCTGTATGTTCTTTAATAAACCTCAGAGGCCTTTATAGAACAGCTCTCATACTGAGATTAAATTACACACAGGTGAACTCTATTTACCCATTAGGTGACTTCTGAAGGTGATTGGTTCTTTTTGATTTTTGTAAGGGGGATCAGAGTATAGGGGGGTGAAGACAAATGCCTGGAACATTTCAAGATTTTTATTTCTAAAATAAAATTCAAAATTATATGTCAGTTTACTTCCACTTCACTATTATGTACCCCTTTGTGCTGGTCTATCACATAAAATCCCAATAAAACACATTTACGTTTGTGGTTGTAACGTGACAAAACGTGGAAAAGTGCAAGGGGTATAAATACTTTTCCAAGGCACTTGTATCCATATATAGTAATTAACTATAAATATGAACATGAATGTCTATTATTCTTTGTAAGAATAATAGACATTCTATTATTAATGTATTAATTCTATACTATTATTCTATAAATTACACACACCAGCCAACTTTAATAGGACCATGTGTACACTGGCTCATTCATGCAGAAGCAGCACAATGCATTAAATCATGGAGATGTGAAAAAAAAAAAAAAAAAAAAAAAACTTCTCACTTATTTTTCACATCAAACATCAGAGTGGAACCTCGAAAAAATGTCATGTCGTGTCACGTCAGCAACTTTTACATGGTTGTTGGTGCCAGATAGACTTGTTTTAGAAAGTGCCGATCTCTTGGGATTTTCAGGCACCATGTTCTTTAAAGTTTACACCGAATGGTACAAAAAAAAGTCATTGGCAGTTCCCTTGGGGCAAAACACCAGGATGATGAGAGGGGACTGAGAAGAACTTGTTAGAGATGACTGGAAGTACACAGTAACTCAAATAAACCCTCTTTATAACTATGGGGAAAAGAAATTAATCTAAAAGTGCATGGCTCTTTGAATCTCAAGGAGAATGGGCTACATCAGGACAAATTATTACTGTGTCAACCAAGGGCATGAATCTGAGAATGCACAAGGCACAGGCTCATTAAAACCGAACTATTCAGGATTGTAAACAGATCAAGTGACTTTTTCTCGGTCTTCAATCATCCAGTTTTCTTGAGCCTCTGCACACTGTGGCCTCAGCCGCATGTTCTTGGCTGACAGGAGTGGAAACTGATGTAATCAATCCTACGGTGTTGAAATCATGGAAAATCCATGCGGAATGGTTTGCCTTATGAATATAGATTGTTAATATGTGGTATTTAATGGCATCCGGAATACATTTATACAATTCCAGTGGTTCAATATTTATTAATAATCTTGCAATCAATGGCATCATTTTCAATAATTCCTACTTTGATGTCTCAGCTCTACCTACAGTAGCTTTTGCACCATAGTCAGGATTTGCACTACATTGTGATGCTTTAAGTAGTCTTATCAAATGTGTTTGAGACCACTGAGAATTTTCCCGTATTGAATGCCGTTGTAACTCACTTGTCCTTTTGTAATGTTACGCACATTACACGTGGCACACAACTGATACTGTAACTCCTCCCGGCGATCACAGCATCACAAATTATCACCGGATACACTCAACACATCGCATTTGCTTCAATCTAAAAATACTTTTTTTGTGCTTAAGCGTTGACATTTCCCCTAACACTCCGAACGCCTACTTAACTTCATGGCTGAGGAATGTGAGTGTTAGTTCTACCTCTGGATATGTCTGAACTGAGAGACTATGAAGATAACTATCTATCTGACATTTTCTCAGGATGGTTCGTAACCTTGGGTTAAGCGGTTCGTACAATTTATTATTTATCACTAGCAACATTTTACTAAAAGCTGAATATTTATTTGTTAGAAAGCAAAGAACAGGAATATAATAATATCTTGCAAATATCAAATGCAAAGCATATGTTGGCTATATAGGTTACACGTCCACTATAGTCGATACTGTATATCAACTGTATACTGTATACTGTGAACAAGAAATCACGTCTATGATGTCAAACTTAAATTCTCTGTCCTTTTTACAGTATTTTCTCATGTCCTTTAGCAGATGCCTAATGGAATAAACAGTATAGTTTTAGGTTGTCCAGATTTGTGCCTATGTTTGCCAAAAATATAGAATATTATTTTTGTTTTATTGCTCTTTAAGCCTAAAATTCCGGGTAATTAAGTGCCACCTGGCTGCAAATGAGGAAGATCAGCTATTGCCCTGACCTATGACCTTTAATGTGATAAGCCATTAAATTACTAAGAAAAAAAAGCGATGATGGCCCTGAATAGAGAAAACATTCATGAATATGTTAGTTCAGTCACAGTAGTTACAAAGTAAATCAGAAAAGAAATGTTTAGAGATTCAGACCTTGTACTGTAGGTATTTTTCTGATAATGCATTACCAAGAACACATTTGTTGTGTGTGTACGTGTGTACGTGTGTTGGGAGTGTGAATGAGTATTCTTTCATTTTCTACCGCAGAGAATGTCCCAAAAAATATATATAAAAAAAACAAAAAGGACTGGAAAATATCTTAGTGGGACATTGCAGTGCAATATCAAGTCAAGGTTATATTTATTGTATATTTAATATTAGCTTTCTCTATATTAAAGATATAGTCTTATACATTATTCATGTCCCACATCATATGGCTTATACCTGTACCTGTTTGCTGAAGTTGGATGAAAACAACAGTGTCATGTTAGCTTTAATGTTATTACTGTATTTTATTAAGATTATTCATATTTTTAAGTGATTATGTTTTTAGCAGTTACATAGACACTGAAACATGTATTCTTTGAGCCCCGCCCTGTTCTTTGTCTAGAGGGTTTCAACATCAAACGCTGAACTACACTACCCATCAGCCCCAGCACATGATATAACTCAGTCACATCCCACAGTGATCACCTGCACATATTCCCGGGTTCATGTCATTAGTATCACTATTTAAGCCTTGGATTTGTTGTCATGCTTTTTTTGTTTGAAGTTCTTTAATCTGTAGTCTGTACAATCCTTTACCCGTGTTCATGACATGCAGTATGTCTAAAGCTCTAGTTTTTCACCTTGTTGGTCTTTCTTTCTTGTGTTGCCTATAATAAAACTGCCTACATTTGCATCCGCCTCCACCACCAACATCTGACAGTTACATATTAAACCCATTCCTGTGTCTCCTGTGTGTGGGCTGGCTGTTTTTCAGTCTTCTGCTTTTTTAGCCTGACCTATGCTTTTGCCTTCTTGGTCATTCAACTGCTTTATCACCAAGTTATCACGCTATAAACATGTGAAATTTAGCCTGTACTGGTTTCTTCTTGTTGGAATGGTTGGTGTCTTGATGTCTTATTTATTTTTTTTTATTTTTATTTATTGTACCAGGTTTTTTGTAGTGACTAAAATCATTACTGTTGTAAACTCATTAGTATCAAGACCAAAGCAGTCCCTAACCTTCCTAAGTTACGCTTATGTACTGTACTAATGTACTGAAAAGTCACCGAGTACTTTAACTTACTTTATTATAATAATTATTATTATTATTATCATTAATAATAATAATAATAATAATAATAATAATAAAGCAGTGTTTGTGTTTTAACACGTTTTTCTATCTTCCAGTAAAATAAACTGGATGTTTACTGGTTTCCACTATTTTCCCCCAACAGATTTAAATAGGAGGTGGGCTAAAGGGTGTCTACAAAATGACAACCAGGCCATTTGTTTAAATACAGACAACATAGATACACACCAGCATTTAAAATGTGTTTTTTCACAAACATTTAATTTACAATTCTTGAGGCCACAGTTATAAATATAAAAATTATATTTAACTAATAAATAAATAAAAAAAAGAAAGAAAGAAAGAAAGAAAGAAAGAAAGAAAAAGAAAGAAAAAGAAAGAGCTCCTTCAACCACCATGACAACTGTCATGTTGTTTTATACATGTGGGTTCATTAATGGTTTCCCAACAATATTAATTAATGAAAATACCTTTAATTACACCATGTATTCTACCTTATATATCATACTAATAAAACACATGAAACATTTTGTATATTCCTGAAAACCAAAATAATATGGAATAGTTTACTTACAAACACAATTTAAAATTATATTTGTTGCCAGACAGTGTAAATAATTTAATAATGTATTTAATTAAAAATGGTCATGCGAGGGGTGTTCAATTAAAACTGGGACTTCTGATAAAATGTATCTTTTAGGCAAAACAAGTGATTGACATTCAAGTGATTGACACCAAGCACAGTACGATGATGAGACGCTTAAAGCCGCAGGGAAACATTAGAACGGAGCAAACGTTTAAAAGAAGCCCGTACGTCCATGAATGATGACGGCTCGGAGCCCACTGCAGTCACTCCCATGATCATTGAGAGAGTGGAACGCCTGATCCGGGAAAATCTACAGATAACTTGTCATCAACTTGCGCATCTGTCTGTGGGAACTGCACACCAGTTACACGTTACAGGAACTCGTCTGGGAGTTATTTACACACACCCCATTCTGTACAGTTCTAAATTCGCTCTAAAGTTTGGGAGTTTCTGGGAGTCCAGCATTGTAGACATGAAGAGGCAGTCCATTCTATTCTATGTTCTATTTAAAACTTTCTACCTTGATGGTATACAAGCACTTGTAAAAGAATTAGTGTATCAGGGGAATATATAGAGAAATAAAGGGAGTTTTTACTCTCAGATCTGTTTTTTTATTCTGCATAATCTAAAGTATCAGTTTGTCGTGAACCCTCTTCATAATAAGAAGAAAAAATACACTTTGTCTAAAATAAATAAATAAATAAATAAATAAATTTGTATGTTTTTTCAATCAATTTTCCAGAAAGATTAAAAAGAAAATTTAAATTTCTATCATCAGCTTAACAATGCAACTACACACTTGACAAATAGGCATCCATGAATTCTATTAAAAAAAAGGGGTTAAAAGCTGTAATGCTCAGCAGGGGTCCTGCTGTTTCCTTAAAATTCTAAGCATAGGAAGCATAAAATGTGTAAGGTAAATAAACAAATTAATCAATTCCTTTCAAATATAAAACCTTACATCGATCTTTTTATTTTATTTTTTAAGTGACAGCAGAGGTTTAGCCCTTTCTAACCTATTTTTACCAACAATCCTTGGTGTGCTCGAAGAAAAGTAGACCGAGTAGGTAATACATTTGGCTTTGGAGAGCATGAGCCCGAGGTAAAACACTGATTAACATTCAAATTCACATCCTGACTAACAATTAATCAGGGAAAATACCATTTAAATATCTACTCTGCTTGAAGCCATTTCTTTCTCAGCATTGGCTCATATTTCTGGGAGTACAGAAAGAGAGGCAAACATGCCCCTGAATAAGATATTAAGATTTATAGACAGAATGCAATTTATATGAAAATGGAATAAATTTAAAAAAACAAACACCAATTGTAAACTGAAGTTGCTTTAATGAGGAACACAGCAGTAGTGTATTACACCAAGCCTTTAAAAAAAGGCAAATATTAACTTATTGCTCATGGGAATCCTATAGGATACCGTTATAGAATCGTAGCACATTTTGGCCTGTTATTTGTTGTTTGTACATTAAACATATTGTGGCGTGGGCGGGGTTTTCGACTGGCAACCATCATGCTTTGCGGGAGGGGGTTGTTGTGTGTTCACCCTGTTGGGGAAAGGTGTTTGGGTTAGTGGCTTCAGCCAGGTTGTGTGTGTTTGTGTGTTAGGTGTGTGTGTTCTGTTGAATGTTTTGATTTATTGTTGAGGTTAAAGTGAATGTGGTTCTGCTGTGAAGGTACTGTTCATGCTATCTAGTGCTGTGCTTAATAAAGTACTTCCAGCCATTTGCATTGGGCAGCAAGGAAGATCACTCGTCTCTCCAAGTTCCTTCTTAGCGGTGAAAAACGCAACAATATGAGCATCCACAGTATATAAACGACGCACAGACGTCTCGTTGTCTGGTTTATATGTGTAAAAAGAAAAAAAATCCTCATTTCCTTGGCAGAATAGTTATCTTAAATAAATATGGCAAGTGTTGCTTGTTTCTTCGTTACTCCTACCATAAGCTCACGAGTATGTTTCTGTGTGTTCTTCTCACGCATCACAACTGATTATTCTATAGCTAATGCTTTATCTAGGTCTCCAACTAATTTATTCAGATTTTTCATTCTCATAATCTGCTTTACTGTCATTCTCCCATTTTTGCACCTCATACGAAGAGACAGCAATAACAGGCTCCAGTTGCTAATGTCACACCTAATCTATCAAGTTTAGAAATGGTGTTATCTCTACTGTGTTTGAGCTAATGATGCAAGGGAATACAGCTGGCTAATTACCCTCAAATCGGGGCTTACGCTGTGCACTTCAGCCTCATTATTTTATTATTTATAATATGTTTACTTACAGAACAACAACGGGTATTTAATGGGCCGCTTACTTACAAATTACATATTATGCATGAACTTACTCTTCTTTTTTATACTAAAAAAGGAATAGATGTTTTTTTTATATACTGTATATAGAGTAAGGTCAATAAGTATTTGATCACCCTGTGATTTAGCAAGTTCTCTTACTTAGAAATCATGGAGAGGTCTACAATTTTCAGCATAGGTGCATTTCCACTGTAAGAGACAGAATCTAAAAAGAAAAATCCGGAAATCACATTGTATAATTTAACAATTTATTTGTAAATTACTGTGTCAAATAAGTATTTGATCATTTGCTTATCAGCCAGAATTCTGACCCTGAAGACCTGTTATTTTGCTTTAAAATAGTCCAGCTACACTTTGCTGATGATTCTAAATTAGTAGCACCTGTTTGAGGTTGTTACCTGTCATAAAGACACCTGTGCACCCCACAATCAACCAAAGTCTAAGTTGATACATGGGGTATCAATGATGCTAAGAATGGTGCATCAGCCCAGAACTACAGGAGCTGCTACTATCAGTAATACACTAAGACGTCATGGTTTAAAATCTTGCATTGCACGGAAGGTTACCCTGCTTACAGTAAGTCAGCCCATGTTCAGGCCCATCTGAAGTTTGCCAGGGACCATCTGGATGATCCAGAGGAGGCATGGGAGAAAGTCCTGTGGTCAGATGAGACCAAAGTAGAACTTTTTGGTCTTAACTCCATTCGGCGTATTTGGAGAAAGCAGAATGAGGAGTATCATCCCAATAATACCATACCTACAGTGAAGCATGGGGATGGAAGCATCATGCTCTGGAGGTGTTTTTCTGCACAGGGGACAGGGGACGACTGCACTGTATTGAGGAAAGAATGAACGGGGCCATGTGTTGTGACATATTGGGCAAAAACCTCCTTCTCTCAGTCAGAGCATTAAAGATGGGTCGTGGCTGGGTCATCCAACATGACAATGACCCAAAGCACACAGCCAGGAAAACAAAGGAGTGGCTCCGTAAGAAGCATATGGACTATTTAAAAGCAAAATAACTGGTTTTTGAGGGTCAGAAATCTGGCTGATAAGCAAGTGATCAAAATCTGGCTGATAAGCAGGTGATCAAATACTTATTGACCTCACTGTATATATTAAACTGTTCCATTCACTTTATTCCGCTTCCTTAGATTGCTGCTTAGAATTATTTTCTTGGCTAACAGGATAAGAACTCAAAGTGTTCTTTTACTGTTGTAGCCAATACTCATTGAGGTTCAATTTGTGGTGCTTTCTGTACAGCTGTTTCTGTTTGTATAACGCGGTTTGTACGTAAACGCCCGCTTGGTTATTTGAATTATTGTATCTTTCTCTTAAGTTCAAACCAGTCTGACCGATTTTCTTTGACCACTTACATCAATAAAGAATTTTAGTGTGTGTTCAAGTATATACATCGATCAGCCACAACACTAACACCACTGCCATGTAAATTGTATAACATTGATTATCAATTATACACCAGTAAACTAGTGACAGGTTCATGGGCACCCAAGACTTGTCTATACTGTGGGGACCAAAGGACAGCCCATCCAGTTTGATCCCACAAAAAAGCAAATGTGGTGCAAACTACTGAAAAAGTCAATATTGGCCTCAACAGAAAGGTGTAAGAACACCCAGTACATTTATGTGTGTACAGTATTTATATTTAAAGTACTGTATAATGTAACAATTGTCTCTGAACTGAAGCAACGGCCTACCTGCCCCTTCGCAAAAACAACAATGGCATCATAAACCTACCAATGCACATCACATTACAATAAGAAGACAACAACACCCACTCTCCCTGACTCTTTGTCATGGGTGAATATGCCTTTAGCTATTGTCAGAAAGATCAAATTGATAAGTTGCTAATGGGGAGGCATTTAGCAATGGGTCAATTAAACATGTGTAACAGCTTATTTGCTGTCTTGAAAGTCAACAGACACAGAGACGTGTGCGATCTTGTTAAAAGGCCTCTGTTTGAGTACTTGTCAATTATCAATTGTAATTTTGGAGACTTTGGGAAATCATTATTGTTGTAATTAAATCCCATTGGAATTAATGAGTTTACGATAACATAAGCTTCATTAAAACAACACAAAACAAGCACTGAGTCATTACGCGTTCGACGTCGCTCAGCTCCAAAATTACCAAGTCATCATGTGCTGTAAAAGGGCAAACTGCAATTAACACATTCTGATAATCAAAAGGAGGAGAGAGAAAAAAAGCTGCCAGCGTGCACATCAAACTAATTAATTTCTTGAATGCTAATTATTCAGTTTAAGCACACAGCTGGTAGCCATTTCACATTTTAATGCATGAATTAGTCGGTTTGTAATTTGTACTTTTATATGAGATCTATAAGAAATTTAAAGCAACTTAGTCCACTCGTACAAATACAGTACATTGTGGCTTCTTACTTGCTATTACTGTATATTTAGTTTAGTTTCATTCTGCAAATAAAGAAACAAACCAAAAAATGAGAAAAAGACAAAAAAAAATAAAAAGGGCTGAGAGGGATGTGGGGCATGAAAATGAGTTAGGTCTGGTGTTTAGGGTAAATGGCATGTTTCACGTTTTCAGCTTGAATTTTTGTTGATTCAGGGTTGCACTGCTTTGTTATTGCATTTCAACTAGAGTTGAGTTAGTTTGGAACTGATGATAAGATGATCTCAGATTAGTAACTGTAAACTCATGATTAGCTGCACCTTAGTGCAAATGCCACATTTTAAATATTTAGAATATACTGTAGCAGTCATATTTGGACAAAAACAACAGTTAGTTCCAACCGAATAATCTGGTTGGACAAGAGTCCATATCACATTCCACGAGTGCTGATACAGACAGTAACAGCACTAGGATGTTTAACTACAGTATACTGTATGTATTACCCTGCATCACAGCTGTTCTACCAATCGTTAATTGCACTAATTGTCTGTCCCCAGCATGTGTAAAAGTGGGTCAGTACAGTGAACAGTACTAAAAAAGGAAAAAAAAGGGCAGCTGCCTGCCTTAATAATGGCTTCCAAGTCATTCTAAACCGCCTCTGAACTGTCTGTGTTGTTCTGTTCACAACAAACCAGAACTACAAAGAGAACTACAGTAACTTCTAACACAAAGCTAAATCCCAAATCACACTCTAACCTCTGATCAAGGACACTACTTGGTGTTTGGAACAAGTATAAGTGGATTTTGCGCTATTTGGGATTCAACTAAATATGTTAACGCTGCTGATGTTCTAAAGGGATTGAAATTTAACTTAAAATAAAGTAAAAGTGGAAGTAAATTTCATAACTTTCTCAGGACTGTTCACCACCTCCATGGTTTATTCTCCTCACCTTTTGGCTACAGAGTCTCCCACGTCCCCCAAAGGATATATGTGGGCAGAACAAAGTAAATGTTTCCATAAACAAACAAATCATAATCCGTTGATAATAAATGATGTTTGTAGAACTGCTATATAAAAGAAATATCACACGCAAGGCTGTGCTGTGATGGCCTTTGGCATAACCGCATCACAGCTGTGCTGATATTCAGCATAACAGCACAACCTCGGGGGTCACACATCCTTGAGTGTGATTTTGCTTAAATGGGCCTATGGCAAATTCAAATCTAACATTTTTGACATAAGGATTGCATTGGTCTTTTCCTTCAGGTCCATTTTTTCAATGAGAACCCCAAATCACCTCTTTTTAAATCCCAGATCTGGCCTGGGGATAAGGATTGCACTTTTTCACACTGAGTGCCACTTGACTTTTGGCTGGGAGTTTCCATTTTATTTCCATATTTTTCACCCATGTTTCAGTTCTCTTTAAGCAACACTTGCTTCCAAGAAGTCCCTAGGTGCACACTTCTGTTCCCAGGCCTTTTTCTGACAGGCTTACTGCTGTTGGGTTAAAAACATAGCTCAAGTATGAATGACTAATGGTCGAGAGCAGCACTTTTGCCCAGAGCTCTCACCCTTGCTTACACATAGGAGGATTTATTATGCATTAATGCAGTGAAGAACAACTCTAGCATTCAGAGAAAAAACATTACTGGTGGTATGAATCAAAAGGGAATTTTGGTCGATATAGTAATGCACTATTGATGATGAAAATTACATAATGTGAAGGAGTTTTCAGAAGTTGTTCCTTACTTCCTTTACAGAAGATATCGCTTACAATTAAATATAACGGCCATTAATTTGGCCGATATAACATATGAATTCTCTGAGCACCTCATTTCGAAACAAAAGGAAGTTCAAGGTCAGATTACATGGCCAGATGAATGGTAAGGCAAGAAAGCAGCACTTATCCCTCCAGCTTTTAGGCTTCTCCCATCATCCTCTTTCACCACTGAGACTCAGAAATATGATTTTATTCTAATGGGTCCTTAATGACTGAAAGGAGCATTTTCTGCACGTTCTGAATACATTCTAGGTGTCCTTCATTCGATTGGATGGTTATGGTGTTAAAAAGGATTTATTAACATAAAATATGTGTAGCATCTTCAGTTCATTATGCTGAACCTCATCGATTATCAGTCTGAACAGTTGATCAGTTCCTGCAAATGAAAACCTTCGCATTAGCATGATGCTGCCATCACCATTCTCTACCGTGGGAATAGTGTTCCCAGGGTTATAGGATTTTTTTTCTGTTTGTACCACACATTTGATGGCCAAAATGTTAGATTTTAGTCTGATCTGACCAGAGCATCTTCTTCATAGGCTGTGTTTTGGGAGTCTGGCACATGTCTTTTGATGGTGGGCAAACAGCCAGAGTCTCTTACCATTTGCGAGCCCGTCTCGACCAAGGAAGAGAGATATCACGACGCACATTCAGCACCTTGGCCAGCACACACACACACTTCCTTATATCCACCACCCTGATGTCATCATCGCCCTATAAAAGGACTACCGAATGTCAGTCTGATGAGCGGTACAGTCTGTGACTTATGGATCTGCTCTCATTGCTTTCCTTTTGCAGACTCTGGTGAGTGTTCTGGAGATTCCCCGAAACTGGGCAAACCACCAAGGAGGGGTCCTCATTTGTTCCAATGCCAAGGCAACTGAACACAAATGATGTCATTCATTCTCCCCTGTGGCAAACACTTTAAACACACTGTGGCAAGTTGTCTTTCTCTTTGGTATCTATAATATTTAGTTGTAATTTAGTATATTAACTGATCGTCAACCATGTTACGTACACTGTTATGGTTTGCATGTTAGTGCTCGTTCAGTTGTGTCTGCCTCTTGGCTGCTTCTTATGCCCGCATCCTCCATACAGGTCACTCATTCTCTTGTTGTTATCCATTGGGAGGGTATTGAGCCAGATTGCTTTTCTATAATCTACATATTTGTTTTAACAAGGCAGTGTAGTAATCTAGACACTCTAAAAAAAAATGAAAAGAAAGACAAAAAAAAGACCAGATATTAGACCCATGGAGTGTTTCATATTCATATCTCATAAGTACAGTTTTAAATTGTCTTGAAAATATGGTGGTGTTGTGTCTAGTCTAGATACTACTGTAGATATCACATTACCCAGTTACATAGTTTGGATCAGCCTGAACTAATCAATTAAGAGAGGAGATAGAACAGCTTCTTATGGCCTGTCCATGAAAAGCAGGTACCTTACTGTAAAGGCAATGGTGCACTTTGTAAGTGCTCTATATCTATGTAGTGTATGTGCTGTAGAGTAAATCATTTATTTAAGGGAGATATACTCCCTGGAAGAAAAACAAAATCACAATTTCTTAAAAAAAAAAAAAAAAAAAAAAAAAAGATACATTTTCTTAAAAAGCAAAAAAAAAAAAAAAAAAGGTTCCCGAATAGGGCAACAGAACAACATTTAATATTTTCTGGAAATAGTGAGATAGAATTTTTTTAGATTGAATCTAATGAAAAAAAGCAAACACTAAATTCGATGTGTTATCATGGAGGGAGGCCACGGTCTCACCCTCCGTTATCAATCATAGTCAATCATGGGGTGTCTGTGTGTAATCAGTAATAGTGTATTATGCCTCCCGCTGATGTTGCATGAGCTGCAGGTTGAAAAGATGCAGTCGGCTGTGATAGCCTTTGCCCTCTCTGGTTGTTAGCTGTCATGTAGTGGAGAACCAAACTAAGGCCAAGAGTAATGGGTAAAAAATTTGGCAACAAGAAAAAAAAAGAGGTACCTAAAATAGGGTGAACAGGAAGAATTACTTACATGATCTTTGTATAATCCAATGGCTTTTTAATTATTTTAAGTTGAAGAAGAAAAATCACTGAAAATTGGATATTGTGATATTAATAGGTCAAGCTATTCAAACTCTTGTATAAATCTGCATGCTGCTCAACCGAGTAAGTCCTAAACACAGATGCAAAGCAAGCATTCGAATGAATCCAGTTGGGGCTTCTGCAAGCTTGACCCACTGCTGTGGCACTATGGCATCGCCTGTGGCTGGCAACCTCCAGCTAAGGCAAAGCACAGGCTTTATCTCATTAACTCATAAAGGGCAGGCAGGAGCAAAGCCAATTAAACCTGCTGTGTTTTGGGAGACATAGACCCAACCGGCTGGTAAGTGCTACTCTGACCTCAACATGCCATTTGCCATCACACTGAAATAGCACATGATCGGATGATAAATCTCACTAACATGCCCAGCTGCATATAGACACATTTAAATTCATTCATTCTCAGGAAAATATGTTCTAGTCTTGTAGTAAAAATCAACAAGTGTCGCTTTAACAGGTAATAACAATCAGACTGTGAAGCAAATCAAGAAAGAAAATCAGCTTATTCTCTAGTGAGTCTCACGCCTGTCTATATAAGGTGTCACATTAAAGGTGTATATCAGAGTGAACATAAAGCCATGAGGTCAAGATAATTATCTGTGGACCTGCGAGACAGGGTTGTCTCAAGACACAGATCTGGGGAGGAGAGCCTTTCTGTAGCACTAAAAGTTCCCAAAAGTACAATAGGATCCATCATTGTCAAATAGAAAGGAATTGGCACAACCTACAGTCTACACAGATCCATGTGCCCGGCCAACTTAAGTAATCAAGGACAAAGGACCTTGGTCAGAGAGGTAACCAAGAACCCAAGGGTCACTATAAATAAGATCCTAAGTTCCGTCGTGGAGACAGGAGAGACTTACAGAAGAACAAGCATCATTTTAGCACTCGACCTATCAGGCCTGAAAGGTACAGCATCCAGACAGAGGCTATTTCTCACTAAAAGACACATGACAGCCTGCTGGGTTTTTGACAAAAAAGGACCTGAAAGATTCTCAGACCAGCGGATTATTTTGTTTCCTATGGTCTGAGAATCCTTCAGATGCTTTTTGGCCATGTCATGAGTGAACTCAAGCACTAGATATCATTTTATAAAAGCTATAAACAGTTATACATGGTGGTGGGGATGTTGTTTTTTCTGCAGTTGGGACTACAGTAGGAGACTAGTCAGTATAGAAGGTAAAATGGAAGCAGAAGAATAAGATATCCTGAGTGAAAACTCTCCAGATTCCTCAGGATCCCAGGCTGGGGACGGTTTGCATTTTAACAAGATAAGGACCACACCATACCACCAAGAAAAGACAGAAGGGGTTTCGGCAACAGCTCTGTGAAAGTCTTGGGGTGGACCAGTCAGAGCCTGGACCTGAACCCAAGAGCATCGCTGGAGAGACCTGAAAAAGGTAATGGTGCTGATGCAACATAGATGATCTTGAACGATTCAGCCAAGATGGTTGTCATTGTAACATATTTTCTATAAAAATTTATTTAAATCTATTTTAAGATGAGTGTGAAACATGTAATGAGTGAAAAACTTTAAATTGACACTACAGTATATCGTAAAGATTAAATGTGGTGAAGCATTTATAGAAATAAACTCTAATTTGGTTACCTGCCAATTAATTCCCTGGGGAGTGTTTTTTAACAGCTGGTCATGCTTCATAAGAGATTGTAACATACACTTTTCTACTGTACATGAGCAGACAGGTGCCCATGGTTGTTTAATGCTACTATGATTGTCAGAGATTCCTTGGACATCTGTAGCATCAGTGTGATATGAACTCTCAGACTCCAGATAATAAGGTGAACCTCATTCTCACAAAAAAAAAATTATTGGTTTGAATGCACTTTTATTTGTTAAGAAGAACATTAGTCATTCTTTCTATGTGTTTTTGTCTGGTTGGCATAAAACTCTGGATGTTCCAAAGAATTGACCTTTCCCTTTGAGGAGAAATATGCCACTAGGGAAGACCCATCTGCAATAAAAGCCACCCTAAAACCAAGTTTGAAAAGGTTAGGGCACACCCAGAATGCTATAGTTATAACTTCTGTTCCAGCAAAAAGAGAGAGAGAGAGAGAGACATACGTTTCTCCATACAGTATATATGTTGCCGAGGATTATATGAATATATGGATTTAAAGTCTATCTTTGCTCAATGGGGTTTCTTTTTTGTATTCGTTTGTATACGAGCACTGTTGTTTGTTGGACCTGCTTTTTTTTTGATAATGTTCCAATACTGGCCCTTGAGAATCCCAGAAAACTGTGCATTGATGAATTTTCCAGCTGATGGTTGACTTTTAATCATTTTCTCGGTCGCCGATTGAGTTGGAATAGAAGAGTCTTTATTGTCATTGCAACGAGTATAACGAAAGTGAAGTGCTATCCCACGGTGCAAAATAACAAGTAAACAGTTAATCTTTACTAAAATACACATAAACACCCATCTATCTCTAGGCATCTGGCAGACGCCCTTATCCAGAGTGACTTACATTTTCATCCTATTATACATCTGAGCAGTTAAGGATTAAGGCCCTCGCTCAAGGGCCCAACAGTGGCAACTTCCAAACCATAGTCCAATGCCTTAACCACTGAGCTTTGGTTTTTGTAGCAACATTCAGTGTGGTTATTGCTGTAGGATTAAAAACTGTTGTTGTATCTACGTGATTTTAATGTTCCGTCCTGTCTGCCTGATGGCAATAAATCAATCACTTGATGTCCAGGGTGTGAATTGTCCTTTTTTACTATTTTGAGGCAGTGGGAACTGTGTAAATCATCCAAGTTGATGAAAAGGCAGGTGATGATCCTCTGGGCAGTTGTGATGACCCTCTGCTGTTCCGTTTTCTGGGTCACAGTGTAGCTGCTGTACCACATACACATGTCAGGATGCTCTTGATGGAGCATTGATAAAAAGACACCAGCTGTCTCTGGAAGATGTTGTTCTTGATGAGCATTCTCATGTGGTAGTGGTTTGGCCCTGTAGCCTACAGTAGCTTGATGTTCGAGTAGACCTTGTCCAGTGTGTTTGCCCCCCTAGTAGCACGTTTAACATGCTGTTGAAAATTGGAGAGCACTGACTCTTGGAGAGCTCTGCTGACTGCTAAAGCTATTATGTAAGTGTCCGATAGCTGAGCTACCGTTAGTATTGGGTGAAATTTATACAGCAGTTATCATAACCACAGTATACTCTCTCTGCAGGTGAATGGGTCTTCATTTACTCGGAAGGTCTCGGAAGCAGTGGGTGTCTACAGTGACTGTGTTAGTAGACCAGCTGTAACTGATATAAACACAGAACCCCCCTCCTTTGCACTTACCGGAGTCCCTTGTCCTGTTACAACATCCTGTTACGTTGTGTAGCCTGCTAGCTTGATAGCAGAGTCCAGAATGAGTGGATAAAGCCATAACATATTGTGACTGTCCTTCATTGCCATGTGTAGCCTCAGTTCATCCATCTTGTTGGTGAGTGATCTGGTGTTGGTTATGAAGAAGCTGGAACGTGGTGGTCTGTTTGGCCTTTGCCTTCTCACAGGGTGATGGTAATTCATGGAGGGGTGGGGCTTCTCGCCATGTCCACTGAGATCTTGTATGAATGGAGAAACCCCGCTGTAATACTCCATTCACAACAGACACTTATCTTGAGAAGATTGTGCTAGCTGTATGATGGTGTTTGCCCAACAGGATGTACACAGGATGAGAAAAAATACAACACCACATACATTTGCCAAACAAAGCACCAACTTGAGGAGCACTGTGCCGCTGCAACTGTGTACACCGCCATCTTTGTTGGTTGGTTGAGGATGTTTCCTTTCCACACTCTGCTGCTGACTCTCAGGCTTGTAATGATGAATCCATTTCACAGTTCTGTTCATGTTCTTCCATGAGTTATTTCGGCACTCAGACCACAAAAACCCCAAAATCACTGCACACTGCTTTTCGTTTGTGCAAATCACACAAGTGAGGCATCAATTTTAGCTCACACTGTAGTTTTATATAAACTGATGAAACACGTTAACACCTGCACAGCAGTGTCTGGAGAGACTGGAGACTTGAACAGAAAGCACTAATAAGCAGCCAACAGAAGTTGTATTATAACCAGAATGCAGATGCACATCTTTTTTGTCACTCTTGTGTGTGATACCATCAAGGTAGAAAGTTTTCTCAGTATGCCAAGGTTTTGATGGAACTGCCTGCTTCATATTTGAAATGCTAAATTACTCCATCTTTTTCACAAGCTGGGGACAAGTTTTTCTTAATTTTCAAGGATTAGGCATTAGGCATTAGGCAGTGTGCTCCGAGCCACCACGGCCGAGATCTTCATTCATACTTCTGTAAATACTGTATGAATCGCTTTTATTTATTTACCAGAAATTTCATCACAATTTTTGAAAGGGAAGGGGGGGGGGGTGTAAAAAAAATTTAATACAACCTCAGACAAATAATATCATTTAACTTCTTCACTGAGCCATTATTTATTTAACAAAAATGAAGCCAAAAAGAAAAAAAGACATGGGCAATTACGTACCCCCTTACTGCTTAAACAGGACATAAGAGGACTCACAATGCGTGTTGTTGTACATGAATCTGGAAAGTGTTATAAAACCATTGCCAAACCATTTGGAGTCCAACATTGGAGAAAGATTACACATGAGTGGAAAGCATTCAAGACAGCTCCCCAAGAAAGGATGTCCCAGCACATTCACCCCAAGGCCAAACTATGCGATGGTCAAAGAAATACAACAACCCACGAGCGACATCTCAGTAAATCGGTAATAGAATGGCTGAAAAATCATTAAAAATCAAGGTTTTCGAACGGTCTAGTTAAAGTCCAGACCTTAACTCAACTGAAATGCTGTGAAGGAACCTTAAGAGAGCTGTGCGGAAGTGAACGCCCAAAAACCTCAAAGAACTGAAACAATGTTGTAAAGAAGAATAGACCAAAGTGACGTGGCAGTTATATGATGTTATTTGTCTAAGGTTGTATTTTCCTACAGTATGACTGAGACCAGTTACAATCAGATGATTATTATTATGTTTTTACATAAAAAATAAAAGTAGGATTAAAAGTAGGGTTACTAACTGTTGAACATGATTGTACAGTATACCGTGTGTGCATATTCATGTGTGTGCATACAGTCTATACACAGCGGCACTGTCTTTTATGTACACGCAGTATGAAGTATGTCCAATTGAGTATTATCAGTGAGTAAATGTGCGCTTAGCTTGAACATGAAAAGAGATGTCACAGGCATTTGTTAAAGGTTACAGATTGCTACGGGTTAATTAATTACGCACGTTTTGATTAGTTCTGCTGGATACTTTCATTAGCAAAATGGGCTGATTAATGAACAGGGGATATTGCTTGTGTGAAGGACATGAAACAGAGAAGATTGTATGAGTGCACGAAAATCACCTTCCTAGAAGACAACTACTTAAATGAGGGTGGAAACAAATAAACGGCTTAATCAGAGAGAAGAGGAAAACCAAGGGCAACATTTTTGCATTCATTATTGAACCTGATTTGACAGTTATAAAGAAACAGAGTAGCATTTCAGCCATTTATCAATTGGCTGCTTAAAACAAAATGGCCAAGGACACAAAATCTTATTATGCGCACTAAAATGTATAACTAATGGATTTTATCATTGACATATTACCCAGTCATACTTTCTGTAGAAGTGTCCTATCCTACTGTACTTATGATACCACCACAAATAATATATACCACAAATAATATATATATATATATATGAAAATTAATCAGATATAGCAGATCACAATATAGCTGGAGGTGACAGTGGTGAAACTTTCCTATTTTTTTTCTAATTTTTTTTCCTATTAGCTCTACCATTTAGAAGAAAACAAGCCAAGAAACAGAAATAAATGTTCACTTATGTGAAAAAAATAATTATGATATATAATGCACAGAGGACTAATTGAACAAAATGATAAACTATTAAAAAACAACAGGCTAATTTAATGTTATAAAAATAATACATAATTAAAAAATGCTTAATATCTGCACTAAAATAAGAATATTATCTGAATTTTATAATATAGCATGCACTTGGGCATCATAAAATATGCATTAATTATACATATTAATGTGCAATTTAGTATTTTAACTTCTTTCAACCTACCCAAGTTTTCCCACACCACACCGTTTAAAACCACCAGATTTAAAACACCGTTGCTTGCTTGCTTACAAGAAACAGAAACATCTACTTTAAAGCATTAAGCACTGTTTCTGTTCATTATGTTTTTATTAATAATATATATATTTTTTTATGTAAAAAGTGGCCAATATTTTATATATTATCTTACCTCTTCCAAAGAATTTAAGATCATTGCGGCCAGGTGCCACTAATCCTCAGCCCTTGATTAATTGCTCATCAGCAGGTGTGCAGACCGCGCAGGGGATTTGGCAGTTTACTGTTTTTAGAGCATTTAGATGTGTTAAAACAATGCCATTAATCTGGAAGGGGTTATAAAACCATTTCCAAACAAATAAGAATTCAGTGTTCCACTGTGAGAAAGACAGTTTCCAATCTTTCCAGGAGTGGATGTCCCATCACATTCACTCCAAGGTCTGACTATGCCTTGTTGTGAAAAATACAAAAACCCACAAGCTACATCTCAGACCCTATAGGCCTCACTGAGCATGTTACATATAAAGTCCATGATGGCACAATTAGAAGAAGACTGAATAAGTAGGATTTGTTTGGAAATGGTTGCCAGGAATTCTTCTTCTTCTTTGTCTTTGGGCTGTTCCCTTTCAGGGGTCGCCACAGTGAACCATCTGCCTCCATCTAACCCTATCCTCTGCATCCTCTTCTCTCACACCAACTAACTTCATGTCCTCTCTCACTGCATCCATAAATCGCCTTTTTGGTTGCCAGGAATTCTCTTCTATCCAAAAGAACATGGAAGCATAAATGAGGTTTTCAAAACTACATCTTGTTTTTGCAGCCACAGGACCTGGGCACCTTGCAGTCATTGAGTCGACCATAAACTCCTCTGTATACCAGAGTATTCTAGAGGCAAATGTGAGGCCTTCTGTCCAACAGCTAAAGCTTGCTTAAAATTGGGTCATGCAAAAGTAAGGAAATTTACATCAGAATGACTAAAAAAATGAAAGAATACAGTTTTGGAAGGGCCTATTCAAAGTCCAGACCACAAACCAAATGGAATGCTGTGTCAAGACCATAAGAGAGCTGTGCATAAGCGAAAGCCCAGAAACTTCAATGAACTGAAGCAATGTTGTAAAGAAAAATGGCCCAAAATAATGCAAGAAAATCACACAGGAAACTACAGGTACTACTTCAACTTGAGTTACTTCAAGCTGCTATACTGAAGCATCTATAAGCTATTAAATCACTGTAGTACTTAGTGTTGCCCACATGCTTTTTTTTCTCTCTTCTAGCTTTCATGTTTAAATAAATAACACCACTGTGAAAAAAGTTATCTGACGTTCGTCTGAGGGTGTATTTGCCTAATCCTGAGAGCTATCATCAGATGATTTTCATTATGTTTTTACACAAAAAAAGAATTAAAATAGGAGGCACTAAATGTGACTGTATTATTAAAAGAATTTCTGATAGTTTTGCTATAAGGTGAATGATTATTTAACATTCATGGAAGGAGCTGTTCAATTTAAGATGTCTCCTCTCTTTTTATCTTATCAACTTAATTGAATCAATTCTTCTCCAAACAGCAGCCAGCACAGAGAAAATAATTAGGTAAGACACCCACTGGGAAGTAAGAGAAGACACTGGAACTGATCTCCATTTGCGACTCAAGAATCAAAACACACAGCACAATAGAGCATCACACTTCTTTCCAACTCTCTTTAAACCCTTCCATCTCCGCAATGTAAATAAAAATCCTCCTGGGGATACCAATTCATTTGTTTTCAGTGTGTTTGTGGTTTTACTACACCCAAGGGCCTTACCAAATCACACTACACAGCTGCTGTTCCATCACCTATTTGCCCTATTTATAACTGTGTGACGAGCTGTCAACTGCTCTCCAGGGAAAACCATCCTTTCAGTAAAAGCTCATATTGCTAGTTGGTTTATTTTGCTATGACCGTACAAATGCCATTTCACAAATAGTGTTTCATGGTTTTATGGGTCATTTTGAACATTTCTACTCTTGGCCTAAATACTGCAGTCTATTATTAGGTTTGAGTCTGTTCTCATTTTCAAAAGGACATCATCAGTGGAAGTTGGGTTTCACATAGAATACCATCTCTCCAAACCAGGCTGATTAGATGCTTCCATATGTGCTCTGAAATTATTCTTTTTAAGTAAGCAGGATGTGGCAGCACAGCGGCTTCGTGGTTAGCACTGCGCCTTGTACCTCCAGGGTCCGGGTTTGGTTTCTGGATGGAGTATGCATGTTCTCCCCGTGGTTGGTGGGTTTCCTGCCACGGTTTAAAGACATGCAGATTAGGAGAGTGCCCTAGGTCTTCTAGGATAGGCTCCAGGCCCCCTGCGACCCTGTGTACAGGACATCATCCCTTTCCTGCCCGTATTCATTGTTGTTTTAAATGCAGCAGTCCTGAAGGGTCTATTTTGATTGTTCAGAAGGTGTTCATTAATTTTCCCTAACAGGATGGCTGTCATGTAATTCCCCCAGCAAGATTTATATGAATACATTAAATCCAATATGTTATTTTTCTATAATAATCTGTATGATATACAGTATATACTCTGTTTAAAAACATCTATAATTGTTGTTATAATAATGGTTATGGTTTGAGAAGTTGCACATCAACTAGAGCAGTACAGTGGACTTGATACTTAATACAAACAGTAAGTTTCAGCCCTGGATAGAAGCTTTGTTCATTAGGGCTTTTTCATATTTAGCTCCAAAACTTTGGAATAGCCTTCCAGACAGTGTTCGGGGCTCAGACACAGTTTCCCAGTTTAAAAGTAGACTCAAGACACATCTCTTTAATCTGGCATACGCGTAACTCATCCCATAACTTCATAATTCAGTACGTTTATCCTGAATGGCAACTACGCTAATTCTCTCCATCTGTTCTGTACTTTTCTACCCATCCCGAGGCTTCTGGAGATTGTACCAGCTTCAGTAGACAAAGGCCAACCCTGCGAGGATCCTGAGGCATCCAGAGAAGGACCAGCTCCAGCTAGATTCTGCTTTATGATGGCTGGAGCTACACATGCTGCTCCTGTGCTCCCAGTGATCCAGACCCCATCTGCCCTTTGCACCTACTGACTCATCCCTATGCTGAACTGGACTTCATGTTAATTTAAAGAACTTCTGTTATATTGTACTGCACTTTCAGCTGCATAACACACATGGTGTTATATCATCTCTATCCATTATCACCCAGATGAGGATGGGTTCCCTGTTGAGTCTGGTTCCTTTCAAGGTTTCTTCCTATTACCATCTCAGGGAGTTTTTCCTTGCCACTGTGGCCGTCACCCTTGGCTTGCTCATCAGAGAAATTTCATTCATTCATCTCATTATTATCTAGACACATTTTTCTCACACATACACAATTTAATATATATATATATATATATATATATATATATATATATATATATATATATATATAAATTTTTTAATATAATTTTTTTATGAATTTCTTTCATTTTTGTGAACCTGCTTTAAGACAATGACCATTGTTAAAAGCGCTATATAAATAAAATTGAATTTAATTAAAAAGTGAACAAAATGTCAAAATTTGATGCAGACCCAGCGCCTTAAATTAAGTGGATTTTCCCAGGAGGTGGAAGTAGGAGTGCCCCATGCTGTAACTGAGCCAGAATAAAAAAACAAAAAAACAAAATCTCCAATGCTACCTGCTTGGAAGTGTCTTCTCAGGCTGTTTGGACCACGCAGTCCCTCCATTGGCTCTGGTGCATAAAAGGTGCCACAATGCAAATCACTCATTGGTATCTAGCATTGCAAGCCATAAAATTCAAGGTAATCCACAGGCTGGGGCAGATTGCTGAGGCCAACTTCCTCTCCTATCACAATAAGGGAAGTGGCTGCAGGCTGGATGGTTCCCCAATCTGAAAAGGACAATGAGATGTGTGGTGGCAGGGGGTGTAGTCAAGTGCCTCTCTATAAGGGGAATGAGAGGCAGGTGAGTGGAATGGAATGCACACATGCAGAGGATGTGTCTAATTATCGTCTGTGTTGCAGTGAACTGGCGAAGCACATCAGACAAGAGCAGATTGGGAGAAGGGGAGAGAGAGAGAGAAAGAGAGCAGAGTTTGGAAGCAAGTGACTACGAGTCTGTGTGGTTCACAACAGGAATCTGTCAAATTATTGCATGAGTGTGGTTCACAATGGGAACCTGTCAAAGAAGCACATGAGAAGCTCACAACAAGTACTTGTTAAAGTACAGGGAAATAGTTCACAAAGAGAATGGGAAAAAATAAAGAGCAAGTCAACTCACAATAGTCTTCCAGCCTCCATCCTTCATCTCCCCAAACCTGAACATATCACACACGCCTTCACAATGCAGTAGTGTAGTCCAACTTCAGCAAAGTAGTGTGGGATACTGCAACGTACAGTATAACTGCAGCAAGGGTAAATCATGAGCAATATTGTTTCATGTTTGTGTTGTTTAAAAGCCTTTTGGTTTAAGGATAAGGCTGTAACTTGACAATGGAAAGTGCTGTGGGTGAACACAAGGATGGAGCTAAAACTTGGCGAAGACAATGGGCCAGGATTTGAGACGTCATTCCATGAGCTGTCTGGGACAACGTTCTGCCCAAGCACAACATGTGCAATGGCTTGCAGGTATCTGGTTCCTAAAACCCTGTCAATGGTGCCAGCATGACACTCACAGAGCTGGGGTCTGTGGCTGATACAAAATTCTCAAATCCTGGGGCAAGGTATGGTAGGTAAACAGGGATGAAAGGAAGCATTCTTGTGCTTTCAGAGCTAACAGGACAAAATTTCTGGCTTAATATGGAAGCATCTCATTGCTAGCAATGCTTACAGAAAGAACAACACAAAGTTTGAAAACAAAAAGGCATTAACTCAGATCAGGACTTGGTGCTGGAGGTCTCCCTGTTCACCTGCCTCTCGAGTTGAGCCAGCTGGGTGGCAAGCACTGCTTACTGGCCCTGCAGCTTCTGCATGTACTTCCATACAGTATGGTGCACTGAAAACACAGCGTAACTATTGTCCACCTGGATGGCAAGCTCACATTCCTCTCCCCCACACACCCCAACCTTACAAGCATTATTGTTAAAAGCACTATATAATGAAATTTAGTTGAATCAGCTCAGTCGGTCTAGACAAGGGACCTTCAATTCCAGTTCTGTAGGGCCAATGTCCATAACATACTACGTTTGCTTGAACACAAATTGTTTCACTAACCTGTTAATTACTAGGTTCGCTGTGTGTAGAGTTAAGGAATTAAAAACTCTGCTATTCACTGGCCTTCCAGAATTGGGTTGAAGACCCTCATCTACTGTAGCCTGACAAAACACACACAAAAAAAAAATCCTAAATGGTCATGAACATGTGCCACTAAGGGGAAACCCTGACAGTAAACCCTAATGTTTTTTTCATTCTGTCAGCACATTTTACTTAAAATGTTGTAAAATTCGTCTGTGCTGTGTGTATGAGTGTCTATCGTTAGGTTGCTAAACATTTAGGGTCCTCAACAGCTCAATTTTCTATTACACCAAAGGTTGCTGGTGTGAACGTCGTTGCAACCAACCATTTTTCGTGACATTGATTTGAATAAGTAAAAAGATTGAAATAATTATTTGCAAGCCTGGCAAAATGTAAATAGACACCCATGGATTAGGAATAAAATAGATGCCCCAAATTTTTGTGCAAGGAATCTTTAGCTTTTAGTAAATTATTGATTCTTTGCAGCGTAAAAAAGCAACAGAAGAAGAGATTTGTTCTGCTTAGCATAGAAGATAACTACAGTATCAGAAGACCCAGGTCGACCAGGTCATGACTTTCTTAATGTTTAAATTAAACTTTAATTCTGTTATTAATTTCGTTTACATATAATTGATAGCATGGGTTGGAAGGGTTTAAAGAAGCTGATAACACACTTTTGTAAGTGTGCCTTGAACAGTAATGGAATCAGAGAAAAAGACAGATTAATCAACGTCATGTTCTTTAAATGCCCAGCTCTCACTGACCCCTATTCAAGGACAGCGGAAAAGCTTTGCACCACTGATTCTCACAGGATTCATATAAATATTTCATAGGTAAACAATCATTACAGTATTTTAATATAGATGGAGATATATATCCTATTAAAGCACCCTGTTCATGAATGTCTTAAAATTATTATTCAGCAACTTCAAAAAAGAAATTATATTTTCACACAATTGTTTTTATGACTTTTTATCATAGTATCATATTTGTCCTATTAATTTTGTAAGCATGACTTTATATGAGGTGCTCTAAATCCTTACAAGGACTCCCCTAATATAAAGTGCATCAGTGAGGAACTGAGCTACTGGACAGTGAGTGGCATCTCATTAGCCAGGGAATGGCAGTTTAATAAGAAGCCATTTCTCATGGCAGTCACTTTACATTTTGCTTGAAGTGCGCATCTATAAAAGGATTATGTGTTTATGCCTTACAAATATGGTGGTATTCATAGTAAACCAAATCGGTTACTTTTTCATTCAATTTGGGTGAAAAAATGTTGGATGTAAAAATTCTAAACACCTAGATTTTTATTCATAAAAAAAAAATGGTTGCTTTGCTTCCACAAGTACGCTTTATTGTATCTAAGTCTTTATTGAAACACATTTTCTCAGTCTTGGGGTAAGAATCTACCAGCTAAGCTCATCTTGCCTTGGGAAATTTTATTTCAATCGTCCTTGCAAAAGTGTCTCAGATCTGTCAAATTGCTGGGGGATCTCCTGTGCACGGCCCTCTTCATGTCCCTGCACAGGTTTTGGATAGACTTTACTGTCAGCTATGACCATTTCTTTTATGGCTTGTAGTTTGGATCATTATGTCTGCTGGTAGGTGAAAATTTTATTCTACCAGAGGCCTGCAGTTTCTGTGTCAAAATAGTTCAGTACTTGGAGCTATCTGGCCGACCAGAATTGAGCATCCAACTGTGCGGTGGTACGCACCACCTGTCGCTACACCTCGGCAGTACAATATGCATATCCACTGGGGACAATGACAAAAGTACATGAACTTTCCTAATCGAAATGCATTATCAAGCATGACTGGAATCCCCTGAAGAGCATTTAGTGTAGTTTTTCAGATGAAAGTGCATTGCACTGAAATAAGGATTGCCTGAAGCAGTATTCTCTTAGTGTGAACCTGCAGCCGAGGACAACCTTCCAGGTTTTAAAGCGTTTAAAGACTATGTCTTGTTTTCTTAACAGATCCCTCAGAGGAACTAGGGAAATAAAAGCATCACTCCCCACTCAGAGGGATTTGTCCCACTTCTCCTTATGAACTAGCCACAAAAAAACCTTGCAGAACTGCGCAGTGGGAGATTCAAGCTCTGAAGAACACTTCCTGCTGATTGCTGACTGTTGTTCTTGCATACGTTGCAGGAAAAATATGTTTTGTTTAGTAGGGAACATGGTGTCATTGCAAGTAGCACCCTGGGTTGATCTTGAGCATAGGTTACAGTCTGTATCCTCTGGGTTCTTTGTGTTTCTCCCACCTTCCAAAACATGAAAGTAGGTGGATTGATTGTTGTAAATTTCCCTTAGATGTGACAGTCTTGTGCTGGTGTTAAATGGTATCCCATTCAGGGATTGTTCCTACCTTGGCTCCAGTGTTACCAGGTTTTGTTTTAAATCCAAATTCAGTGTAAATTAATTCGAAGTCAAGCTCAATATTATTCATGGTATTATTATTTATTGTTTATTTTTGGAAAAGAAAAACAAACATTTGTGTCATTCAGCTGACACATGCAGTATAATTGGATAGAACAGAACTGTTGCAAGGGAAGTGTTTCTTATTCTCAAGGTCCCAGTTTGGTTCTACTAGGATTTGGATGAATGACATTAATGGACCTTGGACTTATAAAAGCGAGGCGCGAAGTTTAGTCAGGGGTCCAGAAGCAGAGCAAAGTATCGCGCGGTGGATTTATTAGAGTGGCACGCAAGCGGGATGATGTTATACGCCCCAGAGACTATAAAGAGGAGACCAGAATGTCGCCCTTTGATCTCCGCGAGAGGACAGCATAAGAGAGTCCCCGGCACCTTCAGTTCTGCGCAGAGCCAGCCTTTGTATCTTTGCATTGAAGAGAACAACGCAGCAAGGAGGACTGCATTAGGGCCCCTGATCCCTGCCGGGAAAGCCGCCCAGCCGACGGACATCCACGAACCACACATGCGCACCTTCACATCTTTTTCTTCCCTTTTCCCCTTCCCTGCTATTTTACCTTTTTTTATGTAAGACCTTGCCTCGTGTTAGTGTGTCAGTGGCGCCATCCATGCACAAGGGTCTAACCCGTTACAAAGCTCAAAAAGACATCTTAATCTAGGCTTCATTGTCGTCATAATTCAAATGCTCATCATACACTACAAGGAAATTAAGGGATTTCTCCAAACTAAACAAATACAGATCAGTGGTTTCATGTCTTTGTTACAGAAGGTAATTATCACCGTGAGATCCTGAGATGTATCTAATGTCATATTTTGGTAGATAGGAGAAAACTAGAAAAGTCAGAGCAAACAAGTAGACCATTCATTCATTCATTATTAGTAATCACTTTTTTCTGATCAGGGTTGTGGTGGATCTATAACCTCGCATGTGGACGCACATTCATAAACTCACTCTCACATCAGGGCTTGTGTGGAAGACCTGGAAAAAAAAAACAAAAACAAATACATGACAGTTTAAGACGTACAAAAATAACAATACATACTAATACATATGCATGGAAAACATATTCACTTTTGTAAGTCGCTCTAAATACAGTAAGAGCATCTGCCAAATGCCTAAATGTAATTTATCTCAAAATAACATACATGTCTGGTTACTCAGGAGTGATACAAGTACTACCTGGTAGAAGGTCCCCGAGCAGAAAGACATCTGAAAAGGTCCGCTTCAAACAGACCGTATAGACGTGAAGCCTATCAATGCACATGCATAACAATACAATAATGCCATTAAAATAGAAGTAAAATAGCGAGATTTAAAAAAAGAATACATCTGCATAGAAAGCTATACACATGCACACACACACAAATAGAAAGCCTGACGTTCAGATGCTCACAGGAGCGTTGTGTCTTCAGGTAGCAAGCGATTCTGCATAGCGTTCAAAGTTATGGATTGTTCCACTTACATTCTGATAAGCAAGTCTGATTTTAGACTTGGAGGTTGTATTGGGGTAAAACAAAAACTGCTTACAAAAACTTATAAAAGTATACGTTTTTTTATTTTTAAGGAGAAAGGAGGCAGAAGTCACTAAATGCACTGTCTTGCCAATATCTTGTCTTGCTTCTAATATTTTACTGGACAAGATGGCTAAGATTTCTACTGTCGATTTTAGTTGTTTCTTAGCTTGTTGCACGCCATTAATCTTACACCTCTTAAACACCATATTATTTTGTTATAACCACATGATTATGTCCAACATTACAGTAAATGAGAAGCTACTCATTGCATTAGTTACGGTAAAAAGAAATGTTGCTAGCTGAAACCTACTGTAGTAACCGCTGCAGTAAATATACAATCAAAGGCACTTGAAAGGCACGCTTAATCAACAAAATATTATAGGACTATAAAGAGTAAAATGCAGAACACGATGTGCCCTGTAAAAGCTAGAAGTTCAAAAGCATGCAAAGGAAAACCAATTTACAGTTGTATATGGAATAAAACACAGCTATTAATGACAAGTAGGTTGATGGGTTAACAAAGAATAGCAGGTACAGTACTGAAGGATTTTATTCTTCTTACATCACCATTTTTTGCCACGCTATTGCATTTTTTAAAAATATATACAGTATAATATATAAAATTTATATATATATATATATATATATATATATATATATATATATATATATATAATATATATTTTTTTTTTTTTTTTTTTTTTTTACAAGTATTTCATAGCAGTTTATTCATTCCACAAATCAAATTATAAGTATAAAATAAAAATAAATAAAAAATAAAAACTTCAACCATCTCTATAGTACAAACTTTACTTTGGTAAATAACACCACAGTTTAACTCTATTTTTTAAAATTATATGGAGCATCCTTATTCCTGGAATTTCCTGGAAACTAGTAGTTACTATAGAAACCGTGATGTATTAAAAGCCTGCATTACAGTAAACCTGTGATTGTTGCCGCAGCCGTAGCACCATACTGAAACTTGATGGGTTATGGTCATACAGTAGCCATCCTTGGAAGCAAACTCTATGGGGTATTGTGGGCAGAGTGAGAGAGAGCTGCATTAGTTTTTCCTGCAGTAGGTTTGTCATTCAAAAGGCAACTCCCCAAGATCCATGTTTGCTTATATTCCCAGCACGGAGATGTAATCTCACACACAGACTTGTCCACAAGTAGTAAACCAAATACTGAGACCCCAATGATAAAGCCCAGAGCAGTTGTATAAACAGTGCTTTAGCTGATTGAGTTGCTCAGGAGCCCCTTGACGATCCTGACTTGATACCCCCCCCCCCCCCCTAATCACAACTGTTAAATGTTTGTGCACAGCTTTAGTAAATGTACAATGATCAAAGTGTATATAGTAGCTATTGTGCAGAATGTAGCTCTTCTCGATAGATAGATAGATAGATAGATAGATAGATAGATAGATAGATAGATCTATCGATCTATCTATCTAATATTTTGTCCCTGGAGTTGATGTGTTGGATACAGTAATAATGGGCATTTTGACAAAAGCCAAAGTGAGTGGGTCAGAGTAACTTTTGTAACAATCTGCAGTGGTCACGACCCATCAAAACTGGTCCACAGAAGGGACACGGATGACAGGGTCATTGATCTCCAATAGCAAAATGCATCGCAGCTTGTTCTGTATGGAGCTGCATAGCTACAGACTGGTCTGGGTTCCCATGCTGCCCTCTGTCCACTTACCATGGATATATGAACAGCAGAACTGAATCACTGAGCAAAAGAAGAAGGTGGTCTAGTTTTGATGGATGACATATTTTCTTTTATGTCATGTGGATGGCTGAGTCTGTGAGCCTCACTTACCCAGGCAATAGATGGCTGCAGGATGTAATATGGAAAGAATACATGCTGGTGAAGATAGTGTGATGCTCTAGGCAATGTTCTGCTAAAAACCCTGGGTCCTGGCATTCATGTGGATGTTACTTTGACACATAATACCAATCAAAAAATTGTCGCAGACCAAGTATTCCCTGATGGCAGTGGCCTCTTTCAGCATGACAATTCACCCTGCTGCCATTTCAAAATCATTAGGAACCTTCCTCAAACCTTAGGAATGGTTCAAGAAAAGATCTCAACCTGATTGACGTCTAAAATTTTGTGTTTCCTATTTAATGTTTTTATTCCAAACTACTTTTCTGTAATGATTTTGTAGTCAATAGTTCTTTCTATTCTAAGGAAGTGTCTTTTTATGGACCATAAATTGGGGACAATATAACAGATATATATATATATATATAATTTTTATTATTATTTTATATGATTAAAAGCTGGTATAATAGAGGAAAATGCATAATGCGTTGATTTTCACGTCTCAGTGTAGTTGCTTCTATTTAGCTTTTATTCAAAAACATTGCATGAATATTTAGAATATAGGAAAACAAGAGGAATGTATTTAAGATTACAGCAGCAGTTATTAGGTACAAATCGTCATTATCATCTTTAAAGTGAGTCAGAGATTTGAAAATAAACTGCAAATACTTAGGGTGAGGTTGTGAGAACACTAGTAGAAGGTGATGCAAGCAGTCGTATAGCAATTAGGTAGGTCTGGAGGGTGAGAGGAGCAACAGTGTCAGAATCTGGGCCTAGAAACATATCAGGTAAAAAACACAGAGAAAGAGAGAGAGAGAGAGAGAGAAAGAGAGAGAGAGAGAAGCAACAGTGTCAGGAACTGGCACATCAAACAACTGAGAGATATTAGCATTATATATGTTGGTGTGATCATATCCTTTAAACACATGATTCAGCATTGTATATTGTTCAGCAGAAAATATTTATTATCAATTCATTTATATTTATATAAAAAAAGTGTCAGGAAAAAAAATGCATGTGAGATATTTGATTTAAATCATTTTCCATGTGCTTTGAAGGATTTTCAAACAGAAAAGTAAAGTAGTACTGTTGGTGATTATCACATGGGGTGAAGGTTAATTGCTAAGCATTTCCTTAACTAGCTCTGCCTGCTACTGCATTTAGATTAATTGATTGCAGAGGCATTGGCACAAGATTCTTGGCACTTTTGATCAACACTAAAAGGTTGTAAGGACAGAACTGTAATCCTGACTATATAGCACTGTCTTCTGCAGATGTATGAAGTGTGTGTGCTCTTCTCTGTCCAAGCAAAACATGATTAGCTATGCTCAGTGAGGTCTGTGCGTCAGGCTCTCTTTATATCTTCTTGGTTCAATTAGTAAATCACAGAGGACACGGTGCTTCCTGCAGAGTGCTGCCAGGCTCCTGTACAATCCTGGCATGGGCACCTGCCACCGGGCACCGCTGAGGGAAATGATCACTGAGAGGCCCCTATTTGTAAACATCTACAAGAGGTAGCATGTCATATTAGTCACTTAGCTTGATTGAGAAGGTAACAGAATCAGAAATGTACAGTAAACACCAAACAGGAGGCAAAAAAAAGTTTTTGAATTTTTTAAGGAAAAACAAAATGAGTTTAAAGAGTTGTACTGCAAATGTTTACTCTTTTCCTTTCTCTCTGGCAATGTTTTAGTATTGGTTCTAATTTTATAGAGTCTATGATTCCCTATCTATGATCGATCCAATAGAGGCGCTACATCACTGTTGGTGGCAAAAGGGGGACCTACTTAATTTTAGGCAGGTGGCCATAATGTTGTGATCAGTGTATATAGAGGTCTGAATCCCAACACAAACATGCAATTCAGAGCTCAGCTAGCTAAGTAAATTTTCTAGACTGGACTTTCTTAAATCTTAATTCGTTACCAGTATAGATCTTGTACCAGTAAAGCATCCCAAAAGTCCCAAAATAGAGTGAATGCTTAACCCACTGACTGTTTGTTTAAAATTGTTATTTTAATGTTTACCAGTAACATATATCTTTAAAAAGACAGTCACTTATTCTTATAACAAGTTATATTGTGGCTATGAAACACCAAAGTCATAGCTCATGACTTGAGCCCAACTTGCACTCATAATTTAATATGTTGATGGAATTTCATCCCTAATATGTTGATTATTATTTGTCAGAAACTGGGTATAAAGTCTATTCAACAAAGCAACTGGTTTTCTCTCATTATTATGGCATAATTTAATGTACCATCTGGGTCACAACACACATCTATTTTTTTAAGAATGTAGTATTAATGACCAGACAGGGGACTCACTGTTAAGGCATTGGACTATGGTTCGGAAGGTCCCAGGTTCAAACCCCACGACCACCAAGTTGTCCCTGTTGGGCATTTGAACAAGGCCCTAACGCTTAACTACTCAGATGTATAATGCAATAAACATTTAAGTCGCTCTGGATAAGAGCATCTGCCAAATGTTGTAATGTAAATGTAGTTTTGAGATCCTAATTAATTATTTATTATAATATATACAGTACAGTAAATTATAGTATATAGCATAATATGGTAATATTTATGTGGTACTTCAGACATAGAGGACAAGGGTAGGTATATTACTATGCCACATCAATGAGTATCATGGCAGTACTAGGTTATGTAGCACTATAGTTTGGGAATACCATGGTACTGTAGGTACGGAGGCACTTCAGTAGGTCCCATAGTAGTGATATGTAGTGTAACAGTATACTTATTGGACACCATGATGGTTACTAAAGTTCAGCAGGTATCTAATATGTATGTGTGTACATAGTGTACCATATTAGATATGTTAGTACATACTATTGGTTTGGTAAAGTGCAGATAATATTACAAACAATAATATGGCACTTAGATGTTTAATATACACTATGATATGTGATAATATTACATACAGTGCATACAATAAGATATTACAATTATAATACATAACTACATAACATATTTGACAATATCCTGGCATGTTTTTCATATTATCATACTACAGTTCATGCTACAACTATCAACCATACTGTGGCACATGCTTTATACCAGCAAAAAAGTATTATAGAACAGTAAAAAAATATATATATATATATATATATATATATGATATTGTACTATATACAATGATACAGAGTATCATGGTACCTACTTTGCACTAATTTAATGCATCTTTACATTACATCACAATGCATCTTTAAATCATTCCAAGATTGAAGAAAAGTATAGTCATTTTCGTGTCTACTATGAAATCTGTGTTTTAGCTCCCTTTTTTAACCCATTAATTATACTTTTTTTTTACTTTAGTGGTTCTCTTCTCCAGAAATCTGTGTGGGGGGTAGGGGAGCAATTCAAATTTTACAAATGAGTGCTACAATATTGATGTGTCTGTGATGCCAATTTCTCACCACTGTCAAAGGTCAGCATGCCTGCAGTGCGGTTTTGGAGCGCAGCATCTCGTTCCTGCTTTTTCAGGGAACAGGGTTACAGCAAAGTAACCCAATACGTTCCCTCTCAAAATTGCTAGACTCGATGTAGCTATGGAAACAAGAATACGAATGCTATGGGAACGAGCATTTTGCGGACAGTCCCCCAAAGTTTATGTTGCATGTAGCACCATGGTCCTGGAGGAACGTTGTTTCGTTTCACTGTGTACTAACTGTATAAGGTTGAAGTGACAATAAAGCCTACTTGAACTTGACAAGGGGTGTCAGACATAATTCTGGGATGCTGAAATTGCATGGACATCCAACTATAAAATCTGACAAATGTGTGCAAAGAGGACCAACCTGTCGCATCACACACTTGCTGCATGGGGGCGCCTTTTGCCAGAGTAATTGATGAGGCAAGCCCTCTGGTCGAATGGGCCCTAATTACTTGAGGCGAAGTCTGTTAGGTCAATAGCATCTCTCACCCAATGTGACAACATTTGTCTAGTTTACGTCACTGGCTAGTGTGGTTGATGTACTATAAATCTAACAGAGCACGAACTGAAAACAGTAAGTTAAGTCTTTCCTACTCTGGAGTTGTAAATGACGGAGGACAGAGGCTTCGCGAACATCTGGGTGCATAGTCGAGAATGAAACCTTCGGAAGATGGTTGGGGTGAGGATGCAGAATAGCTTTGAACAGCCCAGAGGCAAAGTCTAAGCAAGATGGGGAGGCTGACAAAGCCTGCAAATCCCCAATTCTCTTCAGAGAAGTAACGGCCATGAGAACGGCGCTGATTCTAGTGGTTCAAAAGGGGTGTCAACAAACCCTTCTGGCACAATAGCTAGATGTCAAGAAGGGTGGGCCGCCTCAACCATTTAGTTCCATGAATAAATGGGCAACTAAAAAATGCTTTCAACAGAAACCGTCAGTCAGAACATGACAAGCCGAAATAGTGGCTACATACGTTTTGAGAATACTAGGGCATAAGCCCGGGTCAACTTACTTGTAGAAACTGAAACAATTTGGCAGTGGACTGGGTCTACATCTTTTACTATGCACCAATTTTCAATACACTCCATTTGAGGGCATACGTTTTTCTAGTGGAGGGAGTCCTAGCACTTTGTATACTGTAGCTTCAATTACACCCCTCCTGGAAGACCAGTCTCTCTTTACTGGTCCCCCTTAGGGGCCAGATGTGAGAGTAGAAGAGCTCAGGCCAGGAATGGAATGTCGTTCCCTAAGACAGAAGCTCCCGTCTCACAGGAGAGATATTAGCTCTAAACACCACACACGGCCAACGGGGCGCTATCAATATGAGGCACAAGCCTTGTTGACAGACCTTCGCCAGGACTCCCGAGAACAGAGCTACGAGGAGTAATATAGGGGACATTGTGCCTTTTTCCAGATTTGACTGACTACTTCGGGGTGGGGTTTCCAAACCCAGTGTGTCACAGCTTGTCTGGACAGCAAGTCTGCTCCTATATTTATATGCCCTGGAATGTAAATCATCCTGAGGGACAGGAACTTGTTCAATGATATCATGTGCAGAAGGTCCAAGAGATCACCGTGGATACACCTGCCATGAGACCTAACACTCTCTGAAAGTAGTAAAAAGTAGGATATTGACAATGAATTCGGCACGCACAGGAGACAGCTGTGCCCGGACACCCATAATATGTCGTACTTGAGCAGGAAAGAGAACGCTTTTCGTGGCGTTGAGTCTCAATCCTATGAATCGAAGTGACCTAGGATGACATCTCGATGTCGAAGTGCTAGCTGCTAAGACTGAGCCAGAATCAGCCAGTCGTCTATGTAATTCAGGATACGGATGCCCCGTAATCAAAGAGCCAGGGCTGCATCCGTACATTTTATATATGTGTGGGGTAACATGGCTAGGCCAATGGAAGGACCCGATACTGGTAGGCTTCGCCCCCGAAAGTAAACCTCAGGAACACTTGTTGTGGCAATATTTCTATATGAAAATATGTGTCCTTTAGGTCGATTGTCACAAACCAATCCTCTGCTTAGAGTTAGACCTTCCTGATTGAACCACGGCCTCCTGAGGGTGCCAGGAAAAAGTCTTTATTCCTTATTGGAATTTTTATGCGCCCCTCCCCGTCTCAGTAGGTCAGCCTGGTATGCCTGCAAAGCCATGGTGTGCCTGTCCAGTCTGACCCGCTGCCTGAAAAAGCTTTTCCCACCAACGAAGATGTTAGTCTACACAGCTTGGTGGGGAGTGGGGACTTTTTCAAGGAGGATAAATACGGCTTATTCCATGAATGAGTTAACTCGTTATGGAGGTCGCCAAAGAAGGGGAGGGACCATCGTTGTTACCACCTCTAATAACTCCTGATATGCTTTACAAGAAGCGACAGAGCGTGCTTAAGAAGTGGCGGGGTAAAGGCTCATGATCCGGCGAGAGAAAGGAAAGATTCCGTCTCATGCGCTTCCGCCAGATCTGCACTCAAACCCCAGGAATGTGCCGCGGCTTGCAGTTTTATTTTTAAAAAGGCAACCTGAGCATGAAGGACTTTAATAGCGTGCTCTTCCCCCAAACATCCAAAACAGAAAGCGTGGAGATCACCCTCAGCAAGATATTTTTCAGAGATATTAGCACGCATCTTGAGTCTAACTTGTTTGCATTGTGTGTTTGCGCACACACGCAAACACACAATGCGGTCCTTAAAGACAAAAAGATCTGAGGATGTTTCCGGTTCAGTCCTACTTATAACCTGCAGGTGTCCCCTATCAGATGACGTCACCTGACCGAGGTTATATAAGTCAATGTTTTGCTGTGTTTGACACACACGTGACTCACAACCGGGGAACAAGGAGATGTTCCTGTAGCGTTTTCACGCAGCATCGAGTGTAGCTTTAGAAACTGCAAGTTACTTACCTTCCTTTATTCTGGAAATAGAAAGATTGAGTTACCAACTATGCCAGGAGTATTCAGTTATAAACACTCTAAAAGGAACTAAAAGGAACTAAAATCCGGCGTACCTTCACATGAATATATTAAGCAAGTTTTAAATGAATAAAAAGCAGCTGAGTAGTAGCCGTGCTCTTCATGCTGTGTCATAGGTTAGTGTTTTAAAAAGAGTGGTTTAGTAGCGATGGAACTTTCAGCTTCAAGTGTATTTGTCATGTGCACAAAATGTCAGTGACAACTGTAGATTAAAATGCTTGCTGTGAAGCTCAAGTACTCTACAGCTGTGTAATACAAAAAGAAGTCTTTAGGAGAAGATAAAGGAAAGGTGAGCCAGGAAAGAGGGGGAAGGAAATCATTTACAAAAACAAAATAAACACCAATTAGCAAAAAAAAAAAAACCATTAAGTTCAAAATTGTGTAGGTTCCCTTAGTGGCCGCTCTAACCATGACGCCACAAGACCTCTAGAGATGTGTTTATCCGGCGCATTCCGTGGTCAGATTGAGATGTGTGGAATCTGGAGCACGGATCAATGTCAATCAATTCGGAGGACAGATCTTGTTCTGATACCTTTCTATTATGGCCACTATGAACTTTTTTTTACCAATTTGTGCTGCATTGGCTTTTCTTTGGGAACAGACTGTACAGGTCAGCCTCACAGGCATAGATAAGCCTTGGTATATTTATTAGGGCTGTCAATATTAACGTGTTCATTTATAGATTAATCACATGCATTAACACACTACTATTTTTTTAAATGCACATTAATCATATGAGCAAGTGTAACCATAATGGCGTCCCACGGTTACCTGGTTATGTGTGATAATGGCACGTACTGTATAATGGGAATAATAATAAGATCTGAGAAAACATCACCAGATGTGCTGAACGGCAATTTTCATTTATATATATATATATATATATATATATATATATATATATATATATATATATAACTATATTAGTATTAACTATTGTTAGTACTAATAGTAGTAGTAGTAATATCACTAAGCCCTAACCATTGTTTGCAAAACTTACTATAGATGGTCTAAAGCCTAAATAAATGCACAATATTTTATACATCTTATCCCTAAGGCTCACAGACAAGTGTAAGGTTGTTTACAACCCCTAAGATTACATAAAATAAATAAAACATTTGTAATATTTACATTATGATGACGCTATTCTAACAATCCAAAGAGCACAGGCCTATAGATGTTTAAATACAGCATTTAAATATATGTTAAAAGATTTCTATTTTTTTTCTTCTGGGCTACTAATAATCAACAAACTATTAATCTACCATTTATCTGCCTATTATAAGACCAATTAAATGTTATTAATCTTTAGAATTTTGCAACAATTCCAATGCATTCTCATTTACATTTTACAAGCTTCCTGTAGGAAGTTACCTGTTTAGCCCGAGAGGACGTTGGTGTTCCCTCGCTCTTTAACAAGGAAGTGTAAAAGCCTGTTTCCTGCCTGGATGCATTTTTGTAAGAATTGTTCTTTACCATTATTCACTCTCATCACAAAAATGAAGAAGTACCACAAGAGTGTCTGAGATTTTAAAATTTACATGCAGGTTTCTGATGGTCATTATGCATGTGCTGTTGGGAGGCAGAGAAGAGTCTTTTAAATGATTTTGCCCTTTAGGGCAAGCATGCTGCCGTCACAATTCCTTCCTCCCTGATGATAATAATGTGCTTTTCTTGCCAATGACCAGGTACCTGTGCTCCTGTTCCTGGTGTAGGATAGTTTTTCTGTTCATGTCTTGTAATTAGATTGTTCTCCTAATTGTGTTCACCTGTTTCTTCTGTCCTCTTGATTTGTGGTTGTGATTGTAACCGGTCTTTAAGTCTTGGATAGCTCCCAATTCTGTGTACACAAACACACACACACATACATGTTCCGTCTCTGACAAAATGTTTCACCGGTCTTACACATTACATAGTATCTCTCTTCATGTCTGTGGCATAGTTATCCATTGTACGTAATTTTGTAATTTTTTGCATGAGATCTGAAAAATCCCTGTCAATTATTTTGCTATCTTGCAACATGAAGGTAGCAAAGTCTTATGAAATACATTGTAAAAGGCAAGATCTTAAGAAACACCGTTAACATTTAAATACTATCATCGTTTCAAGTAAGTTCAGTATCAAAACCTTTCGTTCGTTCTGTTTTTCACTTTTGATGATGAATATTTAATAACCAATGCAAGTCAATCCTTTCATAAAGGACAGTCTAATTAGACTGAAAGGTCCTTTCAGGTCCTAATGATCTACGCTAACGATCTTCAAACTAAGAAAGACTAATAGGACGCAATAGGATTTATTCTCAAGATCATTGTGAAATGATCTTGAGAAAAGTTGTTTTTCCTACATGTTTTTTTTTTTTTTCTAGTCATTTCCTCTAGACTACATTCCTAGAATTTGTATAATCACATTGATTTGTCTCCTTGCCATGAGAGAACATCACAATGTGTGCTTGGGACTCACCATGCATTTCCTAAAATGTCAGAAATACCTGGGATTTACAAATGTGAACATTGCTGTGAAGGGAAGTGACCAAAAATAGCTTGCAATGAGAGACTGGAGCATCAGGGGAAACATGGACAGCTGAGCAGATGTGCAATCCAGGAATAAGATCATAAACCTGACAGACGCACATATCAACCCTGAGCAGTAATGAAAGTTTTATTAAAAACTATACAGGCACATAAAGCAAATAAAAAAGACGATATGCAAATTCAACATTTTATATATATGTATGTCCAGAAATTTATATGGATTCAGATTTAGTATTTTTTTTCCTAGAGATGGTTGTGAACATTTAAGTCAAACCAGGATTTTTGATTGACGTTTACAGAAGATTTTAAGCACAGTACAGTGATGAGACTCTTAGCCGTAGTAAAACATTTGAATGGTGCAACTGTATTAAAGAAGGATGCATTCCCATGAATGACGATTGCGGCCGAGGTGGCTTGGAGCTCACTGCAGTCGTTCCCATAAACATTTAGCGAGTGGACTGTCTGATCCTTGGAAATCCACAGATAACTTGTCACCAACTTGCAGATGAGATGGGAGAACTGTACACACAATCATTCACCAACACCACTTGCACGTTACAGGAACTCAGCCACATGTTTGGGGCATTAAAGGAATTCCTGGGAGGCAGATGTGAATCAGACAAGCAGTCCGATCATGGCAGTTTTTACTCTCAAAACTGTTTTTTCTTATTCTGCACAAACAAAAGGTTCAGTTTGACTTGAATGTCCTTTGTAGTATTGAAAGTATAGGTGATTCTTTCTTAAAAAAATGTGACCATAATTTAAACCACTGTACAAGGATAAATGAAAAGCTGTAAAGTCACTCTGTTAATTTATATACATTTATCTCGTGATTATTCACGTGTTTTGGTTTATTTTCCCATGAACATTATATCGCACCACTCAGTAGCATGCATTAAAGTAAAAACATTTGGTTGTGTCCCAGTGCACACTAATAATGCATTTGTATTTTTTCACATCCCTACAATAGTCTAATGATATAAATAAATCTGTAGGTGCTTTAAGCTTTCTGGGGTTTTTGTGCCTTCAGGTCTATGTACCATATAGCATTTCATATAACATTTCATTTAGTGAGATATGAACCAAATTCATAAATCTGTCTTGTAGTGCCTCACATGAAGCGTTTCTCAAAAATCCATGCATCATGTCACATAGATGAATGACTCTCCTCATGACTGCAAAACGAAAATGATAGATACATGGCAACAAAACATGCAGAGCATCACTGGACATCTTGATATAAAATTCTGTTTTCTTAAACGTGTGGTACTGGATTTAAAGTCACCAACAGTTCTATTTTTAAAAAAATATGAAGGCTAATATTTTTATGTTGCATTTATTTCAAGAGTGCATTTATTGCTAATGTTTCCTTAAATCAATGGTCACCTATCATAATCCTAATTCCGAACTAGGTCTCAGATATTCCCGAAATGTGTCTGCTGATGTTCCAGCTGTTAAAAAAAAATACTGTAAAACATCAACACTTACAGCTTCAGCATTTGAAACTGAGTTGTGGACAGTGAGAATCAAAAGTTGTGGACAATTGAGATTCAGCCTTGAAATGAATCCAGTGCTGAACTGTACTTTTTCTGATGATGTTAAATATTAAGCGCACACATACAAGACATTGCAGATAGCTTTCCGAACAATTCCACCCTAAAAAAAAATAATACAAATAATTCACAGTTTTTACTTCCTCAATGGATGAGAGTGAAAAAGAGAGTTTTGTGTTTTTGTGTAAAGCTAGAGCATTGATTGTGCTTCCCACTTTGCTGTTTGGTGCGTTTGGTGCCGTCTCCTGTAGGACTCATGGGTGGTGAGGAGCACAGAGTCAGAGGAGGGTCTATGCAAATTACTCAGCTCTTTATATTTCATATTATTGAATTTAAAATAAAAGAAAGACATAACATGAAACAATAAATGGCATGTCAATGTACAGTTTGCCAAATGTCCAAACAGGATTTTTGCAAAATGATAATAGCATTTAATAAATTGTAGTTCTTTTTTTACAAACTCCACTGAGACTGTTTTCAATTTTATTAGTCATTTTTAATATTCCCATACTAAATTTGTTTATGAAGTAAAAAAGTATATATAGACTTAAATTAAGACAAATGGGATCAGTGAATGTTCCAACTCAATGTATTTTACATTTTCACAACTAATACGAACTGCAGCAGGTGCTATTAGAGGCCCATTGGGGCAGGCATCACAATGTCCCACACTCATCTTTTGAACATTTTTGGAAGCTGCAAAAACCTACAGTAGAACAGAATGTTTTCTTTTTTTATTTTTTTTTTAAGAATTATTATTATTAAACTTAGTCAGTTTTAAATATGGGCACATTAAAAAAAAAAAAACCTTAGAAAAACACAATAAAAAGTTAATCCAAAAGTCAACTGTAAATAAAAAAGGGTTAACATTTTTTGTATCTTTTCTACCCAATTTGTTCCAAGTCCCACATATCTACAGGGCACCTCTGAAAGGAGTGTCGGCTACCAACCAGGGAGTGTGATACATGATACTTCAAAAGATGCAGCAGGCTGGCATCACGGATCAACTACTGCTCTTGCAACATTACAGGGTGGCATAACACAAGGTGCTAACTGTCTTTTCCCTTCACCTCAGGGTGGTCAAAAACGCCCGTGATTGTCTAGAGGCACTATAATTGAAGTAAACTGCATGTATGCCATCTTTTCCCCTCCTGAGAGCATGGACAATTTTCTCCCTAAGACCGCTGGCTACAGATGACCTCGAATTGAACACCACATGATACAGAAAAAGCTGTTCTGTTGTACCACTTAGGAACCTCTGAAAAAGAAAAAAGTTAATCAGAAAGTGTTACCTTTAAATAAAGAGTGTCATCTGTTCAATAAAAAGATGTCAACTTTAAAGAGTCAACAACAACAAAAAAGGAGAAAAAATAACATAAATGCCAAAAAAAAAATTGTGTGCACACTTTTTGGGATATGTTTCAATAAGATTGATTTTCAACGCCAAAGCACTCAAATGCACTTTAATGCTAGACATTGAGACTAAAAAACAGAAAATGGTGTTCGTCTCAGACAGTGGAAAATTCGACAGTGAATTATAACACAAGTATGTTAGAATTTTCACTAAAATCTACAGTCCAACTGGATACAGGTATCAGCCCAAAAGGACAATATTACTTTCCCATACTTGACATTTAAATGGAAACACTATTGAGCTATATGTGAAAAACAGTGAGCATAAACAGCAGTCATTAAAACCAACAGCAATTTTATTTAGTTTATTAGAGACTTTGATGTAAACACTTACAAGTGCTAAGTATTTGCTTTCTGTTTTTTTTTTCACATATTTGTCACACTTTAATGATTTAAGATCATCAAACAATTTTTTTTATATTACACAAAAATAACTGGAGTAAATACAAAATGCAGTTTTTAAATGATTACTTCATTTATTAAGGGAAAAAAACCTCCCCAAACCTGCATGGGCCCTATGTGAAAAAAGTAAGTGCCCTCTAAGCCTAATAACTAGTTGTGCCACCCTTGGCTGAAACTGCAATCTGGCGTTTGTGATAACTGGCAATGAGTCTTTTAAAAAAGTCCCACTTTTTTCAGGAAGGCGGTCCTGTCCTCAGCTGATGCAGACAGCTATTCTCTGAGGATTTGAGGACTGGAGTTTCCTACAGTCTACCTGAGCCTCCAATAACGAACCGGACTTAATTATAACCTAAACACATCTCCTGTTATACAGAACTTCCAGTCTCACGCAGTATGATGCAGATAAATCCCTGCTATCTGTTATCAAATGAGGATGGGTTCACTGATGAGTCTGGTTCCTTTCAAGGTTTCTTTCTCAGGAAGGTTTTTCTTGCCTCTTTCGCCATCGCCCTTGGCTTGCTCATCAGGGACAATTTTATCATTTTGATTCATACATGCTCACCATCTCCTACAAATTTAAATACAGTGGAACCTTGGATTACGAGCATAATTTGTTTCGGAAGCCGGCTCGTATACCAAAACACTTGTAAACCAAATTTAATTTTCTCATAAGAAATAATAAAAGCTTAAATTATTCGTTCCACTGCCTAAAAAAAAAAAACATAAAAATAATTTAATACAAAATATAAAGTAAAAATAAAACAATTCAACCTGCACTTTACTTTTAAAAAATCCGCTGTGTGTGTGTGTTTGGGTCTGTCATTATGTGTGCGACACAGTGCCAGTTTACGAACAAACAAACACACACACACACACAGCGCCTGCCTGCTGCTCTTTCTCTTTCTGAGAGAGAGAGAGAGAGAGAGAGAGAGAGAGAGTGTGAACTGGCACGGTGTCAAATTACGCGTGCGCACACACATAACGACAGGCTGAGGAAGAAAATGAATTTTAACCTTCTAATGAAAAAAAGGAAAAATAAATCCCGACAGATAAGTGTTTCGGTTTATCCGCTCAGACGCTGTGTGTGTTTGGGGCTGTCGGTATGTGTGCGAGCACATAATTTGACACCATGCCAGTTCACAAACACACAGTGCCTGCCTGCTGATCTCTCTCTCTCTCTCTCTTGCCTTTAGTGAGTGTAAACCAGCACGGTGTCAAATTATGCGCGCACACACATAAGGATAGGCTGAGGAAGAAAATGCATGCACGGATATTGATTAGACCTAGAAGATGAAGACCCAGCAGCACAAGAGACAGAAAAAACGTTGGCTCAGTTGTGATCATGTGACACTCGGCATCAAAACAAGAAGCGCAAGCTTGATACATGATATTCGGTGCTCATAAACCAAGACTTGCTCCTTTTTCAAGTCAAAAGTGATTAAAAAAATCTTTGCTCGTCTTGCTGAACACGCGCAAACCGCGTTACTTTGCGACAATGTCAATTCTTAAAAGCGCTGTACAAATAAAATTTTATTGAATTTTAAATTGCTATGGAGGAATTTTGGCTGACTCCCCTTTTTAAATCAGTTTCAATTCAGCCACATTTTAAGGGTTTTTGGCCTGTTTAACTAGGCCACTTCAAAACTTCATTTATTTAGGATTGTTATTCTGCTGCATAACCCAAGTGCAATTGAGCTTGAGGTCACAAACTGACGGCCGGATATTCGCCTACAGGATTTTCTGGTAGATGGTTCCATCAATTATGACAACTTGTCCAGATCCTGAAGCTGCAGCCCCAGTCCGTCACACCTCACGTTTTCATGAGCTCCTGCATGAGTCATTGTGCTCATGGAGTAATGTTGATATGGGAAGGTTCACCACTGTTCCAGGTTTTCTCCATTTGTGAATAATGGCTCTCACTGTGATTCACTGGAGCCCCAAAGCCTTAAAAATAGCTTGGTAACAATTTTCAGACTAATAAATGTCAATTTCTTTGTTTCTCATTTGTTCTTAAATTTCTTTAGATCGTGGCATAATGTATTGTTTTTTTGAGATTGTTTTGCATGCTTCGCTTTGTCAGACAAGTGATTTCTTGATTCAACAAGTCTGGTGGTATGTGTGATATATATTTATTTCCAACCAGAGAACATACTTTTTCATGGCACTGTAGCCCCATGGTACAGTATCTTTTTATAATTTGTGTCCAAATAAGCGAACTAGTACAGAAACTATGCTAAGCTTTTATGTAATGTTAAGTCCTGTTATTTTAAAACATCTACTGATCTGAAGGTTTATATACAGGTAACACCTGAATACAGAGGAAAAGAATAAAGATTGGGTATTAAATTGCAACAATTTAGCATTAAATGTCATGATGTGTGAAAATGAAGCCTCCGGTGCATTGCAGGAGCAACAAGCAGAGGACATTTCAACCCCATGGTGGAGGTAGAGATTAGCTCAGATGAGCAAAAGCCTGTTTAAAACTGCCTAAGGACTTGAACACTGTATGACAGATTAACCTTTTTTTTTTTTTTTTGATCTTACTAAAGGGAAATGGAACATCTTACTGACAAGCTATGCACTTTTAAAGATAAAAAAAAAAAAAAACACAAGGAAGATAACCTGAAAGAAGTCGCAGTGCAGAGACTGCTGCAATGAAAAATCTGCTGCATAGAAAGGCTCTAGTCTAAACCTGACCGCTTTATATCGACTTAAATCTGAATTGGGATCTTTATTTATTTAAAGGTTTTGGGATTTGATTGCTTCTTTTTACTGTAAATGTGCAAAACCAATGCATTTAAGGCATCTTTAAAATCTTTCTCTCTCTAACTCGGGCACACACACACGCGCTATGAGAGTAGTGTATACAGTAGCAATATAAGAAAATTAAATAGAAATACATGAAGTATGATCAGACAACAACAACAACAAAAAGAAAATGAATAAATAAAATTAACTATTTTGAAGCTTGACTACTGTAGTTTGATCAAACAATGATTTGATTAATAAATTATTCCATAAAGTAGCAAGAAGAACTTCAAAAACTTTGCAGAAATAGAAAAAAAAAAGAAAAAAATAATCAAGCGTGACAAAAGTCTAAAATATACAGTACTTGTGTAAACAAATACATTTCCAAATTCAAATACAGATGTTTTTCTTTTTTTTTTATTTTATTCGAGGTTAAAGGTGTGAGGGTTTTACTGTACAGTAGAGAAAGCATACACACACACACACACACACACACACACACACACATTGGTTGGTACATGTACAGTAAATGTAACTCAACCCACTTCATGATGACTTCATGAGATTTATCTGATGACCCCTGTGCTCTAACAGCAACATAACTAACTATAGTTTTATAAAGAGAGTTTGAGGAAAAAACACGTTCAGGAATAATTATGTACAGTTTGCATTTTTCCCCTGTGATATGTGAAAAGACATATTTATTTATTTATTTATTTTGCACCATACTGTGTGTGCAAATCCCACGAGATCATCAGTTTCTGAATTATACAAAGCAATCTGTCCTGCCATGGAAGGGTTAAATCACACTTTTTCCTCATGTTGCTAACAGAAACTTGCCGACAGATGATGATTGACTGATAACTGCATAAATGAGCAGGTGTGAAAGTGTCCCTTCCTAGTGCCAGTAAGGTAAAAATGCCACAAGGGTCTTCTGTTAAATTTAGGCCCCTGGTGACTCTAACTCTACAGTATATCAGTAATATGTATTCATGTTTTAGGAGAAAAATAGTTTTGTAACTGTGTTGGTTAACCGAAGAAAATAAGTCGTCAAACCAAATCTGATTAACTATTCTTATTAATGAACATCTAAATTAAAGTTGAGTCCACTGAGATGTTAGAAAAATTTTAATGGGGGGTCATTTAGGCTTTTGGAAATTGTATATAAAACGGTAGGATAGAGGTCTTAAATAATCTGTCAACCCTATTCACTGTTTATTAGGGAAACATTGCTAATCAAAAATTTTATTTCCTTTTATTTAAAAAAAAAACTATTTAAAGGTTTTACTTTATTAATAAATAACAGCTTTACTTAGGAGAGCCCTTAAGTGAAAATAATGATTAATTGTATTATTATATGCTCAATAAATACTTTTTGTTGCTTCTTCAGGGATTTTTTAGTTGATTATACAGTTTTATTCTCCAGCTTTTGTACAGTTGGGAGATAATCGGCTCCTTATTCATGAATTTGTTTGGCTTATAGACCAATTAATTTATGATTTCCCACAAGTCACAGTCATCTCCTTTTCAGGTGACAACACTGAGCTGAACACTGGAAGCTTTTAAAGCATAAACTGCAGAAGTCACTTAACACTTCATAAAACGTAAGGGCTCAATATTACCAATTAAAACTAATGAGATGTGAATTATTAAAACTAATGTGAATGTGTTATTAATTCATACTACACAGTTTAATGCTTAAGAGAAAGACCATAATGGAAAGATGCAAAGAGCGTAATCAAAACTGAGTAATCTCAGTGTGTTAGATGAAGTTGAAGAAAAGCCGTACATGTTCAGACGGCCGTTTTTGAACATTTGAGAGTGACAAAAGGGTCGTCACTCCACACCCATCATATTATTGTACTGTATAGGCAAGAATGTAGAAAATTATTATATTAGGGTGTAAAAGATGCGTATAAGAAAATCATTTAATCTTTTTAAAATGTGACATAGTAGGTATCAGAGAGGCATCTGGATGAATATATTGTATGAGCTTATTGGATATTTTTTGTGATTTAAAATCATGGTTAAGGCACTCTATAAGTTATACCCTAGTAGATTTTGTTTTGTTGCATCATTTTGGTTTCTGTAGATTAGTTTCTGCTGTTTCAAACTATGTAGCCAGTGATACGTTAAAGTGTAGTTATTAAATGGTGAAAAAAAAATAAGAAGCTGCAGTTAAAGGACATTCTAGAAATTTCTTTAACTTTACCTTCATGTGAGCAAATTCTAGCTCAAGAACCGCTTCTTAAAGCAGCATGACAATTTCAGCACACATACAGTACATCAAAGTAAGCTGGAAGTGACTATAATCATAATTATAAACCATTTCTATGGCCTTCACCTCAGTGCATACAGTCCCTTAAAAATGCTATATACTTTATACATGGACACATATACATCCACTTAAAATGAGCAATGGCACATAATTGTCCCCCAATTAAAGATTAAGGCTGTAAAGATAATGTTCAAGCACTTTTTTCTATAAAAGCTTCACACTAAAGTTACAAAAGGTGTATTATTTTCCATTTCTCATCGAGTGAAGTGGAATGTTCAGTATTACCATGATAATTTCCAAAAAATTTAATATATTCTACATTTTGGAAGGCAGTTAAATATTACTTCACTAATAACACACATCATTGTGTCACACAGGAGAAAAAAAAAGAGAAAGCGAGAGAGAGAATCTACACTGCTTTGAAAACTAGCCAGATGGGTGCCGAAAACGGGACTGCCATTTTAAACACCAGAAGCCATGAACCATCAGATGGCACACTGTTCCCCATTATAAAAGTAAAAATCCAAGAAACGATTATCTAAATGTCAATGTTTTTCCACTCCCGAAAAGCTCTGCATGATCCTAATGATTGTCTGTTTTTAGGTCAGCGGTTTCATGTGCTAGAGGATGCACCTTTATTTCTCCCTTAAGAGCTCCAGGACAGGTACAGTAGTGATTCTTGCATAAGATAAAGAAAAACGCATTCTATCAGCACTAGAAGTTGTATAAATAAACAGTAGGAGAATGTCATCATTATCAGTATTTCAAATTAACATGCTGGCCTGATATTCCTGCACAATGACATGCCATGTTTTGAAAGTTTGCTGTGTCGAATTTAACCTGTGATCTATCACCCAGACTCGCTCTGAATCGTTCCTTGCTGTAAACGTAAGTATTTGGGCCCATTGTAAATTCATCTGAAGTCATCTGCAGTGCATTCTCAATGTAACGTTTGTGTCCTGCTTTATAGAATTTCCTGCTTGGAGAAATTGAACAAAATCCATTATGCGATTTAAAGCCTGGGCGGAATTGAAAACCCACAGGGAATGTCTGCTGAGCTGATGCTAGCTAGCAACCATCATATTAATGTAAAAGTGAAATTTTGTGCTCTACTACATGCTAATCCTTAAGAGAAGTAGCACCTTTTTCAGATTTCTGTTATCTTTATCGTAAGAGAGTATAGGAATAAAAACAATTCAGTCTGTATAGGCAAATTAAGTCTGATACAGGCAAAGGTAATATGTAATTTACAGTAAGAAAATTCCAACCACAGTCCTCCAGTGGGTGCATTGTTTGCCCAACCAAAGGTAAAAAATGGTGTCTATTTAAGAAACTGCCTTTGATTTTTTTATTTATAATAAACTGAAATTTTGAAAAAATCCAATGAATCACTTGCACAGATCATGAGATTGAGCTTGTTGTCAAAGCGTTTGAGAAGCTTTAGCTGGAGGACCATGTAAAGACCCATTTAAGATCAGTTGGTAAGAAAGTCTGCAATACATGTGTATGTATGTTTATCTATGTTCCATTTTCTTGTATATACTGTAGGTGATATTTATATCAGCCAAATGCCTAAATGTAAACCATGCTCGTCAGACTGGAAGATCATACTGATAAAACAACGCAGGAGTAAACCTGGCTTTAAGAAAAAAAAACAAAAAAAACATTTTCACCTTCACAAAAGCAGCAGATATCACTGCTCATCATGATGCACAATGAGATATGTGACTGTTTGCTCGAAGAGCTCAATATATTCGCTCGAGTGTGTGAGCCGTTTCCAAAGAAACCAGTCCCTGGTGGTCTGGGACTCACTTAGACCAAACCGTGACATGTTCGTCATTGTGTGTGAAAGCTGTTAAACAGTTCATGAAGCTCAAAAATTAATATTAAACCAAACTTGAAATTTCCCTCAGACAAGACTAGAATCGTTTCTGCATGCAGAGTAATGTTTTTTGAACAAATTGTAAAAAGGCTATTAGTTGTCAATTTATTGTCCATGTTTTATCTATTTTCTATTGCATTTGTGACCTCAATTAAAGGTTCTTCCGCTGTCAGACAGACAAGTAAGCAAGACCTTACATCAAACTATTACATAACTAGACTGTCTGCTTAAATGGTGGGCCAACCTGCGGCATTGGGCTTGACTTCAGAACACATGCATTGCTTTTAGTTAATTAAATTCACTGCTAACAAGCATTCAGGTTAACATTCTCCATCTGTTCTCTCATAATCCGAGCGCAAGTATCATGTTCTTAAAATTGCTAACAGCTTTTTTTTAACAGATTTAAATTCTTTGTTTGGTGCACAATGATTGAAAATTGAACTTTTTTTTCTCCATCTAACAGCTTTAACATGTTTGATCCCTGAGAGTGGACTCTGGACCATCTTCCTTTAAGAGAAATAAAAATAAAACTGCATTGTTAGTTATTCTGGAAGGTTTCACAATTTCTTCCTGGAGATGTTTTCATGATGAAGATTTTCCCCCATCTTCATCATGAAAACGCCTTCATTAATATACCTTAATACCTAATGCAGCACCTAATTTTCAAACTTTTTTTTTTTCTCAGTCATAAGGAAAACATTTTGTCCTGGGAATTTAAGTTTGAAATTAATGGGAAAGTTGGTCTTATAAGGTCCAACTTTTAGATAATAAAACTTTTTTAGCTGAATATGAATCCCATATTATAAAGTAATGTACTGTATTACCACAAAATGCACTTGCATACATCTTGTCATATTTCACTTTCAGAATGTGTCTGTGAACTGACTGATAAAGATCGGTCTGAGAGACATTGATATTTCAAGAAGATACCACTACCAGCTTTAACCTGTCCTTAGTACAAGATATTGTTCCAACATGCCTTAAGTAATCCACAGTTGTCTCCATACACAAACCTTAAGCACCAATGCTTCTCCATCAACTAAGTGCTTAAAGAGATAGTCAGAATCAGAATCGGGGTTTGTTCGACACACCCAAGGAATTTGATTTCGGCTGCTTGTAGCTCACAGAGTACAGACCAAAATAAAACACTCTAAATTTGTTGTAGACAAAACTCACAATGATTACACAACTTTTAGTAACTTTACAGATTAAATAAAGACGCGGTAAGCCATCCCAAGGGAGGGCAACTAACATCATATATACAGTACAATCAAGTCAAGGGCTTCATTGTCTTCTCCCAAACAAAGCACCAGGACCCCCTGTAAAACATCAGCATACCAGATCCACCGCGGTTTCCTGAACATTCACAACACAAAGGAGATGATGGATAAAAGGGCCAGTAAGGACGAGAACAGCAATAAATCTAAGACGTGTTAACATGCCGCACTCCAAGCTCTATCAAGAGAGAGGAATGGCCAAGAGACAGCCAAATGAGAGAAAGTCTGAAAAGTGAAAATTGAAAAAGTGGTTATTTGAACAGACAAAGGCAAAGAGTACTGAGGCATTCCAATAATGGGGAGAATTTAAAAGCATGAAATAGGATGTAGAGTTTGCGGTGTTTCTGCATGAATAACATTACTTTTGCTGTTTCACACAACCAGGAGATTAGTATTATTTTGTACCAATTTTCTATTTTTTTATGATGGCTAATCTGAACCAGTTAGCTAGCAAGAAAGTACCTGTGTAAGATCTTTGTCTTAGATGGGACATCTGCTTTATGCATGACAGATTATTATGAATACATTATTTTACTGATTATGCTAAAATCAAATGAAATCAGGCAAGACCTCATAATAAAATAAGTGTGGACCATCCTTGGAAGCAAATGCATTGTCTGCTTATACAAACGATACTACACAAGTATTAACACCATGAGACCATGCAGCCGTCATACCACTCAAGGAGACACATTTAAAATTCCAGGCCCTAAAAGAAAACAGATTACAAACGTATTTATATTTACAGTAAGACAAGGTCGATAGTGTTGTAACCTGAAAGGATGCTCAGCAGGGAAAAAGCCGTCTGGTGTAATGACATGAAATTTGCACTGGTTGTTCATAATGACATTGCTCTCTGGAGGAATAAGAAGAAGGCTTACACCTGAAGGACCCCATGCCAACCTTGAAACAAAGCATGGGGGTGGCAGCATCATATTGTGGGTGCTTTGCTCTAGGGACTGATGCACTTCACAATATAGCTTACATCGCAAGAAAGAAAGATTATGTAACTGTATTGAAGCAGCTTTTCAAGACATCAGCCAAGAAGTTAAAGCTTGATCTCAAATACGAACTTCTGGAAAACTTTTGGAATTGTAAAGAAAGACATAAAAGATAAAATAAATCTGTCTCTACTATTATTCTGACATTTCTCATTCTTAAAATAAAGTAGTGATCCTAACTGCCCTATGACAGGGAATGTTTCCTAGGAGTAAATGACAATAATAAAATATTTGGCTAAGGAATATGTAAACTTCTGACTTTAACTGTTGGACACAGACATTCAGCTACGTTTCTACTTTGATGTTAGCTAAAGTAGCAACAAAGTGATGAGTATCACTGTCTGGAGCTGGTGGCCTATCTCTGGGAAGCTTTCTAGTCTCATCCTATTTTAGGATTCTAGCTACACACACATCAGCAACAGTTTGCTAACCCACAACCTAAAGGTAATCACAGTGCTTGCTGTTCTGCTGTTTGTCCTATATTATGTAGCTTTACTTAAAATAAATATATATTATATAGGGGGAAAAAAACTAAAACCCACACATCTTAAAACAGACCAACTAAGAGCTATAACGCAAATGCCATCAAACTTAATTGGTAGTAATTAAACAGCTTAGCACAAGAGCATCTAGAGCTGTAGAAAAGAAAAGCTCTTGGGGCCGTCAGATCAATGTATCTTGCAGACATATTAAAGTTCACAAATAATCCTAAATTGACATTTAATTTTATATCAGAATTAACTAATTAACAATACGACCACCACAAAAACATGTACACCAAGAACACAGAGTGGTTGTAGGAAGGGCTGAAGCGCTACTGCCAGGAGGCTCTCGAGAAAATGGAGAGAGCCATCGTTGACTGTTTTCTACGACGTGACGTCATCTGGGAAAACCAGATGAAGAGACTGCGTCTCACTAGTACGCCCACCAGCCACAGGTTACAGGCCTGCACCCCTGCACAACAATATCAGGATCAACATTCCCCCAGCACTTCAGTCACTACAGCTACGGCCAAGGTAAAGCACCCTAGCAGTCCTGATATCTACGGCAGTCCTGATATCTACGGCAGTCCTGATATCTACGACATTCCTCCTTGTGTTCAACCACTCTCTTCTGCTCAGTCCACCTCCTCAGTCTTCTGCTTCTCTTTATGCTCGACCATCCATATGCGTGGAGTTTCCTGCCTTTGGCAACGCGTCAGAGACAGCTGATGTGTTTAACTTCCTTGAGCAAGCCGAGAATTATCTGGATATCAGACCACTGACCAGCCCAGAGCTGCTAGGAACCCTCGGCTCGGTTCTACGAGGACCTGCTCTGAGTTGGTGGAAGGCGGAGAAAGGCAAGGTGAAGGATTGGAGGTCTTTTAAACAGGCATTCATGGCGGCGTTTTTACCTGAGGACTACCTCACGGAAGTTGAAGTCAACTTAAGGTCTCGGGTACAGCAGCCGGGAGAACGCCTGAGGGACTTTGCCTATGACTACCGTGCCCTCTGTCTAAAGTGGAAGCCGGATATCTCAGAGGAAGAACTAGTGGGGCAAATCCTGCTGAACATCAACCCAAAAGTGGCCGGATGTCTAAGAGGAACGGTGAACACGGTGGAACAGCTGGTGAAGAGAGGTTCCAGGGTAGAGAAAGACTGCGAGGACTGTTTAAATCTGGGTCCAGATACCATTTCCCAAGAGCCCCCGTCACAGAAAAGGGATGACGATCCATGTCTAGCCATCACGAACACTAAAGCTTCCGCCGACCTACCCAGCGACATGAGTGAGATAGTCCAAGCCCAACAGGAGGACCCTACTATCTTAAAGCTGCTTTCTACGGACCATCCAAGAAGCACACTAGATCCGAGGGTCTCATTCGAGCATCATCAAGGGGCATTATATCGCCGGGTACCAGTAAAACGCGGAGAGAAGTTCCAGCTGGTGGTTCCCCAGGTATTAATTAAAACCTTTCTACGTTTCTTCCACGACAATCCCAGGGGAGGACACCAGGGGCAACTAAAAACCCTGCTGAGGTTGCTAGATGTGGCATGGTGGCCGACGGTGCGAAAGGACCTCTGGCACTACTTAAGAACATGCAGCGTTTGTCAACAACACAGAACAGACAATCCCAGACCACTAGCAAGGCTCACCAATATCCCATCTACACCCACTCATGCAGACTACTCATCACCGGACAGACACAGATTCATCACGGAGGAAGTGGAACACAGAGTAAAACATCCTAAATCCCAACAAGCCAGATATCAGAATACCCGGAGGAAAGAAGCGCACTTTCACCCGGGTTGGGATGAGAACTCACTCACTCTCCTCCCCAGCAAAGAAGTTTTCTGCACAGCTAGCGCCCAAGTGGGAGGGACCAGCAGAATTAAAGAAAAGAAGACGACCACTTAACTACACAGGGTCTTGGGGCAATCCACAAAAAACTAATTTATGGAATGTGGTGAATCTGAAGCGCTTTTACGGACGTTCTCCTCAGACGCCAGAGGCTGGGGGGGGGGGGGGGGGGTCTATGTAGCGCGGCCACATAAAGGGCCATTTTAAGTAGCAGGGAAAGGGTTACGGAGCTAATGCGGCTCACCTGCGCAATGAAATGTGCCCGATCCGGTTTTATTTGTCCCCATAGACAGTGTTGGTCACGGGGTAAGCTCTCGCGAGCATGCGCGATCGCAGCGCGAGAGAACCCGGAAGCGGCGGCGGGTCACGTGTGCCGGTATAAAGCCGGAACCGGCAAGTGGCTCGGGACGGAGAGATGAGATTCACAGCGCTGTTGTTTAAGAGAGAGAGTTTGTTTGGCGGATCCAAAGGATTACAGTTCCCAGGCGGATTAATCCCATTGGACACTCACAATTCACCTCTCGTTCCGTTTTCTCGTGCTCCCGGACTTTCCATCTTGACCGGTGAGACCGAGCCATCTCTCCCGTACACCATTTCACACACAACAATATCATTGACACTGGACTATCATACACACACACACACGCTTACACTCCACCCCTTTGTTTATATTTGTATATATTTTGTATATATTGTTTTTGGTGCACCTTGTTTGTTTGGTTGTTGGTTTGTTTTGTATAATACACTTTGGTTTGGTTTACATCTAGTTTTGTGTCGCGTCTTATATTGTCCCGCCACGGTTGCGCAATACCGGAAGTGTAGTTTACAAGCCCATTTTTTTGTTTCTTGACCCCGTAGCAAAGTAACTAGAGATTTTAATAAATCCAAGTGTTACATGGTAATGGCATTTTTTTCCTCAATAAAAAAAAAAAAATTTTAAATATCCGGCGAAAATTTGATTTTAAATTTTAGGGAATACAACCTAATAAATAATTATGTAGGTGATATCAGTGTTAAGAATGTTTTACTTCACCTCAAGACTCAACTAGACTCTTATTTCTACAACAAAATCATCAATTTGTGTATAGGTCCCAGACCTACTTATTTATTATAAATTAATAAGAATGTCACTACAGTACATGATGCAGAAAAAAATATATTTCATGCTTTTCTAACTTCTTGGTTGGTTTACTGTTGGATTCATTCTTTGCTGTCTAAATGTTCTACTAGGTGCATAAAAAAAAGTCCAGAATGCAGCAGTCAGTTTTTAGAAGTAGAACCAGAACCTCTCTCCCTTATCCACACTGTATCGGCTCCCAGTGAAAATAAGCAGGAAATTTTTAAATACTACTATTGGACAATAAAGTATCAAATGGTCTTGTTCCGCAGAACCTGAATGACCTGTGGGTAGATTGTGACCCGCCTTGCTTGCTTTGTTCAAAAGGTGCAGGCTATTAGTTGGCACCTTATATAATGAAAACTACAGCAGGGGCCAGAGCTTATCATTTTAAAGCCCCACAGTTATGGAATAGCCTTCCAACTAATGTTAAGGGCTCATACACAGTCTCAGTGTTTAGTGTTCCTGGCTGAAAACTTGTGTTAAGTCAAGTATTTTGTAAATAGTTTTCTTTAGTAAAGGAGAAGATATGGGGCAATTTTGGGATCGAGAGTAGTATGGTGAAATGGTATATTTCAATGCTGTCTCCCTCCACCTTCATGAGTTCACTCAGGTTTGTTGACAGTGGAGTGACTGGTTGCAGTGGTGACGCATGTGTTTTTCCTTCTGGCTTCTTTTAGGTATACTGTCATAGTTAGTCCTAGATTTCACTGTGCAATAAATATACATTAACCCTTTACATTTTGTGACTGTGACCATACCCAACTATTCTCTCTCTCTCTCTCTCTCCCCCTTTCTGTGTGTGTGCGTCAAGCTACACATGGCACGTATGAAATACCAGTGATTTGTACTCATGTTTCTATCAGTAAACTGTTGGTAACCTTACAAAATAGTCATTATGTTCACTGAAATGCATTTCCTATAAAATGAAGTTCCACTTTACCATATAGGCCTGATTGGTGGATTGCTGCAGAGATAGTTGTCCTTCAGAAAGGTTCTCCTCTCTCCGCAGAGGACCTCTGGAGCTCTGACCGAGTGACCATCGGGTTCTTGGTCACCTCCCTGACTAAGGCCCTCCTCCCCCAATCGCTCAGTTTAGTTGGCCGGCCAGCTCTAGGAAGAGTCCTGTTGGTTTCAAACCCCTTCCACTCACGCATGATAGGGGCCACGGTGCTCATTGGGACCTTCAAAGCAGCAGAATTTTTTCTGTAACCTTGCCCAGATTTGTGCCTCAAGACAATCCTGTCTCAGAGGTCTACAGACAATTCCTTTGACTTCTTGCTTGGTTTGTGCTCCGACATGAACTGTCAACTGGGACCTTATATAGACAGGTGCGTGCCTTTCCAAATCATGTCCAATCAACTGAATTTACCACAGGTGGACTCCAATCAAGCTGTAGAAACATCTTAAGGATGATCAGGGGAAACAGGATGATCAGGGGAAACAGGATGAGGCTGGGCTCAATTTTGATGGCCATGGCAAAGGCTGTGAATACTTATGTACATGTGCTTTCTCAATTTTTTCATGTTGTCATTATGGGGTGGTGTGTGTGTGTGTCTGTGTGTGTGTGTGTGTGTGTGTGTAAGAAAATTTATGGCTGGTATTACCCAAATGAGGTCCGATTCTTCTTCAGTTTGCTTATTTGGGATAAATAATTTAACAAAAAATAATTTACTTAATTTGTTTACTTGCATGTCATTCATTTAATGACATTTTATATAAAAGTTCTAAGTGTTCGTTTTGCTTTAACTATGAGAATAAGATGGCCACTTCGACATCGTTAGCTGCTCTTGTCAAGTCAACTTTTAATGTTTCAGGAGGAGCTACTTTCCACAAGTGATTAGGGTTTTGCATTTAACCTCTGATCAGACAAAAATAATTTTATCTTTTTTAATTATTTAACTTTTTTTTGTCTGGCATTGTTGTACACATTTATGTATTGTGTATTGTAAATATCCTGCGTGGAATGTTATAGGAAATTGCAGTAAAGAATTTTTACACAGTAAAGAAAACTATACACTTGACAACACTACTGTATGTACATAACAAAAAAGAACCTGAACATAAAAAATAGACTCGGATTAAGTGCAGCAAGGTGTATTTGTCAGACAGAGTCATGTCATGTGCACAGTAAAAATGACAAGGCAGGAAGATTCCCAAAATACATTCAGGAATAACAAACTTTCTCAGTATAATCCAAAAATAAACCAATACACAACAAGACATGAGCCAAACACAGCAGGGCCACATCATATCCTCTCGAAAACAATAATGATCAAAATATAAATCTCTGACAGTACAAAAGTTTGAGTTAAGGTATTATAACCAAATGGTCAGTAGTCCTGCAAAAAAAACGCAAAAAAAAAACTCTTTTTTATTAAAATATTTTTATTAAAATGTTCTTACTAGAACTACATTTAGGTGACAGACTTGTTAGAGAAAAGGTGTTTATTATAACGGTTTGCCTAATTTAAAATTGATCTACATTCACCAAAAAATCATCCATGCAATATATATATATATATTTAAATCTATTACATGCATTTGGTCTCCAGCACTATTTGACTCTTAAATGTGATTAGTTGTCTGGGGTTTTTTTTTTTTCTTCTCTTTACTTGAGACTTTTATGTTGCATTTGTTTTCACCCCCCCCCCCAATTGCATATTACATGTCAGTCACATGATACTGATTGTAATCACCTGCAAACTGTTTAGTTTGATTAGTCTGTCTCTTTATAGTCTACAGTTCAATTGGGTAACAGGTAGAGATGGCGAGATGAAAGCTTTATGAAGCCATCCAGTCTTCCAGCCAAAAGGTTCACAAAAGGGTTACTTTCTTGAGACTTCATGTGTACACAAACTATGGAATAAAATCACTGTCAAAAAGCAGCTGTGTTTGTAGTCATTTTATTATTATTATTTTTAGAACTTTATTAATTGCTTATTTGCATATCCCTGCATAGCTGGGGTCAGAGCGCAGGGTCAGCCATTATGCAGCACCCCTGGAGCAGTTAGGGTTAAGGGCCTTGCTCATGGGCCCAACAGCGTCAACCTGGTGGAGCTGGGGATCGAACCGCCGATCTTCCGATCAGTAACTCAGTGCCTTAACCCTTTGAGCTACCACGGGGATCAATGTTCCATAATAGTGGTACACATGGCAAAGTCAACCTCTACCTTTACCTTAATATTTCGTAATACATGTCATATACAGTATGGGGGGCACTATATTCATTTTTATTTAAAAAACAGTATTTTATTTTTATTTTTTACAGTGTTCAGGTTTAAGTGATTTCCCTTTTTTAGAAATTACTTCTCTAGCTTTGGGGGGGGGGGGACCTTGGACCCTGAGGCCCTTTTTCCCTGAGACAGCTCCACAGTGGCTTTGTTGAACAGAGACAGTAGAGACAGGCACCCAGTAACAATTGTGCAGTCTTCTGATGTCAATGAGGATAGGTCAGTCTCTAAGTTTGCCAAGCTGCACCACTGGCGAACTTATTGCAGTGGACCTTGGCTTTGGCCTTCACTCTTTCTCTTTGAGGCCAGATACAAACCAAGGCAGTCAAAAGAAAAAAATAAAATAGTAGTTAAAATTTTGAATGCAGTACCCCTGTCATGTTATGTCATGTGACACTACCTGTGTCACCACACTGTCCTTTTTGGGAGAACATAGATTGGGTCTAATTTTGTCACAAAGTCCTTAAATCCTGCGTCCTCCACAAAGCTAAACTGCTGTGTGTATCTTACGATCATGGACACCAAGGCTTTACCCAGATCCTCCTGTCTGATTCCTGGAAGAGGAATTTTATACCGTATGTGCACTTTCCATGTGTATTTGAATGACAGTGTCTGAAGTATGTACTTTCCTCATTATGGCTGAGAGGTAAACATATACCGTAATATATTATCGTAAAGATATGGTTAAAAAAAATAATGGGAAGGTGTCACTAAAGTAGAATTTTTAATTACCCACCCTGGCTGGGTCCACTGGCCCCTGGCATAAGCATCGATGAGGTGGTGTTGTTGAAGCCCAACTTTTCAGCAAACAGCAAACATTTAACCTAAGAATAATAATAAAAAAAAAAACAGGGAAAAATAAAGTACAATATAATACGAACACTACACATGTTATAAAATGACTGAGTGCACTTACCTTATAGGGGCGATCAATTTAAAGTGTTTGCACATTGTGAAAAAAAAACCTTCCTTTTTTTTTGAATGATCCATTTTTACAAACACCAAAGCTAACCAATACACTCAGAACTTCACCACTACCTACAAATTGTGCAGAGATTCCTCAGGCTTTATATCTGTCAAAACAGTAGCAGCAGGATTCGAACCACTTCCTGAACCACCACAGCCGGCATGGTCGACCTCAATTGCTGTAAACAATACAAGTCTAAATACCCTCACTAAAACTGTTCGCGAAACAGTTTCTGGATCTTTTGACACATGCTTTGAAGCATCTGAATAATATTTTATTTAAAAAAAAATGTACATTATTGAATTACTTTAAATAAAACTTTTAAAGCCTGTTTTGTTTCAAGTCTGGTTCTTTCCCCATTTTTAGCTTTTGCGAACATTATGATATCCTTACAGTAAAAGGAAGAAGGTAATCAGTTTGTTTGCCAACTCCAGTCCTGTATTGCTCTCATTCATTCATCTTCTGTACCGCTTACTGTATCCTGGGCTGTTAGAGGCCTGAAGTTAATCCCAGGAGACTGACTGTAGGGAATGAGGGGGGTATTCTCTAGTCCCTTAAAATACAATCTGAAGGGGCAGCTAAAAATAAGCACTAACTTATAAAAATTAATTTCTCTGTGAACAGAAATGTCTAGTGCATGTATAAACATTTTTTTGATATGATGTAAAAACAACTAATCAATTCCCTTTAATAGTGACGTCTATTTTCATGTTTAACATGCTGTAGGTCATCCGAGCTTCACAATTTAATTGATCATCTAAAATATTACAGTATCTCCTGACATGTTGTGCCATTTTATAAAAAAAAAAAAAAAAGTTTTTTATTTAAATGTTTGTTTTAAACGCATTTATAAGTTTACTTATACATTTATGGTGTATTTATAGTTTTTTTTTTCATGTAAAGTAATCAAAACATAATTTGCCAAGTACTTTCATTAATAGAATATGAATTATTGGAAAAGCTAAATAATAACAGAACAAACATTAGGATCAGAGATTTTTGGACACTTTCTAAAGGTCACCTGGGACCTGCAGTTGAACACAGGTAATCACACCCATATCTGCTGTGTGGGATATACAGTATAGGGCATGTCATGGCACCTCTGTTTTTTTTTTTAAGATAAAATATGTTTATTATTATTATTATTATTATTATTATTATTATTATTTGATCCAGACATTACTCCCCTGCCTCCCATGCTTACATGCTTGCTGGTGCAGAACAAGGGGCCAGTTAACTCAATCCTAACTAACAGACAACAGCTACAGTAGCTCCCATGTTACACTGTGGTGTCCATCAAAAACTGCATGAATTGGTACTCTAATTAATGACTCACACAGATACAAGTAGATTTTATACAGTGGATAAAAAAGTGATGTTCGCCACTTGTATTTGCTGTGATTTACGTGGGGTAAATATTTTAAGAAGCAAAAGCAAATCATATTGAAACCCAAGTGATAAAGTTTAAAGCTCTCAGGAAGTCAACTGTTTTCTTCAGGCTTTGAGGCACCTGTAGCTCCTGCCCAATGGAAGAAGAGTGAACAGTTCATGATTGGGGTGAGAGGAATCTTTGATAATGCCTCTCAGTCTTTGCAGACAGAATTTATTGTAAATGTCCTCCAAAGTGGGTAGCTGGGTGTTAATGATTCGTTGGGCGCCTATAAATATGTAGGACTCATTAACTCAAAAGAACATTTAAACTAAATAAAACACCACTGAACATTTGTTTGTCACTAAACACCCACAGGAACAACACACAAACACAAAAAAAGTAATAATCATCCTAATAAAATAAAAAGTGATATGTACACCAACACATTAAGACTTAAATAAAATGCAAAAAAAAAAAAAACATAGTCCCGCCAACAAGAAAGTACTATTTAACTTTAAATAAGCAAATACCTAAGAGCCTCAAATTTGATAATTACTGCAGTGATTTAATTGTTTCGACTGGTAACCAATTCCTTTAACCCCAGCTTGCAGTGACCAGCTTCTCATTTCTTAAACAGCCATATTGGAAGATGTGGACCCTGCTCATGGAACATATGTCGCTGTGTTTTAAAAGTGACAAATGATTGTTTTATGCAGGCCAAAGGGAACATTTGAGGAGATTGCTTAAAATTACTGGAATTAGGTTAAGAACTGTCCACTGCATTATTTAAACTTGAATTGACAGTGAAAAACTATCGACTGTCTTGAATCAGTGGTTTAATAAAACCACTTGTTGGTGAGGCTAATCAGAAAAGAAGGGACTTCAATTTATAAAGAAGTATAAAAAGTGGACTTTGGAGCAATGATGAAAAAGGTCATATGGTCTGATGAGTCCAAATTTACAAAGTGATTGGCAAACCTGTTATGATAACATGAGGTAATCACAGGTGATGGTAAAAATTTTATAAACATAAAAACCAAAGCAAGAAACAAAACAGGAAAATAAACAGAATAGAGAAACAACAAGAATTATGACCGATTAGTTCCAACAACAAACAAACATAAGTGCCAGAAAAAGACATTAGATTACACAGGGGCTATAAAGAACAAAACATACAGTATAACCTCTCCGGATCAGCCTCGGGGGCCACCATAGTAGCCATTGTACAAGCCTCAGTGTTGTGTTATGTTCTGGGGTGGTTTAAAATGAAGTCAGCAGAGACCTGAATGTACTGAATGACCACATTATTCTATGACTGAGTATTTTCCTTCCCTGATGACATGGGCATATTTCCAGGGATTTCTACTGCAAAGCAAAAGTATTAACACAAGAAGGTACAAAAAAGTCAGAAAGTATGAATTGTTAAGAGCTTAATAAAAATAAAATTTTATAATCAAGCTCACAAGAAAAACTTCTATATAATTCCAAATGCATTACATGACCTTTATGTCAAAATCAAGCTTGTCCCAAGTATGAATAAACCAATACCGTGTTACTATTATTCACAGACACATAACCGTCATGGCAGGTGTCACTCAAATCAACCAAGTTTCTAATTACGCTCGGTGCTGTTACAGAGGGGTTGTCCAGTTCGTCTACAGTCTATAAGAGCCATTTATTTACTGTATTACTACCAAAAAATTAAAAAGGCAAGCCAACTACATAAAATTTAATATATTCTATTATTAAAATACGTAATATAATATGTATAAAAATATGTAATGTACTTTTTAACCTGTTGTACTTTCTCTCGATTGTAAATTTAGGTGTAATATATCGTCATATCACTGGCAGGATGAAGTAAATGGTCACATTCTATAATGTATAATGTTTTTAATACGGGATATGATTATTATAGGACATAGACATTTTTGTTCTCCCTACTTCCTTGAAGCTGAAATTGGCCATCAGAGTATGACTGATTATTCTAGGAATAAAAATAGTGAAAAAAGAAATTAAAAAGTAATATACAGTTAAGATTTGTAAAAAAAAAAATAATGAACTATGAAATTATACTTAGTCTGCACAATAACACCATAGAATACTAGAAATACAAATCTCAACTTTTATTAGTATTAATTTGTAATTTCCTTATAGTCTTGCCCACCAATCCTGGCTAGATGTTTAAGTTGAAATGGGAGAAAAAAGTACTAAGCTGGTGTGACCCTGCCTGCATTACTGAAGAAGTGAGTGTTATTTAGCTGAATCTCCATAATCAAACTCATTCATATTATCAGCTTTTTCTATATCAACAGGACCATCATCTGGGTCCATTTTCCAGCCCAGAGCATGAAAAGAATATTTTGATGCCAACCAAGGTATTCATCACAACCCTTAGGGACTTTTTAAAATGTAATAGAATGAAATAACTACTGTAGAAATTAAAAACACACAAAGTATCAATTAAAAAGGCATAAAAACCTGTTACATTTACATTTACATTTAGGCATTTGGCAGACGCTCTTATCCAGAGCGACTTACAAAATGTTGTAAATAGTAACATAAATTTGCAGTAAATATTAAGACTGGAGTCTTTGTTAAGAAGAACATTACCGTAAAAACAACGAGATATCAGGAAGACCGCAAACGAGCTCAACCCCTGAAAATGTTGAATTCGGCAACTTGTGCATAATGATCACCGGAGAACAATTCCCAACATTGCTGCCATTGTGTCATATAGAGCAGTCCAGGTGATCATGTGTGATTTGAACATGCACCGTGTTGCTGCCAGGTTCGTCCCCAGGCAAAAGGAACATCACGTCCAAGTCTGCCAGGAACTTCTTCAATGTTCCATGGATTCGAAACTTGGGTGTATGGGTACGACACTGCACAACCTGACACAGACCGTCAAAAGCGAATTTTACTGCCAGGTTTTAAGGTGTTTAATGGAGGATGTATAGCTAAAGTAGCCCGCAAATATGTGCCCTTCAAATCCCAAAACCTTTTGACAGGCCCTCATACATGACATATTAACTGGTTTGTAGGCAAGAAGTTGATTTTGCTTGTTCATTACTTTTGAACTAACCTTATGCATGTTTGACTTCAGTTATTCTGAAGGTGCCACAGCCTTCGGTGGAAGAAGCAGTTTGAGTATGCAGTCTGTGCATTTGCCTCTGGGCATGCAACAGTCCCTTCTACCACATTCCTCTACTTTGATGATACCAATCTTTTCTGCTCACTCTCTCTCTCCCTTCTTCTCCTGTCAAATGGAAAGTGTCCACTGCTGAATGTATAAACACAAAAAAAGTCCCGGCTACAGGTTTATTGTTTTTCCAAATGGTGGCAAGACATACTGTACAATCAGTAAATAAGTGGATCTATTCCATTTGCAAATGTGTAGATTATTTAGAATTACTGTATATCCTTGTGGACTACACTGCCATCTGTTTCAGGTCTGTCCACTGCAAAATCTTCTCTGTTTCAGGTGAAGATAAATGCAGTCTTTATTAATTCATAAGGCCATTACCTATTGCATAATACCCCATTTTCTATGTATTCCTGCACTATACCATATTTTCTCTTTCTTTACCGTTAAATAATAGTAATAATAATGCAGTCATCTTTAGGTGTGGCAGCAATCTTCTTCTTTATCTACTTTCTAGTTGTCTTGATGCATTTTCAGCCTCCTGTTGAAATCTGTTTATCAGCACTGGTGGATTCTTACTCACCCTTTTTTTTTTTTTTTTTGAACATGGATTCAAATCCAAATTTTATACACTGAGCACATAAACAGTAAATGTAAATTTTTACAACAGATCACAAACTGTTTCCAGATTTTTCTAGCATATTTTAGTTTATGGTTTTGAACACTATCATCCGATTTCGGAGGCATGAATACAGACATTGCCAAAGGAAATGTTCATATATTCCTTTTTCATTAGAGTCACCAGACAGCAGTAAACTAAAGATATTGACAAAATTCTGTCACCTTGAATCTGTCACGTTCTGGTAGTGACCTTGGTTGCCTTGCAAACGCATTTGTCCTGCGAGATTTTGAAGACTTTGAGAACATTGACGTGGATAAATCGTACACACATTTGGTCCTTGCATTAAAAAAAATCAACATTCTCTTTATCACACCAAAGCAGACCATGTGCATGTAATCAAGGACAAAACAGCAGAAGCAATCAATTCCAGCATCAACAAGTGGGGATACTGTATTCTGACAATCTGCGAAGGACAGTGCATTAAACTCATCAGTGCACAATGCAAAGGTTTCTGGTTAATTGTAAACAACTTCCAAGTCCCCTTAAATTGACACTACTTACAGCCCTCTTTATGAATGTGGCCTTTAATATACTTTTATATAAAGACCCTTGAAGAGATCCCATAAAGTCCAACTGTTAACTCATCAGAGAAAACTGCAACCAGAAATGGTACATCTTAAATTCTACACAATACAGACCACAAGTGTCTTGAGTGTTACTTGGTTTAAAAAGTGAAACACCATCAATTAAAATTTTGTTCAAATATAAACATTAAAACCACATTAAGTAAACTTTTTCTATGGGCACTTGCCTGAAGACTATAAATTTTACAAAAGTTGTTTTATATTCCTAGCAGACCATCTATGACTTTGCATTATGAAGTATGTTCCAATTAATGACCAAAAAATAGGCTAACACAAAACATACTGAAAAAAGTAAACATTACTAAAAGCTACAATTAAATTCCTGTCTTTTTTTCCCCTTGTATTTGTGAATAAAAATTAACTTCAAAATTATGGTATGCCAACGTAAAAGAGATTCTAAGTATAGTAGTTCTCTAAATTCTTAGTACTCCAAGTATGGTTCAGTTTAGTGGTTCTCAATCCTGTTCCTGAAATGTTCTGCACATTTTAGTTTTCCCTGCTCTATCACACCTATTGAAAACCAAAAAAAAGGCTATTAATTAACTGTTTAGTTAAATCAGGTGTGCACAGAGCTGATAAAATGCTAAAATTTGCAGGACACTGGGTTCTCCAGGAGCAGGGTTGAGAACCTAGAGTCTGGTTCATGTTGGTGTATACCTACAGTAGGTATTGTGTTCGCTGCAATATACAAAATATTTTCCTGAAAACCAATATTACTGAAAAGCAATCATTTACATGTAGGCATTTGGCAGACACATCTGAGCAGTTGAGGGTTAAGGGCCGCGCTCAAGGGCCCAACAGTGGGAAGTGGATCTTCCGAACCCTAGTCCAATGCATTATATTTATGTAGAGGGTTTGTTCTAATGAGAATTGAACGTATTGGGTTTGAGTCATTGCAGTTCAGATTATAGCTGCTTGAACAACTGACGAAACAAACACCTACTGTAGAATAGTAATGTTTATATTGGTCAATTTAATTGCTCGAAAGATGCTAGTGCTTATCGATTGATCTCCCCTAATGTCCTTTTAGTTTGGTGATGCTGATCATTTGCTGCTGCTGGTTTGGGGTATCTGCAAAGTGGTAAACTTAAATTAAGTAATTTCAACAATTCATAAGAAAACACATTTGTAAAAAGCCATGGCATGGACCTTGTGTCTAAGGCCATTATCTCTAATTGAGCTGCTTTGTTCGCATTAAAGTTCTAGGGGGATTTCATTAAATAATAGGTTGGCAACAGGTGTAGTCTTTGTCCCAGTAACCTTACAGCTATGTCTGATATCTACACAACTGGTTTAAATTGATCCCCTGTATTGAATGTTAAATTAAATTAAATTTTGTTTATATATTGCTTTTAACAATGGTCATTGTCTCAAAGCAGCTTCACAAAATGATAAGAAAATTTATGGAAGTGTGTATGAGTGAGAAAAAAAAAGTGTTTAGATAATAATGAGATTGTCACTGATGAGCAAACTGAGGGCGACGGTGGCAAGGAAAAACTAGGAAGAAACCTTGAGAGGAACCAGACTCAACAGGGAGTTGCTGGAGGTTCAGTATAACAGAAGTTGTCCAAGTTATCATGGAGTCCACTTTAGCACACGGATGTGTCAGCAGAGACAGGGGGGGTCTGGATCACTGGGAGGCCAGGAGCAGCATTTATAGATCCAAATCATCATGAAGCAGAATCCAGCTGGAGGTGGTCCTTCCCTGGATGCCGCGAGATTTTCACAGGGTTGGCCTCTGTCTACTGGAGCTGGCACAATCTCCAGATGCTTTGGGATGGATAGGGTAAGGAAAAACAGGTGGAAAAGAATTGGCGTTTATGCTGTTCAGGATATTAGCAGCAATAAATAGGAGTGTGCATTTAGATGTACTGGAGTATGAGGTTATGGAATGAATTACAGTAAGCATATGCCAGATTGAAGAGATGTGTCCTGAGTCTACTTTTAAACTGGTAGACTGTGTCTGAGCCCTAAACACTGTCTGGAAAGATTTCAAAGCTTAGGAGCTAAATATAAGAACGCTCTACCCCCTTTTGTAGATTTTGATATTCTGGGAACTACCAGAAGTTCAGAGTTTTACGTGACTAGAATTCAATCCTTCTTTTAAGATCTAGTGCTAACTGAATTACAAGCTAATATACCGTAGTTGACAAATGACAAACCTTAATCCTGAATGCATGCATCCTGAATCCACACATGATCTTCGTTTTGGAATTTTCTTATCCAAGAAACTGTCGATTACACTGGACCATTGAAACTCATCCAAGCTTATCATCAACATGTCAACACAGTGATTTTATTAACCACCTTACAGTACATAAACTTTTTTTTTGATCAGTTCATGTCTCTTGCCTTTGGCCTGTGGTTTCTAGCACCTCAAAAATGATACCCCACAATGAATGCAATGTCCAGCTTTTCTGGTCAAAGAATCCACACTATTTTGTTTGAGCCACCTGTATTATTGCGAGGGGAAGGGGTGAGCTCCAGCATCTGGGGGATTGGGGAGGATATGGTCCGCAGGAGAATTCTTGAGTCCATGCCGGGTTTTTTGGGGGGAATTCCAAAAACCCAGATTGCCTAGCACAATGTGAAAAAGGCTGTTTAAATACAAAGGATTGTTTCCAACTTTGTTTTGGGATTTTTTTTCTGTTGCTATTAATTTCTAAAGATTTTTTTTCTTTTCTAATTTGATTGTGGGTGTTTTTAAATGATTAACTTTCTATTTTCAACTTTGTGGTGCAAATTTTGAGATCTTGATCTTGAGACCTTTGAGATCTTGAGATGCTAAGTTATTAGTACTTAGCTTTAATTAGTTCTTATTCTATTTTTGTTATTATCATACTTGCTAATTAACTCCCAAACTATTCTAACATCAAGCTAAATCTTGTCATGTTACAATGAACAATTATTTTGCAATTTTAACCCCAAGGTGTGTGTGTATGTGTGTGTGTGTGTGTGTGTGTGTGATTTGATAGCTGTACCTGATGTAACATAGTTTTAAGTAAAATCTAAAATGTGATTTTGCTTTTTTTAACATTTGAGTACAATTAATATTGATAAACTTTCTACAGACAAAAAAGGACAACATAATTATGATTCCATATGCATTCAATAAACCACATACATTTTCAGGGGGAAAGAAGTGTAAAGATGACAAATTCTTAATGTGAGAGACAGTTGACTGACATCTTCGAAATTCTGTGCCCCTTTTTTATTTATTTATTTATTTATTATTATTATTATTTTTTTTTTGCCTTTCTCCTATTGTTCGGCAAAAAAGCAGGACCTGTTGTATTGCTGTCACCTCTTCTCCACAGCTGAACAGCCTCTCACCATTCGAGTGTAAGGGCTACTAAATTATGGCAATGTGGTCTAGTTGACATTTTTAGAAGCTTAATGGGGAGACATGATGTTACATTGCATGTACTGTATTGCAAGAAACTATGTTTCAAAGCATCAAAATAAAATAACTAATGAAATATTTTGTGAATGCATCAGAAATATTGGAAGTTGCCTTGGTTTTTTATAAAGTCAACTGACTCGTACTGAAGCACACAAAGTGATTTTGATTGTCAATAAAAAAATTGCCATGCTTCTCTTCAATAAGTATACACTAGAGTATACACTAATTACACAAAAAACAAAGTCTTCTTAAAAGAATTTAAAAAATAAACATAAATAAGCACACATTAGAAACATTTTAAGCAGAAAAGCTTCTCAATGCACAAAACAACATGCCTTAGGACAGATGAGATTGAAACGCAAAACAACATATGTTTTTGTATAAGTACAGTAATCTGTGACTGTACTGTGGCACATTTCATTAAATATATATATATATTGCTTATATATTTTTAAATAGGCTAGTGCTATTTGACTTTTTTTTTCCTGAAAATTCCTTTTTTTATAGTTATATGAAAATAAAAAAAAGTCTTCGGTTCCATCATTCAAAAGCAGGATAAACCATCGAAAAGAAAAGAAACATGAAATATAAAAGATTGGCTTTAAATATTATTGGATTTGACATTTTTGATAGCTCTGATATCTCAGGAGAACGCATGGTGTTTTTGGTTTTTTTTTAGCACTGCTCTTATCTATCTCAGCAGTTTAAATATGATTTTGAGCCACTCATGTAGAAGAATAGGGAACAAAGGAGAATATTGTTTGAAATGAGTCAGCTTAGAGTTGGGTATTGGCACTTAGGGCTAAACTTTTTTTTTTCTCAGACTTTAGATGTTATTATTTTTTACAAGTTTTTTTGTTATTTTTTATATCAATAATAACAAAATACAACTTTAATAACAAAATACATTTAAATGAAAATACATGACAAAATAAAAAATTAAAGGTGTCGTACAGAAATAAACAACTTATTCTTAATTCTACAAAGCAATACAGAACAACACATTGGACCTCATGGAGAAGGTGATATATTACCTTTTTTATTTTCTTATTTTTGATTTTGTTCACAATTTTGCTTAACTATTAATTTCTGGGAATCACTTATTTTTGCTCCTCTCTTAGGTAAGAATTTTTTTTTTACAAGTGGTCAATAGCACTCCTTCCCTAACCTAAGTAGTAACATGAAAATAATAATGCATTATTTAACTAAATTTAGATTATTATATGTTTTTATAGAAATTATAATGACTGAATCATTTAATTTCTTTTAAATGAATAGAAGATACTATTGGTCAACTGATCCAAATTAAGATTGTGTTTTTTAGAGTGCTAATGCAAGCATCAAAGGGTTTTCAATTATGAAATGCATTACAATTTATAAAACTTTAACATAGGTACCCTCATTTCATTTTATATATAATTTCTTTTTAAATAAGCTAGTACTATTTGACTTTTTTTTCCAAAAAATTCCTTATTTTTTATAGTTATATGAAAAAAATAAGTCTTTGGTTCCATCATTCATAAGCAGGATAAACCACTGAAAAGAAAAAAAAACATGAAATATAAGATTGGCTTTAATTATAATTGTTTTTTTATTTTATATATATATATATATAAAATAGCTTTCCATGGATGACATGGCATTAACAGATCTTTTGCCATTGCTGAATTTTTAATTTACCAGTAACACCAGTGCTGCCATTCTGGAAGATCATATGTTTACTTCATGTTTGTTTTAAAGTACTTTGATTTTTCTACTGCTGTAGTTGTTTTTGTTGTTGTTGTCATTGTTGTTGTTGTTCTTCTTCCTTAATTGGCCCTGCTCCAATTTTTGTGCCAGATTTGCATACAGCACAACATGCTCCTGCCCTTATATGGTGCTTAAAGGCATTGCCTATGCTAATCACATGCTAATCCTATGCTAAACCTTTGCACATCTAATGTAAGATCAAGTGGGATTCCTCATTTATCTCACCTGGATAAGATTCATATTGGGAAGTTTAAGAACGTTTGGTGCATCTGCTGTTGACTTTTTTTATTTTTTTCTCTTAACGAGAAATTAAGAGACATTTGAAAAAAAAAATAAAGAGAATGTTGCTGCATGAGGCCTATTGTCTTATTTTTTGATTAATAAAAGTATGGAGAAAATTATTTACTCTTATGTTTTCACTCCAGTCCCATCCTTTTCTTTAAATTCTATAGTGATGCCATACAGTATCTGTGATGACACACACACACACTACGGTCAATTTGGGAATGCCAATTAGAATGTTTGTAAGCAAATGGATGTGATTAGAGGTCTTGTGCAGTTGTTTGTTATCAAGGTGTTACCAATATATTTCCCATTTTATTTATATTTTCCAGTGTAGACCTATGAAATATATACTTTTATGGCTGTAATGACTACACACTAATCAATCAGAACATTAAAATCTCAAAATATCTGATAGAAAGGTCTTAGAACACCCAGTGCATCTCAGCCTGCTGTGTATGGGGCTTAGCAAGTCAAAGAGTTCAAGGTTGTTGATCCGATCTCCAAACTCTTCAGATCTTAATCTGATAAAGCATCCATGGCATGCGCTGAACTTGCAAACTATTTTAATGCCTCAAGCTGTCAGAGCTGTTCTGGTGCCACACAAGGGCACCCTATGAAATATTGGGCGTAATGTTTTGGAGCTTTAATGTTATGGCTGATCAATGTTTGTGCTCACTCTCACTCACTTCCATCCATATCACTTTATTCTGTACACAGGGTTGCGGGGGGCCTGGATCCCATCACCGGAGACTTGGGGCTTTAGGTGTGAATCCAAGGGCAGAACATGTAAACTCCATGGACACAGACCCAAGGTGTTAATCGAACCTGGAGGCTCAAGGCAACAGTGCTTACCACTAAGTCACCGTGCCACCTCAATCTATATACAGTACATCAATAAAAAGATGTACAAGTCCATAAACATTTGTTTAAATTCCCACTAAACATTGGACGTCGGATAGACGTGCAGATCACGTCTATATTGGGTCCGTCGGTCCATGACCAGTTCTGGACATCTATTCGACGTCCAAACTAGGTCCACTATTTGGACGTCCAACCATGACCCAACTTGGACGTCATTTTGACGTTCAACATTTGACCTAATCTGGCTTTTTTTTTTTGGGACGTCATTTGGATGTCTATGGCAGTGGCAGTAAATGTGTTTTACAAAATAGAGCCTATTAACATATGATTATACATATGAATACAGATTATTTATAAACAAACAAGATTTATTATCTGTATGACTATTTATTTGGTAGACCATTTATATATATATATATATATATATATATATATATATATATATATATATATATATAATTTATTTATTTTTTTTTACATTTTCCTGTTTCCCTAACAGTTTTTTATTTATTTAAAGTAGCCTATAATCAAGTCATTTAAATTTTTATTCTATATTGTATTGTGGCGTAGGCGGGGCGGCGGCTGATGACCATCATGCATTGCGGGAGGGTTTCTGTGTGTTCACCATGTTCGGGAAGTTTGTTTGGGCTAGTGGCTTCGGCCATGTTTGCGTATTAGGGTGTGTGTGAACTGTTGAATGTTCCCTGGTTCATGCTTAGGCTGAACTAGGTGTAGGTTCTGTGAATGTGTTGCTTATGCTATAAAGTACCCCTAGCAATTAGCATTGGGCAGCAAGCAAGCTCACTCGTTCTCCAAAATCCTTCTGGTGGTAAACTGCTGCAATTTTCAAATAAATAAATATATATACAAATTTATGTAAATTATATTTTATATAAGTAAATCATGGTAACCTATTCACCTTATTCCTATCTTATGAAAGAATGTAATTGGACGTCCAAAAATGACATGGAAAAGACGTTCCACCGACGTCAACATTAGACGTGCGGTAGACGTCGGAAAAAAGACGTCGCCCGGCGTTACAAAACAACCCCATCAATGGACGGAAATTGGACGTCCAAAAATGACATGGAAAAGACGTCACTACGCCCAATTAAGCACAAGGAGTCTTCGGAAAATGTTCAATTGAAACCTATTGACCTCTAGACCAACATGTAAGGTGTCATTTTAGCCAGACTTGGCGCTCCATAGTCAATGAAAATGTGTGAAGGAACCATTATAGATTAAAGGCACAGTAAAAGGCACAGGGTCGGTGTAATTTTAATGCTACTAAGAGCTCCGTATCATCACAGTCTGGAATTTCCAGCTTATATGTCACATCACTTCACACGTACAGATGATTCCTTTTTGGTATTAGTGTAGGCTTCCATGAAACCATGTGATCATGTAACCAGTGTGTGTGCTCTCTCTCTATCTTTTTACTCTGTGGGTGAGTGAAAGTGAGGTGATGTGTTATGATGGATCAGATCCAAGTCTAATGGTTCACTATCTGGGGGGATGATTTAAGCAAATGGAGTTCACAGTCTTCTGTAGTTATTTGTACCTGTTTTAGCGAAAACCTATTTTAAAATGTTAGTTTTTAATATACAGTAACTGGTCTGATTTACGACGCCTCTTGATTTGGTGATTTATTTTAAAAGGTTTGCAATAATCACAATGTATTACCCTTATCTCCCCACTTACCCTCTTTAAATTATTATTGGACATACTGGTCCAAAATGGGAAATGCAGTGAGTATAAACAGAGCTTCAATGGGACAAGATTTTTTTTTTTACCCCGTTCTCAAGTTTCAGTGAAAGAGGAGCGTTAGAGAGGGCAAATAATGGCAAGGTTGCCAGTTGGCTACCAATTTTTTGTTTTTAAATAACAATTTATTAAACTTAAAGTCTAATATATTTATTTAAAAAAGGAAAAATAAAAAAGCTGGCAGTGTGTGTGATGTAATGTAGAACAATTTAAGCTGTAATGTATTGTATTGAAAAAACTGCAAAGATCTAACCCTCCTCACATTGAGCTTCTGGTCTGTATGCTGAATGATGAGGTGTTGATAACTCTCCAAATTCACTAGACAGTAGCCTGTAGCATAAGTCAAGCGTGATTATCCTCGTAACTTGATTTAGTTTTCGTTATTAATGTTGCTCTGTCCCAGGAAAATCTATGAGCCAGATTAATAGTGTTAGATCAAAATACAAATATTATTAATCTAAATCAGTAAATGATCTAAATCACACAGACACACACACACACACACTTGCACCTATCTGTATCTGTCTGGGTATGGCCTTAACCAGCAGTCTTGTTCTAAAAAGCTGTTAATGAATCAATCAATCACTTGCTATACTGCTTCTACTGTACAGGATCCCAGGGGACTTGGGGTACACCCTGGATGGAGTGGCAATCCATCGCAGGACACTACGTGCAATAGATAGATAGATAAATAGATGGATAGATGGATAGAATTCCAAATAATATAATTTATTTGCATCCACTATTTGGCTCAATAGATTTTCATTACTATTTTCATGAACAGCTCTTTTTCAATCCAGAATAAACAGAAGTTTCCTACAATAATTGCACATGCAGTGCTACAAAAAATATTTTGTTGCTGGTGGGATAATGATTATTCCCGCAGCACCCAAGGCAGGAGCTGTAAAATGACAGAATATGAATATTTACCTTGGTTCATTTGACTGATAGCAAAGTGATTTTACTTTATAGTTCAGTAGCTTTTTTTTTCCTTTAACCTTTGCCTAAAAGCAGATAATGCTGAACCCTTGTCTATTTTAGCACCTGACTTCCCAATCTCACAATGTTACGGAATAATTAATGTTTTTTACATTGAAATTTACAGTATCTCCTTCTTAACATAATCATTTCAACTGTATTTGACAACATGACATGAAGAGGAAAATAAAGAGGCTTTAGTGACTTACTAGACTATAGAATTGGGGTCAGGAGTAGCTCAGTGGTTGAGACATTGGACTACGGTTCGGAAGATCACAGGTTCAAACCACACAACCACCAAGTTGTCACTGTTGGGCCCTTGAGCGCGGCCCTCAACCCTCAACTGCTCAGATGTGTAATGAGATTTAAAAAAAAAATGTAAGTCACTCTGGGTAAGAGCGTCTGCCTAAATGTAAATGTCTTACTTATAACATAATACACATATACCAATTTTTGACATTTACTACTATATGAAGTTTTGAAAACTACAGATTTTGCTAAAAGTAAATTTGCCTCTTTTTGCATACACTCTATATCTCACCCACAATAGAAACTATAGTATTTTAAAATCATGTTACCCCGTGGCAGATGAAGGCATGGTGTATGGGAGGCCACAGTGCGTCATTGCCACAAGTTACAATTGGTATGGCACACCTGAGCCTCGATTTTCCCATCTCTCTCTCTCTCTCTCTCTCTCTCTCTCTCTCTCTCTCTCCAGTGAGCTAGTGAGGAAGGCAGCCAAAAGTGACCAGCTGTCTTTTTTACTTTTCAATTCTACAGTCCTATCAGCTCAGTCCTAAATCTATATCCTTGTGTGATCTTATCCTGGATCTGCTCTGTTTCTGAGCAGTGGACTTCCATCAAAAAAAAAAAAAAAAAAAAAATCTATTTTAAGATTCTATTGCAATTGCAATGTTGTCAGGTCCTGGCAGATGCTTTGACAGCGGGTATCTGAGAGGGCATGGGAATGCCCGGACATTAAAATAAAATGCACAATGGTGTTGATGGTGCTAGAAAGATGGATTTTGAAGCTTTGAAACTTGATCTGTTTGAGGAACATGTACAGAAGACAAAAATCAATAAATACATGAATAAAATTGACACTACTTAAGAAGATTGCATATTTAATATGAATATTACTATGCAACTTGTTTCATGGCGGATTTTTCTTTTAATAAATAAACTGACATGACTTTACAAACACCCAAGCGATCCCATGACTTTTAACAGTTCAGTGTTTTTATTATTATTATTATTATTATTTCTATTATTCAATGAACAAATAAGTGTTCGGAATATAAAATAAGTTTTTTTTTCCTATGCATTTATTCCATTGAGAGCTCATATTACTGAATGACTTCCTTCAAAAGTGTAGTCAGGGGAAGGGAAAAAAACCTGGTGAATTAATGTGTCCTTTGGCACTCTATGGTATGTTTCCTGCATTTAAAGTGGGAGCTTATTGTGCTTACCTATACAGGTAGTATAGTGTTTATGGATTTTAATGTAACAGGGATTTGTCCCCCGACCCTCCAGCCTCCCAAATTAGCACAGAGATCCATGTATAAGTGTCGTTCCCACTGAGGCTAAGATTAATTGATGAGCTATTGTGTGTGAATTAATCATACAATCTTACCTTCATCACTTAATTAACCACTGAACCACTAAATCATAATGCAGCCCTATGTTATATAATAATATACTTAATTGTCAGGGACTTCATTAATAAGGAGCATCCAGGCCATGTTTTGTGGATAACGAGTTTATATTAGTCTATGGTTCCCATGTGCTTTCTTGTCCAAAAAAAAAAAAAAAAAAAAAAATACAAAGCAAAGGTGTTGCTTTTTTTTCTTCTTCTTCTTCTTCTTTCTTCAATAGAGAGGCATTCTGCTTCTTTCATCTATACTTGTCCCAGTTTTCCATTTGGAGGTGGCTGTTGTCCCACCCCCCCAAACCCCCCCAAACCCCCCACACCCCACCCGAACACCTCAAAGCCATTATTTCAATCTAGGAATAAATAAGGGCAAAATGGCGGCAGTGTTGTTCAGGTTTTCAGCACGCACATGTGGGCCATGAACTATTTATCAGCGCACTGGTGCTCCACTGTGTGTCTTTGTCTCAGTTCTGACAGAATGCAGTCATGTGCTGTAACTGAATTAGTGAGGCAGAAAGCCGTCTAAGAGGCGAAGGGAAAAAGTCAGCAGACTTGACCATCTCCATAGCAACTGTGTTGTCTAACAGGAGCATTCGAATAGTATGTTGGAAAAATAGCATGAAGTGATAATCAAACATAAATCAGTTCACCTAATCTCTGTGCAAATCCCTTTGGATTATCAATAAGGGAATTACGCAACCACACGTATGTTATACACACAAGTAAAACTTTTTTTTTTTTTTTACTATAAATGTTCTTACTGTAGACAATTAATTCAGTGATGTGCATACAGTAGGGTGTGTTATGTAGATGGGGAGGTTTTGACAAACGTTTTTCACGCATATGTTTTCTGTTAATCGTGACTGCAGTGTGATTTTGTTATTTACGCCACATCTTAGTATTAGGGAAGAGTTACCAACAACAATCCATAAAAATAAAATAAAAATAAAAAAATTTATTATAAGTGTCAATAAACCAAACAGTTTCAGTGTACTTATTTTTTTTATGTCTCGTAGAGGCTGTATTCAGACTTGAGCAGGTATCAAAACCAAATATCCTCACACGGGTAATCAGGCTTTATAATTATCCATAGAAATGAGCACTGTTTATGCATTTGCCAAAATATATTTGGGTTTAATTTGATCATAATTCTAAACTAGCTCACAAGCATAAACAGGGATGTTCTTGAGAAAAAATACATTCATGTAAATCACAAGTTTTCCTACTGACGACAAGACAAATACAAATTAAAGAAAACCAATTAAGTTTGAATCTATACCATACATTTAATAAAACTAATGTAAACCAGCTTTTAATAGTTAATGTGGGCAAAACTGTAGTGGTTCATATTGTATATTCCAGACACATTTACGTAATTAGAGTAGATTAAATTTATTTATTTAATAATAAAAAAAAGTGGTGGCTTAGGTGGTTGAGGCGCTACAGTAGTTTGTGGAGTTTGAAGCCCACCACCCTTAACTCTCGGAGGGTTGTGACAGGAAGAGCATCTGATGTAAAACCTGTGACAGATCTTGTGTATAAAATGAACGTTTCAATTTTTAAGAACAAAAAAGGGCAAAGCCCAAAAAAAACGAAATGTGATTTATATAATTGTGACTATTCTTAATAAAAAATAATATGTATAAAGAAGAATATTTTCTTTGCTTTATCATACTTACAGTGAATGTAAAATGTCTACACAAAAATAAACCAAGAGAAGTCTGATTTTTTTTAACCTGTCACGTGATATGTCAGCTAACAAAGTTCTAGTAAAATGGGGAATAGCCCGGACGCATAACTGCACACCCATTAACTGATACCACGTAAGATCACCTTTCATACAGCACTCGGCCAAAAATAATCCACATCTACGTATCAAATTGTGAGGAGATCCCCAGTGTACCACGTTTCAATTCATTTCACAGTTTTTCAATAGAACTTGCATATCATCTCTGATTGGACCATGCCAAAATATCAGTCTTCTTGTTCTTGAAGCCATTCCTCTGCTAAGTTAGACAAGCTGTCCTGTTTTTGTACATAACGTGTCAGTTAAGAGTTATGGACAAAAAGTTTGCTTTGTCTGCTTTGCTCCCATCGGATCACTTCATCCCACGGTTTTTATCACATGGCTCGGCTTTCCTTTCCGGAGGGAAAGTGCTCCTACTGTATCTCGCCACCCCACAGCCCAGACATGAAAACACTAGAAATTGTTTTCATGCAGAGAGTGACAAATACTTGCCAGATATCCCTGAAGATCCTTTAATGGTGCTGTAGGTCTTATAGCAGCCTCACTGATAAGTTTATAATAAATATTTTATTTATAAGTTTAATAAATATTAGTTAAATAAAATGTAAAAACATGTAATACATATCATTACATTCTTTGTGAATATATGGAAACACTTTAATAACAATCATAACAATAACATACAATAATATACAATACAATAAACAATACGTTTTCTCTCTTGTATTGAGCACAATAGAAATTAAATTAAATATCAAGTAACTCAGATTTAAGTGATCAGTCCTTCGTAGAAGTAAAGAGCGGTATTATCATACCATCAGTGTCCCTGAGATGACCAGAGGTCGAAGCGCTTCCCTGTCTTACATGTTACTGACTGTAGTCTCTTACACGCAGGTGTTTATACACAGACCCAGTACTGTTACATCATAATTACATCATAGTAGAGACTGTGAGGTCACCGGTCGCGATTCTCTGCAGATGGTGCTTGTACAGTATGTTAAGTCTGTACCTTCGCTCCATTAGTGACTGTGAGGTGAATTTTTTTTTTTTTACTTGCATTTTGTTAGCTACTAAATCACATATAGTTTTGAGATTGGCGGGAAAAAAAGAAAAAGAATTCTCTATTGGTTCACGTTGTCTACACCATTTACACTCATGCTTGTGTTTTTGTCATTTGTGCTCTAAATACCTTCATTTTTGTCACCTAGTGCCACCGTATCAACATTTGTATGTGCAAATCAACACTAATTATACAAATGTGAGGAATATGTGATTTGCTATTTGTGAATGAGTAATTGCATATTTTCAGGTGATTCCCCAAGGATGCCTTCCAGAGTTTGTAATAGACATAAGCCGGAGCTTGGCAAAGATAAGACTTTGTACAAATGAACCACCTGGTTTTCCTTTGAGAAGTAACAGAGATCAGCTTCCATAATGATAAATTAAATATCTTTACTCGTTTCTTTCGATTATGTTTGCCCAAAGAGATGCACTTTGTTCTTTTACTTCTTTAATCCGTCCCTTTTACTGGAAATAGAAGAAGCACAGCCTGTTTTATTGGCATCATGTCGTGAGGCCTACACTCATTGAAGTGTGTGTGTGGAGTGACATTTTTAAATGCTACCCTTTGGTGCACAGCAGATTTGATTTGTAATGCTGACTGTCATCTGCACCAGAAAACATGCAACCTAACAAAGAATGTTAATACATAATATTAACTTAATTGTATACTTAAATAATTTAAAATGCTATTTCTTTAATAATTAATTGTCCTTCTACTCATCTATTGAGATTGTGTACTCCGCAGCCATCTCTGATCACTGTACTGTAGTAAGTCAAGAGGGAGTTAGTAGGTATACAAGTCCATTTGTCCTTGTAGAGGTTTAGAGAAATAATACAACAGGTATTCATTTTAAAGATGGAGTACAGGTGGGTGATGTCTGACCAATTGTGCTGTGAATATGTCTGGGTTTTGCAGATATCCATAAATATGATTTCTGTTTTAAAGTGTCACTTTAATAATGGAATTGTGGGTGAATTTCAGAAGAAATTTATTTTTTTTATGTAATTATCAATCTTTTATCGCAGTATGTAGAGAAAAATGTTGTGGGATAAAGCTTTTCTTGGGGAATGGAGAGAAGAATGAAGGAAAAAGAAAAATTAAGTTCCATCATCTACTTGCTGAATATGTGCTCTCAATAAAGTTTCGTCATTAAAACATCACTAATCTGAGTACACTCTTAGCCTCAATGTGAAGATGAACCTTTTTCGAAATAGAGATTACACTACTGTCTTGATTCCCCCTCGTCTTTTCATGTTTTGTTTCCGTAGAGGAAGACTTTCTTGTACTTTTTGATGTAGTCTTAAGTAATAGTTCTCCAGGCTTTCGAAAGGGTTTTTTGCCTTCTATTTTTCAGTCCGGTCCCCGTACCCGAGCAGTCTCAGAGGAATGATATGAATAAGCATAAAAACAAAGTGAAAAATAGGTGCAGATAATCATGCTGGTGATTAGTACAGTATACCGCTGATGCTTAATGCCGAGTGGTCGGAACAGACGAGAGGGGAAATGAGGTCGCTGCTGAGGTTGTGACATAAACAACCAAATTTTTTAATTGAATCATTGGGCACCTTGCACTCTGTTGCAGTCAAACACTTGCTCCCATGCCATTTTATTTATTATACCTAATTTAATTTTAGCTATCTATCATTCTTTTCAATTAAATTGAATTAGGACTTTTGCACAGTACTACAGTATAGTTTATTTGTTCATGGAAAATTTTGCTAAAATCAAAAATATGAGTGAAACTACGCGTGCACATCATACTGGTTGTAAGAATAAGAAAATGCTTTACATGTGTGTTGTGTTTTTACATTATATTGAGTACACACAATGCACAAAAATGTAAAAAAAAAAAAAAACATGTTTCTGGCTGTTGTACTTTGTGGTACGGTGCATCAGAATCATGCATCAGGTATACATGTTAATCATTTCTCTGACTTTGTTCCAGGTCTTTTTTTGGCCATGAGTATGATCCAAGGACGATTCCATCCACTGTTGCTAAGCCACTGTGCCAGGATCCACCATGATGAGCTCTGAAATTTTGAGAACTTGACCTGCCTTGAATGGACTGTGAACCCTATTGATTCTGCATGAGGTGTTTGGAAACTTGCGCTCACCTGCTCTCCTCCCCAATCCTCCAGGAGACTTAAAAACTCATACTCAGCACTTTATCCAGGATCACACTAAACCCCATAGCTTAAATTTAATAATTTGAACAAGGTGTGACACTTGACTTACATGTGTCGGAGAAAGCAAGTGATGGCCTTCGCCCTCTCTGGTTGGTAGCTGTCATGAGCTGGGAAGAACTGGCTGCTGGGTGAAAAAACTGGACACAAGCAACAATGGGAGAAAAAATATTAAGACACAAATGTGCATTATAAACTGAATAGAACACAATTGAATAAACAATGTTTTCAGACTTTTACTAATTTTGAGTAAGGCACACATGGTTATCTCTTACAAAATATTTTTTTTGTTGTTGTTGGAAACTGTAATATACAGTATTTATCTTTTGGAAGCTTGGAATTGTTACTAGTTCTGGTTGCACTGAATTTGGAAGCCATGATGCGTTTCAGTATTTACAAAAAGAACATTAAGCAGAGAGAGAAAGGCCAGAACAGTCAAGACACACATACACGCTTTCAAACACAAAAACACAGTACAGTATATGAAGTTGCTCAGGTTTCTGCCTTGCAAAAGTAGTGCTTGGGCTCTTGCCTACAGTGCCTTGGAAAAGTATTTATACCCCTTGCATTTTTTCACATTACAACCACAAACGTAAATGTATTTTATTGGGATTTTATGTGACAGACCAACACAAAGTGGCACATACTGTAATTGTGAAGTGGAAGGAAGATGATAAATGGTTGAGATCTAAAAAGTGTGCCTTGCATTTGTCTTCAGAAAATGCCTGAGCTTTGAACATCTGACGGAGCAATGGGGGAACAAAAGGGGAAGCTAGTCTAAGTTGATGGAGAGATGGATGGAACCAAATACAGGCCAAGAAAACCTGTTGGAGTCTGCAAAAGACTTGAGACTGGGGCAGAGGTTCACCTTTCAGCAGGACAACGACCCTAAACATGAAGCCAGAGCTGCAATGGAGTGGTTTAGATCTAAGCATACAGTATTCATGTGTTATAATTGCCCACTTAAGGTCCAGACCCAAATCCAACTAAAAACCTGTGGCAAGACTTGAACGTTGCTATTCAGTCACTCTCCATCCAATCTGATGCTTGAGCTATTTTTCAGAGACGAAAGGGTAAACATTTAATACATAAGCACTTTCCCTTTATTCCATAAATGTGCTGATTTGTGTTGGTCTGATACATAAAATCCCAAAAATAAATACATTTATGGTTGTAATGTGTCAAAAAGTGGAAAAGCTTAAGGGGTATGTATACTTTTGCAAAGCACTGTGTATAGCAAATTCCCTGTATGATGATACTGTGCTCTTCCTAAAACTTAAAGTGAAACTAAAACTGGTAGGGAATGGGGCTGATAATGGACAATACTGTGGCAGGTGAAGTTAAAGCATTTTTTAAAACCATCCAAAATTTACCAAAAAAAAAAAAAAAAAAAGTAAAATTGTTGCACATGTTAAACTGTGCAACTAAACTAAAACTGTTAAACTAAAGTGTAATAATTTGACAACATAAGCATCGTATGTTATTGTGCCAGTGTACACCTGTACCACCTGTACCAGTCTTCTGCTCAAAATTAGCAGCAAAATGCAATATATTGTGAGCTTATAGCAAATTTTTATATTTAACCAGAGTACGGACCCCATGTACAGTAGTATGCATGAATAAACAATGACTAAGGTTTGGGTGTATGCCAATACTTTCAAGATAATTGTGACCCTCATAAAAAATCTTTGGGGGGATTTTGGGGTAGAATTGCAATTGTCATTGTAATATGTTTCAAATCAAAGAAAATAAAACACTCAGAAATACACAAGTCTGATCAGGCCTATAGTAAAAATGTTTTGTGATCAGCACTTTCATGTCACCTGGTCTTTATAAAATGTTTAGCTGTCCAGTTTTGGCGAGGCTGTTCTGAATTTGATTGTTTAAGGTACTGCATTTTTTCTTACAGCTTGAACACGTCAGGATATTTTCTTCTGACCTCTATTATCAATAAGGTTTTTTAAAACTACCTAAATAGCTCTGTATAAACTCTAGACGAGACAGTCGTATGGAAATCCAAAGAAACTGGAAATTTCTAAAATATTCATCACCTATTTCATCTATGACCAATATCACTCAAAGAAATCAAGACCTCAACTTTTAGACATCAGCCTTCTTCTAAATGCCTCTTACAATGCAAAGTGTTATTGCCTTCTAGACCCCACTGCCCAAACACAGTATCCTCCTTAAATATAAACACACTCCTCCAACACATGATGGCTTAATCCATAAACTTTACAGTGTGTAAAGGATGAAATATTATGATCTTCCTAATTAGGATTCATGAAGTCCTTTCACAAGACCTGGACCCCCATCCTAGAAATTATTAATGGCCTCATTTTCTCACTTTAATGGGACAACAATGCTTATTAATGAAATGCTTTTAGAGAGTGTATTTATTTATTATTCAAGTTCAGGATATGCACAAGGACACTACAGTTACTACGGTGAGGTGGGACTGCACCAGGGATCGACTCTTGGCCCCTTCCTGTTTGCAGACAAGAGTCCCAATGGACTATGATGTTTGCAGGTGATATTGTGATGAGCAGTGAGAATAGGAAGCAGTTTAAGATTGGTCTGGAGAGGTGGAGGGAGGCTCTGGAGAGAAGAAGTATATGGGTCAATAAGGGCAATACGGAGTACATGTGTTTAAATATGAAAAAAGGTGGGGAAAATGTTGTGCAGTTTGAAGACGTTAAAACTGACAAAAAGACAGGAAGCGGAGCTGAAGGTGGCAGAGGCTGAAATTGCTGCGATTTGCTTTAGGAGGGACTTTAAGAGTAAACAGAATTATGAATGAGTAAATTTGAGGGAAGAACGGTTTGGGGACAAAGTCAGAAAGGGCAGATTAAGATGGTTTGGACATGTGCTGAGGAGGGATGAGGGGTATATCAGGAGGAGAATGTTATGGAGCTGCTAGGCAGGAGGAGACAAGGAAGGCCTAAGAGGAGGTTTACTTATGGATGTGATGAGGGAGGAGATGCAGGAGTTTGGAGTGACAAAAGAAGATGTGGAGGACAGAGTTAGATGGAGACGAATGGTCCACTGTGGTGACAGCTAACGGGAGCAGCTGAAAGATGATGATTTAGTTATTATTTGTTAGTTTTTGTTCGTTTATTTGTTGTTCATTTCATTTCATATTTACTTATCAACAAAACAAAGGAGAACTAGATTGGTTATATGGGCACATATGCATATTTTCATTTAATTTCATTATTGATCTCAATCTGCCTTTTTGCCTGGCTTGATACCCATTTAACAAAATAAAGATATTTATAATTTATAATAATCACGCTACAACTGAATGCCACTCTACCCTGACATATAATCCAGTCGGCTGTAAATTACCATGCACATTTGATTTTGTACCGTGACCTTAATAGCTTACATATTCAATTATATCAAATGCATTCTTGACAGGAACTTTAACAGAAAGTGCTTGGTTAGTTTTACAACCAATGACCAGAAAAAAATAGGAACCATAAAAATCCTGGAGAAAGAAAATAATAATAAAATGCAAAATGTTAGATATTACAGGTATGGACCGGTGCAAGGATGCTCATGAATGTGGTCCGTCATTGGGCAATCATTTGCATGAAAAAGAAAATGCTTTTAATGCAAATGTGAAATTGTAATAACAAAAACCTGCCATTTCAAGCGTTTCTTTCTTCAGAGGCAAATCAGAATAACATTTTGCTCTATTTGCTGTGTACTGATTGCAGATTTAAATGGTATGCTAAGAGGATGTGCATTCCTGGTCTTGTTAAAATCTTATTTTCTGGGCTGTCGCTTGCTTTGTTTGTTAGTTTGTTTGTGTGTTTGTTTGTTTGTTTGTTTTTCTCTCCGCTGTGCATTAATACAACAAGTCAGATTGTTCTTTTAAGAGCAGTTACGTGTCACATTGGATTCGGTGTAGTTCCCGCAATTCAACAAAGGCACAATTCACCCTAGTTCTTCATGAGCTTTTAAACCATTCGTTGTATCTAACTGAGTGAGAAAAGTATTTAAATAATGAACTGTGATTGACCCGTGACAAATTTGTAATAGTCGTCCACATAATGTTACTGTTAGCCGTTATTATACAAGTCAGTAACACAGTAATACTATGTGTTGTACAGATACAGTAATACAGTATGTGTTGTGCTAAAGACGTGTAAATTTTTTTTTGCGTTTTGTTGGAATTCTTCTGTTTATCAGTTACATCATTGAGTTCATAATTGTTTTTAATCAGATGCACTGTAGAATTTCCTAGAAGACTTTTTTTTTATAATGTGAATGATGAAGCTAGAAAATTATCTTTTAAAACACATCATTACCAAATCAAACACTGATTGTTGTATTTGATTGTAGTGTAGCAAATTGTTGTGTTATTTTAGTTTTGGGATTTTTTTTTTTTCTGTTTCCAAAATATGAAGAAGGAAAAAAAATATTATAGATTCTCTCCATGATCATACTTTTTTCCAATTTAAAATAATGCCATAAACAATTTAATTTAAAGAACAATTAAAGACATCAAAGAGTTCTTTCCTGGGTATGGTAGGGTGTAATCAAATTATATTTTTTAAATTACAAACACATATTTATTCATGTTTTTTAATCATCACTAATGTTATAATTACTTGTAAAGTGTTAAATGTGACACCTATTTGATCTTTGTTCTTTGCAAAACAAAAACTAAAAGAGAAACCTTATTTATTTACAAGAATTCACAACATTTTCTGTTGACATTTAATTTGTTTTTCTTTTCTTCTTGGGCGTTGTCGCTTTTATCCTAACCGGCTTTGACACCAGCACTGTTTTCACTGTCTGGGTTGGATGGGGGAATAGAGGTCCCAGAACCCAACAGTGGTGACCCCATGGTAGTGCGGATTGAAACTCCCAACCCTCCAATCAGCAACCCTGAGCCTCAACCACCTGTGCCATCACTGCCCCTTTGGGTAATACAGGAAATTAATGTCAAGCATACGGTATACAGTACTGTAAGATGTGATGGAGAAAAGGGGTGGGCCTTCCATGAAGTGCCTCCTAATACTGGAGAGATCAAAAACCAGCACAAATCATTCCATAGGTCGACTCATTTCACTTTCATGGTACCAAAGAAGAAAAAAAAAATCTCTCCTCCTTTAGGGGCATGTTTGCCTGATAAGTCATACTAGTGTAATCTGTCCTGTTAAGTGGAGCTTCTGTTCTCTGAGAGCTTTAGGGCTTCGGTGCAATAAACTTTCCATCACACCAGGATAATTTCCATATTTTTCCTCTCACAATCATGAGTCAGACGAGAGTGCTGCTGAATAGGGGGCATTTATTTCATTCGGTTCTACTTCCACAGACAAAACAAATGAAGAAGACAACTAAAAAAAAAAAAAGAAAGAGGATAGAGTCACTGTCACTGTGCAACACATTCACAGTCCCAACCCTAAAACACGGTGCCCCTAAGGATTAGTGCTTTACTCTTTAACGCTAGAGTCCTGCAAAGTTGATGTGGTAAAGTAGCATCATGTATAAATACAATGATATCGTTCTAACACAGAAGCCTAATCGACATTCTCGTAGGAAATGCTCGGCTGCGATACTGTGATGCTGTGGGTTTCAATGAGGTTCTTTTCATTATTATGCCGGTGTGATTTTCTCTTAATAACAATGGATACAATAATGAAAAGCATGCACAATGAACATAGAAGTTCATATTTCAAATTAATTCGGTTATTGTTTTTGAGACCCCGGCAGAGATAAGCCGCTCTCTGCACAGCATGTGGACGGCATGAGCTAAGAAGTGTCTCTATAAACAAGAGCATTTCTTTTGTGAATTTCAGGCCAGTTTGTACAGGATTATAGTAGAATTATGGTTTTATACTCGAGCTCAAAAATAAAGCAGGATTAAGGTCGGGCTACTGGATAGTGCACAGAATAAAACACATACTGTACTATTCAAGTCTATATTTTTATCTGGTTAGAACAAGAGTTCAAATACCGTATTCATATTCAGTTACTGTTGATGGCGTACTTCTCCAAATGATGAACATTAAACATGCTAAACAGAGCTGTCACCTAGCCTGAGTGCTAACACTGATTTGAATTCCTGCTACTTCTCATGCTACTCTTCTTCTAAATTCTCCTCTCACCAAACACCAGCACTCTCTTCTACTCTTACAGAGCTATCCATTCTCATATAAAAGAAGCAATGAGAGGACAAAATGTCATTGAGAACTGTAGTTAACACAGTATGCTGAATACTAAGCAAAATATTTCAACCTCTCTCATTTAAAAATATATTGCCTTTTAGCCAGTCTAAACTTGCTCATATGAGCTGTTTTGTTCTCGCTGTCTGCGTGACAAGCTGCGGCAGTTTCAAGGAGAGCACAATTGGCCTCATCAATAAAGTGATCATGGCAGCCGAGGACTTTCACCTGCCATGCAGAAGGTCCGGGTTGGATTCCCACCCAGTGCCCAAACCAAATGCAGTGCCGGTCCCAAGCCGAGATAGAATGGGACGGTTGAGTCAGAAAGGGCATGCACAGTCTGTGTTCAGGTGGGACGGTTGTGTAGTGGTTATCACTGTCTCCTTGCACCTCCATAATAAAGTGTTTCCCAGTGCTTGGCGGTTTTCCTCCAGGTACTCCGGGTTGCTCCCACAGTCTAAAGACCTGCAGATTGGGCTAATTGCCGTTTCCATTTGGCCGTAGTGTGTGACTGTGTGTATGTGTGTGTGTGCCTTGTGATGGATTGGCATTCTGCCCAGGGTGTATCCCACCTCGTGCCCAAAGTCTCCTGGGATATGCCTTTCGCGACTCTAAATACATGATAAAGGGGTATAGATGATGAGGAAGTGAGTAAGTCTGTGTCTCCATTCAAAAACCTGACGACCATGATATGACCTCCTTGCACGTCCAACTGCATCAAAATTTTTTTGAATCGTCTGATGACTTATGTATAATCCCTGAAATACAAGCAGCAATAGTGGCAGCATTTTGTGTACAATTTCTCAATTGATGCTATCGAATTTGTCTGTCTTGTCCTGAAGTTGTTACTCTTGGCGTTGGGTGATCAGCAGTGGAACCAGTTTTTCCATAGCCTGGAAATGGTATTCCTTTGCGTTCCAAACTATCTGGCAACGTCTGCTTGGGATGCACCAAGAAATGGCCCTTTTTCTCTGTTAGCATTGTCTAAGCAGGACATGATGGTAGGAAGACAAAATGCACAATCAGAATGTTTGCCTTATTTGAAACCAAGTCATGTCAGCTGGACAATGATCACATGGCAAATTTGGTTCATTCATGCAGCACCCTTAAGAAGATGTGAATTACTGTAGGTTATCCATGATAAAGTAATGCTCCACTGAGCATGACGGTAATTTTACCCTATTGAGTTCTTTATGTAAGAAGGCCATGAAAATGAATGAATGAAACATAATTTCATGTTTTTGTAACCATTTTTGTGTATATATATATATATATATATATATATATATATTTTTTTTTTTTTTTTTTTTTTTTTTTTTGAAGAAATGACTATAAAAAGCACCTTCCTGACAGGAGATAAAAAAAGAACCCTATGAGAAGCTCAAGGTGAAGATAACAGAAGGAAATATCAAATACAAATGCAAACTGGAACAACAGCTCCGAGAAGAAGATCAAAAGAGTTTGAAGAGCGATGAAGAATATGAAATGATATAAGACAAATAGATAAGCAGAGGAACTGTAGATAGAAGGAAGGAAAAGGGTGATGAGATTAACCTGTTTCTTAACAAGTTCGATGCCCCTCCCACAGCGCTTTTACCTGCCCACTGTACCACCCTCTACTTGTCAATGCCGGCCCATCGCCCTCTAATCTCATTATGTTACCAAGCTGCCTACTCTTAACACATCTGCGTCTGCTGGCAGCAAAGATAGTTCCCCTTCCCCACTCCATCTCATGATAATGGATGTACCGAGACCAGGTAACTCATGGCCCTGGTCATTATCACTTCAAAAAACCTCAGCCGTCCTGTGCATCAATGTCTCACATCTGAAACGAGGGTTGAGAATCAAGGTTAAGAAATCAGCAGGTGCAGAGTGGGCTGCATCCTCACGCAGCCTAATCTCACATGAAGAGATCAGGTGAGAATCATGTTCTTTGACTCGCTCATTTTCAAAAGCATACAGTCGAACTGCAGGACACCGTGACATGCACATGTACAGGACAGCCCCAGGGAAATGTTATGTCACTTGTTAGATTACTTCTTTACAGATCAGACTTCAGGCACAACTTCAGTAAATGTCTACAGTACTTCCAGAATGCAATCTGTGGTAATGGTTTTGTTCAGCAGCAGTGGCTCATAACTGTAGATTTTAATAGACATAAGATGTGTGATGTATGCTATAGGATATGCTACAGTTCAAAATAAGTAGGAGAGCACCGGCAGCGAGCCGTCACCAAATGTATAATGATGAAATGACTTTTTTCAGCTTTATTTGATAGGTATGAGGTCACTTAAAAAGGTTCAGGAAAATTTTACAGCCCAATTTCTTCAAAACAACACACACACACAAACACACACACACACACCCTTGAACTATGCCAAAATATTTAGGGCTCGGTTTGTCAGCCATTGATGTCCATGTACAGACATTACACAGTACATAACCGCTGTTTTTTCTCCCAAATTTTGCAACTGCAACAAACTCTAAGGCATCCTGTGTTAGTGTTCATTTTGACTTTTCTTATTAAGTCAGTAAAAAAAAAAAAAACATTTCTGATTTCCAGATTGCTATGGAACAAGAAAGCCCTAAAACTGTATGAAATTAAATTTAAGTACATAAAAAAAAATTATAACACAATAAACAGTAATTGATTAAATATTTTCAATGTTTGATGAGATGACGCTTTGCATAAAATTAGTATTGGGTACAGTTTACGTATTTTATAAGGAAATTAGCTCTAAAATTTTACTGGACTGATTTTGTGCACCTGCTTTTGTTTTGCATGCAAAACCCAACAGATTGTGAAAAGGTCGTTCTGGTAGCACGAAAAAACATTTTCACACATGACCTGGATCCCATATAGTGTGTCCCGTAATCAACGATAAAGTTGAACAAAATCTTGGAGTGCGCAACTTTCTTTGACCAGGAAATATATTTTTCCTTTTTTTTCTTTTGCATAAATCCGTTACATTTAAATCAAATTATACTGTATGCAATGAAACAAGGTCTTTACTGGGGTATAATGGATAATGGCACACAAAACTAAAGAAATATTTTAAATGAAAAGTTACCTTAAATAAATAAGAAGAAAATAACTTTAAACTAGAGAATGCATATTTTCTGCAAGGAAATATTAAGTCCGATTGTTTAATGGCAGCAGAGAATTTTGTAAAAATGGCAAAGCAAGTAATGTCTCAACGTTCATTTCAATGTTGAAAAAAGAGCTGGAAAAAAATAGAGCTAATAGTTTAGTAACATTGAGCAATGATGCAGATTAAAATCAATTTAATGAATATTACACCTGACCCGATTATAAAGGAGCAGATGGTTCATATTAGATGCTTGTTAGTAGTAAAGTTAATTAGCTAAAAGGAATGTGTATGTTTTCAGTAGCAGACCCCAATGCTTCACCTTAGCATGCTTGCAGGTTCATTTACCATACAAGAATTAACTCCTTGAAGCATGTGTTTATTTCATGATGGTGTTTTCATTTGCTGAAGAACTTCAACTTTCAAAAGCAGAAGACTAAGTATGTTAATGAGGGCAATACAAAAGAAATAAAATATGGAGAAGACCACATTGGAGATAAATAAGGGCATTTTTACACTTGGCCAAAACTGGACTCTGCACCCAGGACTATTTTCAGGCGTATCTGGGGAAAATATTGCAGGTTTGATTTAATATTGAAGGATTTGTGGACATGTGGATCAGGTTCAGGAAATTCCATAAAAAGTTCTTTAAGTCTGGAGTATCAGGCCACCAGGGACCAGTTCACTAGAAACAGCTCTTGCACTCCAAAAGAGATATACTGTACCACACTCTCAGAGCAAAGTGTCACATATCTCATCCTACATCACAATTAGAAGTGATGTAATGGTTTCCTTCTTAGAGACAACTTCACTGCATTGCTGTTCAATCATGGTCTAACCTTATAGTCTGACGAGCACAATTTACATATTTAAGAACAGAATATACCGCATATTCCGAAGTGGCATGCACGATTTTAAATAGCCAACTTGGAATTAGATGTTCATAAATGGGTCTTTTACACTGTTCTCTCCTCTCAAGGATTAAATACGTAGTAAAGATTAAGATTTTACTTTAACACATTCATAATTGGGTTATTCAGCATCACCTGAGCAGTCACTGAATGAGGGTTTCCTCTCCTGTCTAGGCTTTATATCACATGATGGGTTTTTGTCAAGAGCAGGATATTCTATAAAGCAGGGCACAAATACGATATTCCGAATGCACTGCAGATAACTAAAGTCCCTTTCACATATACAGGAGTCTGATAAAAAAATCTTGTAGAGACTGATTTGGGGGGGAGAAAATTGGTCATTCTGTGACCTAGAAAAAGTAGTACGTTGTGTGCATGCGGATTTGAGGAGAGCTTTGACAGGAATAAGGAGTTCTTAAAGAGTGTACGGTGAGTGAGGTATATCCGCTGATCTTATGGTTTTGCAAATGACAAGGTGAGGTGAGAAGTGCTAGATAAGAGGCCAGGAACTACAAGAACAGCTTGACAAGATGGTCACAAATGAGGCACGAGACAATGACACTAGTGTTGCATGTTCCTTGGCACCTAGGAGGAGATCTCGCCAATGCTCTACTTGATCTTGCTAACTCTCTCCTGGATTATGTACATCACTCTGCTACTTCTTCTCAATCTTGCCAGAGCTATGTGTTCTTGATGAACTCAAACTTCTCCTCAATCACCTCAATCTTGTCATTGCTTCCTGCATTTATGAGATCAGTGAGAAACAGGAGAGCATTGGACTGTGTAGAATCTTTCTACAGAAAGAATTGCCATGTCCAACAATTTTTTAGCTTTTTTGCCAAGATTGAAGAAGAGGCTTGAGGAGTTTGCAGAAGGCCCTAAGAAAGCCCTGGAGTTCCAGGAAATCTCCAGGTGTATGCCAATTTCTTTCGTCAAAATTGCTCCCGGTGAGATTTCTCGTTGGACTGCTGTATGTTTGAAAGAGGCGTAAGGGTGATTTTTACTTAAATGCACCAAGGAAGCATTCTGAGCTTGCCTAGGTGAAAGTAACCAGTAACATGGCCTGTCAGTTTGCAGGAATACCTACAAGAATTCCTGACATGTTTCTTTTAAATGCTGCTGAAGACATTCTTATACTTCTTTTCTCCTATATTTCTACTACTACCAATGGAAGGGTTTTTTCTTTATTACCATATAAAAGAATCACTACCTGTCCAGAACTCTGTAACCAAGCATCATGGAAATGGTGATCTACAAAACATTCATAAAGATCATACAGAGCATTTCTCCCCCCTTTATTTTTATTTTTGGCCTGGGGAACACTGTGCCATCTAATGGTTTGTGCCTTCTGGTGCTTAAAGAGGCAGTCCTGTTTTTCGGCACCTTTGTCTGGCTGATTATCGAAGAGACATTAATTTTTTTTTTTTTGCCTTTTTTTATTCTTTGTAATAGAACAGTGCATTTATAAGTGAGATAATACCTGGCTGCCTTAAAAATTTAAAAACAAATTCTACCACTTACAGGTTTTATTGGTTTGTGACGTGTTGTGCTGATTTGACCTTTTTTCCCCTTATTTATGAGGTATTAGCTTGTTAGTAAGACTTTTTTCCTTTAGTCAAAAAGGTAATCTGTTCCAAAGTGCACACATTCTTAGGCTGTTTTAAAGAGCTTTGGCTCATCTAAGCTATTCAGTCCCTCTGTGATTATGAAATGTCCTGTTGCTTCTGCGCTGCACTTACAATCTTCATTTCATCTGCTTAACAACAGTATGGCTTCACGGTATTCATTGTCTCTTCCCAGCTTTGCTTTACAGGTAAATCTTGGATTGCGAGCATAACTCGTTCTGGAAGCATGCTTGTATATCAAAATATTTATATTTCAAAGCTAATTTTCCCATAAGAAATAATGGAAACTCTGGTGATTTATTCCACAACCCAAAAATAGTCATATAAAAATTAATTAATACAAAGTATAAATTTAAATAAAACAAATTAACCTGCCCTTTACCTTTGAAAAGAATCCTGACAGAGCAGTATTTACGTTAGTGTGTTTGTGTGAAGCTGAAGTAAGACGAGATAGGAGAGGAGGAGGGAGGGGGCTACTGTGTAGGACAACGTTTACACTCAAATGCGCACACACACAAACACTAACAGAAACACGGCTTTGTCTGAAAAGTTCTTTAACATGTAACCTCTCTAATGACATTTGCTTTTGCTTTACACAGGCGCAATGTTATAATAAACAGTACACGTGCACACTGATGTTGATTATACGAGTGACACACGGACACTGAGACTGAGCATCAGAGACAATTACCCACAATCCCACAGCAAGCATGAGACAGAAGAACCATTGGTTGAGTTGTGATCACATGATGCTTAGCAGACAAAGCACATGTTTACGACTCGTATATCAAGACCTAGCTCGTTTATTAGGTTTAAAGTTACTACAAATTTTGCTCGTCTTGCTAAACGCTAGCAGATCAAGTTACTCGCTATTCAAGGTTTCACTGTATTAACCTTTGCATCAGTGTTTTTAGTCTTGGTGTGCTCCTGCATAAGCTATGTGGTTTCCCCTTTTTTGTTTCTGCTTTATAGCTTTACAGAATGACAGCTTTAGTATCACCCTGAGGTCAGTTTTATACCTGCAGTTGCCTTTGGCTTTAATGCTAGCAGTAGCGATTGTCAGCTTTATTGTTGGTTCAAATCAGTGTTTAAATACTTGGTTTTTCAAGCTCTAGCTCTACTAAATCATTGTACTGTGAGTGCAGGGTCTCGCTTAAGCTGGACTTGAAGTCTTTCTACAACTTTAAAAAAAAAAAAAGGTTGTGTAGCCAAGTACAGTTGTTTTCATGGGGCTTGTGAGCGTTCAGCTGTAAACAAGCATCTTTGCTATAAAATTCAAGTTATTCATTTTGTGAAGGTAACAAGTTTTGAAATCATTTATGATGCAGAGCTACACAAAGAAGAAACTTGTACTACGACCTCAATTAACGATATTCATTTTTCTTCAGGAACACCGCCACAACTTGACTCCTGCAGGGGTTGAAGTAAATGTTTTCACACATGACTTTCTTTCTCTTTTACCTTAACTGTCATGTCTGTCACCTGTGCTCCACTCTCTGTAACATGTCTGACACCGTGCTGGAAAAAAAAAAAAACATTTCTTTGCCAGTCTTAGAGGCCATAGTGTGACACTCGGTTTCTCCTGCTTTTTACTGTTTACAGCTTAAACACTTTGCTTAGAACTGAAGCTTTCACTGGTTAATTAAAGTGAATTTAAAAGATGCACTAGTAGAAAGTTGAAGGAACACCAGAGAGCTTTGCATACAGTACATCCCTTCAAAACTTAGCTCAAGTGTAGAAAGCAAGAGTAGGAGAGAAATAGATGTTGACTTCGAAGATGCCTTTAATGCATTAGTATTTACACACACCCTCCCACTCAAAGATTCATAAACCTGAGTGGTGAGAGCGCATTTTAAATGTGTGGGCCTTTTGTGTAGAAATTTTGTGCTGATTTGATAATTACAATTTTGCTTTAGACTAAAAGTAATCCCTTTTCATGGTGGCACAGTGGTTTAGTGGTTAGCACTCACTCTAAAAAATGATTCTGTGGCCTTGTAAATTTCACAGTTATAAAAAGGTTATGTTACCTTAATAAAATCTCTAAAAGTCACATACATGATTGTTTGAGTTAGACAAATCAAAATAAATGCCTAAAAAAACATCTATTAATTTTGTCTTAAATTTACACTATAATTTAAGTTTACTTCACTAGTAAAAATCAGCATTTGACTAACTTAATTATATTTTTAACATGCACTTAATATTTTTTGATACACTTAAATCAAAATAACTGGTAATGGAGTAATTGTACTGATTAGTTTCAAGAACTACAATTATCACTCATTCCAACTCAATATTCTTTATGTTTAACAACAAAAACTTAAATAATTGAGTAAATTGCCCTGTGCAAGTGCTCATGGGAAGTCTGGTGGAACATCAGAGACAAGAAGGCTGTGAGGATGTGAGAATGGACATGAAGCACCTGGAACATTCTGGAACATTCTGGAACATTCCTTACAAATCCTGGTGAGTAAACAGCTAACACAAGTTACTGTAATAATGACTCTGTCTGCCTGCACACACAACTTTATAGGGTGTGAGTTACTGTTCTGAATCCTGTCACAGCCGAGCTCCAGAGCTAACGATAGCTAGCAACAGGCCAGTCCTGGGGTTCAGTGTGATTTAGCTTGTTTGTTCCGACCACCAAACTGCTCAGCTAAAGCGTGTTTAACACAGACACTTAAACTCTGGTGTAAAAGGAGAGATTTAACACCGAGCAGCAGCGCGTGCATGTCCGGGTTTCTCGGTGTAACCGGCCGCGGTTGGGCCGCAATATTTGAATTTCTCCCGCCAAATGCGGTGATTTTGCGCAGCCAACCGCCACTGTGGAGAGGATATAAAACTAGCATGTTCAAATTATTACCGCATGTGTACCGGTCCACCTCACACACACTATACCGCGAGTCTGCTCGGTCACTCCGACACTTTAAGGAGGAAACGCGGACTAAAAGCAGGTTTAAACAGCAGAAATGAGGTGCAGTGTCCGGGTTCTGGTAGTGTTTTATATGTTACTGTATATGAGTATTTTTAACATGATTAAACACTGAGCACGCAGCAGCAGATGTTATAAAATAAATGTGCTAAGTACTGTACTAATAACTAAAGCTATGAAATATAAAGATTTAGTGAAAATACAACATTTCTCTCAGAATTAGAATTGGGAGAAAGTAATATGAAATTTAAATATTTATATTTACAATGTTATAAATGTTCTGATATGTAAGTAAAAGAAACTAAAACTGATTGATTTTGTGTTTGTGTGAAACAGGTTATATATTTTCTATATCTCTTTCACAGCACCAACACCACTAATGAAGAGAAGTTGAATGGAGATAAAACAGAAGGTAAATGTCAACTTTTTAAAATGTTACAGAAGTATTAAATGTGTAACCATTGAATCAAAGATAGAAATTAAAACAAGGCTTGAAATATTTCACCTATAATAAGTCTAGACTATACAAGTTTTCCACTCGAGTATACTAGATTTTCCATTAACCAAAGTAAAAAATTGATATAGTTGATAGTCATGCATAAATAAAGTTGGGTATCATTTTTATACAAGGGACAAAAACATGTACAAGGGACGTTCAAGTCAAAGCGGGACCATTGATTGTGCAGAATAACAATACACCCCCTTTATTTCTCTCTATATTTAGAGAATTTTCATCACAAGTCCTGCTTTGACTTTAACACCACTCGTAGATCAGTGTGATGATGTATATTAGTCCAAAAAGTATGTATTTGAACAGAAGTACTATTTTACCAGTCTGGTAGAATTTATATTAACAGTCACACTTGTACTTACTTGTATACTATTGTTCTTTTTTTAGGTGCCAGCATTATGGGATGGCGGTGTAAACTGTGCATTTGTCGCATCATCAAAAGGAATTTCGATCATTATCGAGTGAAGCATGGTACTGTTGATCATGGATATTTAGTGTCCTATGTTCATTTAGACTGTCATTGCTTCTTTAAGATTTGAGAAGGTCTGCACACACATTTGTATGGATCCCACAGTTTGCAGGAAACTGAAGTGAAGGTGTGCAATCTTTCAGATGTAAAATGTGACTCATTAGATTCTAATAGAAAAGTCTACTTTCCATGTGTTAACTGTATAATACTTGTGGCAGAAGTATTGTTTGTGAAACTGTTTACTAATAAGATAAATCCAGCTCTTTGTTTATAATCTTGTTACATGTCATTTGCATGTAAACCAGGTTGAGTTTAGACTTCATGTCTTGTCAAATTTGAAATAAATGTTTAATTAAAATTGTAATGTGTGTATTGTTTTTCATTCAGTTAAAATATTTAGTAAATGTAGCACATTTTGTTTGTTAAATAATAGTATAATTTTCAGTATCTTCTACCTTCCATTTCAATTATATCTACTCAATTATTTTACTCATTTTCACTTTGCATTAACTTCTGATTTTCATTACATTTACATAATTTTGTACATCATTGTACTAAATATAGTTATTCAGGTCTACTTAATTTTTTTAATGACTTGTACTCAATTCATGAAGTATATTTTACATGATTTTTATATTTTTTTATATTTACTCAATATTTTTAAGTGTAAAAATGTTTCACCAAAAAAATTGAGTACAGCACAGTTTTAGTTTTTAGAGTGCTGTTGCCTTGCACCTCAAGGGTCCAGGTTTGATTCCCGGCCCTGTGTGCATGGACTTTACGTGTTTTCTCCAGGTACTCCAGTTTCCTCCCATAGTCCAAAGGACTATTGGAAATTAGGCTAATTGGCATTTCCGAATTGCCTGTATTGTGTGTGTGCGCATGCCCTGCAATGGATTGGCATTACATCCAGGCCCACTTCGTACTTCAAAAACCACTTTATAGGGGCAGTGGTGGCTCAGAGGGCTAAGCCACTGAGTTATTGATCGAAAGATTGGCGGTTCGATCCCCAGCTCCACCAGGTTGCCACTGTTGGGCCCTTGAGCAAGCCCCTTAACCCTAACTGCTCCAGGGGTGCCGCATCATGGCTGACCCTGCGCTCTGACCCCAGCTATGTTGAGATATGCGAAGAAGGAATTTTACTGAGCAGAGCTTCCCAAAATGACAGCTCAATAAAAGCACCTTAGTTTTTTTTGCCACATGTCCCCGTACTTAAAACACACCAGATTTTTGATAGTTTGAACCTGTTTATTAAATAATCGGACATGCTTTACTCCAAGTGGAATTTTCACAACATTTTCAAAACACTTGTGATCACTAATTACATCGCTGGGAGAGATAGAGGTAAAACTGGAACCATTATTCCTTCTTTATACATTTTCTGTGTAATGGTGTTTTATCATTTCTTTTTTAATATGGGAGGCCGCGTAGATGTTATCTGGCATATAATGTAAAAAGATTTTTAATTCCTACACTGTTCCTATTTTGCATTTGTCTTTTTCTTTTTTACTTTTTTGCTTATTGTAATTCTTGTGACAGCTTGAGTCACTGCCATAAAATCCCTTGTAACTAATATTCTGCTACGTCAAGGATAGTGATACATTTTTTGGCTGTGAAAGTTAATTAAGATTGTTAAATGTTAATTCAACACCTCCATTGGCTCTTGCTGGGCGGTTTTGTAAGAGAAGGTGAAGAGTGTGACTGCTGCCAGCTGGAAGTCTGATAATCCTCCAAGAGAAGAACATAACCCTGCTGAAAATAAAAGAGAGAAAAAGATATCTTGACATATTTATATACAGTACTGAATATTTTTAGTTAAACATGCTCCTACTGATATGATTGACAATATAAACAGTAGCATGTAGAAGGTTCTTTGTTAAATCTAAAACAACGTATTAACATGAACTGTCATTATAATATATAAAGAGTAGTTGAAGATCTTAGAAATAAACCTTGCACAAGTTTAAACCTGCCACTTGAATTTGGATGAGAGGAGACAAAGCACGTGGCATTTATGTGCATGCTGTATAATTTTATTTACTGTTACCACTGTGAAGGCAGTGCTGTATGTGCTGTTAGTGAAGTCTTTGATGTCGTTTATAAAAAGCCTATTTTTAGCCTTACTGTGATATTGCTGTGAAAGGAAAAAAAAATGTTGGGGGCAGAGCCAGACCTAATCCATCGCCCCCTAGGATGTGGCTTTACTTCATCTGGAACTTCTGTCAATCACACATTTTCTCTAAGAATATTGTGAATTTTGTGTGGGATGTTGCATATTTTTCTATTATGAGTAAATCCTACCGGATTAGACTGTGGGCTGCCCACACAAGACCTGCATTGGGCTATATGGGCAAAATAGTTATTTGCCCCATGTGGTTTGTAGACCGCAGTGATCCCACAGGGGCTGTGTGTGGGTATGCCAAAGTGTTGCCTGCCCACAGAAAACCCACATCAGGCCAGTGTGGGTAAAATAACCCCAGGCACAACCCAGTCGTCCAACTGAATGAAGGAAAACAAATAATGTTTAGAGCTAAGTTTAAGCACATCAATAATACTGTATATTTTATGAAACCTCTTATTTGCTATTACTCATAACACTACAAATTAACCACGCCATCTTCAGCAATATTGCTGTTTGGCAATGGATAGACAAATCTGGCACTATCAAGCAAGGGATGCAAATCAGAAAACTACTCTATAACACAGATTTATATTTAATAACTGCAAACACAAGTGTCAAGCCCAAGCAGAAATGTATTCGAAACTGTAAGGACCCCATAACCTCACATTATTGGGAATATTGGCTGTCTGAAATCTGTCAGAAAGTGAATATTAAGACCAGACCAGACAACTGAATGAAAGAAAGAAAGCAAAATGACAATCTTACCTTTCCCCCCTCACTTTTGTTATCATAGAACATTTCAAGCACCGAACTCCAGTAACCCTCACTTTCACCTTTGTGTAGTAATGTTTTGTTAAGCATATATATATATATATATATATATATATATATATATATATATATAGATATATATATATATATATATACACCACATAGCGGGTCTGTGTCTAGCATTTGCATTTGTTGTGTAAGTTTCCCATATCCCTTAATCTAGCTCCAAGTCCTGGTTCTGCCTGGCCTAGCCAGTGCTAATGTTTGTATTTGTGTTCAAGTATTGAGGAGTTTTTATATTTCACATAAATAAAGAGTCTACAATGGCATCCGCCTTCCCCTTATCTCCCTTTGACAAATTTGAGGGAACAATTTCCCATAGTTACAATTTATCACTATAATAATAGTAAAAAAAAAAAAAAAAGGTAACCTGAAAAGTACTACTACTACAGGATATATTTAATCTAGGAACATAACATCGGTTCAAATAAACAAAACAAGACATTAATGAGGATTTGAAGGATGAGCAAAACGGCAGATCTGGTGCTATAAGTGCAATAAAAGCCATGAGGAATTCACAGGAACTCCACTACAAATATAAATAAAGCTTTGAATTAAAACAGGGTTCTGTGCCCATAGTAAAGTGTGCCAAGGCAAACCCACGCCATCAAACTATATGATAAACTAGCTAAGATAGAGTGACTAATCCAATTCTCTATCATAGATTTTTAAGACCGCTAACACTGGCAATTACCGTACGTAAATTAAAGAAGCTGTTCATCACCCCTTGAGATTGAAGTCTGCTGTATATTGTCCACTACATCAACTTCAGGAACATGGGTTATCGACCTAATACGCTTGGCCAGAGAACTTATGCCATCCTATCCTCCAAAAGTATAGTACAGTAATATATAAATATAGTCAAGTAACTGTATTAATTCACTTTGGAAAATGTTGAGACTGTGAAACCACACATAATTATACAAACACTTTATTCAAACAGACTCCACATGACAAGACAAGGCAGGTCAATCATCTTGAACCCTGTTTGTGACAGAGATCAATATGCATTTATTTATTTATTGTTGAAATTGCTAAGTTACTGGTGGTTTGTTCTTTCTTTCTCAATCCTAAAATCCTCAGACCTGATAAGAAGAAGCCAGCCTAATGAGGAGCGGTGGAGTTTGCTGGTAAAAAAAAACTCTGCTTATAAACTCCCCAGTTCAACTGTCTCTTAACCATGTTACTGTAATCTACATTTAACCAGAGGGTAGGCCATGGTCAACCACTACACTCCAGTCATTAAGTCACAAGGGAGGACTTATGAAGCTATCTGATTGGTTGTTACTTCCATAGCCATTGCTGTCGACCACAGCCTGGTTCCTCTCAAGGTTTCTTCCTACTGACATCTCAGGAAGTTTTTCCTTGCCACTGTCGCTGTCGCCCTCGGCTTGCTTATCAGGGACAGTCTTATCATTTTGTTTCATTCACGTTCACATTTCATACAAACTTAAAGAATTAATTTGATTGTGTGAAGCAGCTTTGTGACTTTTTTTCAACCTTTAAAAGCACTATAAAAATAAAACTTAATTGAATCACAGCCTGTAATTGGTTTCTAATGCCACATGTGATTCTTTAATGTAATCTATCTGCCCTGGTTCAGTTGAAGTTAAAACCCAAACCTCGAGTAGTTGAGCAAAAATAAAATTTCCCATTAAAAAAGCACTGCATCTGCTAAGGTTTTATACTGCTCAATTTTTTTTATTATTTAACAAATATATGCGAATAAGTGTGCGAGCAAATCAATGTGCTTATCTCACAGGAAAGTCCATGGCCTCAAATGGCTACAACACAATAAAACTGCAGAGTGAATACAATAAATATCAATCTTTAGCAAATCAATTTGTGTTCTGTAATGTTTTTATGTTGATACACATTACAAAGAATTTTCTATTAATTATACTTCTTGAAACAACACCTTTGTTGCCCCTCAATTCAACAGCAGCATCTCTCTGAAGATAAAGGAACTTCAAGCCTTATTTTAAGAAAACCTCTATGCTCGCAAAAACTGAATGCATTACAGATAAAGGGTCAGTCAGGGCATTGGTGGCTCAGTCTAGGCGTCTTGCCTGTCATACAGAAGGCCTGGGTTTGATTTCTTAGCCAATACCCAAAACTCCAGTCACTGGATGCAGTGCTGGTCCCAAGCCCGGACAAAATGAGAGGGTTGCATCAGGAAGGACATCTGGCGTACTACCTGTGCCAAGTTGTGTGTGGATCGAATAGCCCGCTATGGTGACCCCTTAACGGGAGCAGCCCGAAAGAACAATAACAGTTAGTTTTTTTGGATGGTACATTTAAAGGGAGATATTAAAATTATAGTTTTTGTTGTGATTGCTTTAGTGAAACAAATGTTTTCTTAAGATTGTTGATACTCATATGCATGAGGATGTACTTTTTGTACAACTTTGGAGAACATGTGTTTTACCAGGACAGTGTATGGGAAACTGCTGACATAAGGAACAATTCTCACAGCAATTGGCTCTCATTCATTTTTAATAGGCCTTCTGCTATTATTTATAGAACACTAAGTCTTACTACCGGACCACACAAGCTCATTTTGTCTCGCTATCTATGAGCAATTTTTTCCTTAGGTGAACCACCATAAATCTCCAATATTGGATACAAAGCATGATGTAAACTGTAAATGTACAACACACACAATTGTTTTTTTTTTTATGATGTCACATAATGGTGCTGTACGGATTAAATAAATTAATAATTTTGATTGAGCTATATCTACGTACATATTTATTCATTTATTCATTCTTTCTTTCAGTAGGCACTGTTCCCTCATCAGGGTTGCATTGGTGGGAGTCTACCTGAAAACACTGAACATAATGCAGTGGCATTTACCCCAATATACCGTATGGCAGGGTAGCATGCAGTCACACATTCACACACTTATTCACACCAAATAGAAACAGGAAAGTCGGTGTAGCCAATGAAATAAGCAGCTGCTCTCTGTGCCAGTGCTCTCCCTAACACCTGCTAATTTGATATACGTGTTGTCATTTTCCCTAAACTGTTGCCACAAAGTTGGAAGCATACAATTGTTTTGAATGTTATTGTATCCTACAGCATTACAATTTCTCCTCATTGGAACTTAGAAACTTGGACATGTCCAGCATGGCAATGCCAGAGTACACAATGTACTGTAAGGTTCATACAAAATATGGCCTGCTGAGGTTCATGTGAAAAATCGTAAGTGGTCTGCACAGAGCCTTGACCTCAACTCCACTGAGAAACTTTAGTATGAATTATTGACTGAATTTCAGGCTTTCTTGCCCCAAATCAGTGCCAAAGCTCACCAATACCATAGTGGCCAAATGCGCAAATCCGTACAGAAATCTTCTTAAATTTAATGGAAAGCCTTCCTAGAACACTCAAGGCTATTATAACAGGGTTTTTTGTTTGTTTGTTTGTTTGTTTGTTTGTTTGTTTTGGTTGTCGTGTCCCAAAAAGGAAATGAGAGGGAATTTATCGTATGATTTTGTAATTCCCTGCTATGGATTTACCGTTGGCTCTTGTGTAACAATAATGTATGTGTTGTGTGTACTGTATGGCTTATAGAGTTATTAAAAGTCAAGATCACTCAAATCTGGCCCATACAGTACAACTGATTCTGATCCTGATTCTAAATGGCACATTCATATTTGTTCATTAATTAATATAGCCATTCAAGACAGAAAACAAATGAGTATTGTAAAACTAGTTTATACCAATTATTTTAAAAGATGCTTGTATGCCCATGTTTCACCCAGCCGAATTCGAACAGTGTGCAGGACTAAAGTTGGCCAGACATCTTTCTATTTGCCCTCTTTGGCTCAGGTGCCCCTCGAGAAAAAAATGAAATGAATGAAATGTTTAATTTTGGAATTCTTCGTGGAAATGATTACTAGTAAATTGCATAATTATTATGATGCCCTGTAAATAAAAATCTCCACATGTGCTTCTGAACAATGCACTGCTTTTGACATGTGTATCATGTCAAGAAATAATGCCATGTGTAAATTATTACATGAACCAATCTTAAATAGATGGCTAACAAATGGGCAGCTATAATAAGTGTTCATTCACCTGTTTTTTTATTTATTTATTTTTTTATTTTAAAAAGCGCTGATGTTAGCTGCAAAGTTATATGTGATATGAACCGGACCAATTAATGTAGATGTTCACGCTTCTTCCCAGCATGTGTCAAAAGCTGTTAGCACTGGTCTTTTACATACTTCATTAGGGTTGTGATGAATTTTTAACCAGCAAACTGATGTAGCTGGTAGAAGTTCGCTTATAAGGTTGATAATTTGCAATTGGTTATAATAATAATAATAATAATAATAATAATAATAATAATAATAATAATTATTATTATTATTATTATTATTATTATTGGGTGCTTACAGTAAGCAATGCACAATGAACAGTTTCGGCAGTGTTCCTAAAGGATAACCTGGGTGCTATTCACTACAATTGTATATGGTTTATATTGTTCATTATTGTTATCCAGAAGGTTTGTGCTACTCATGGAGTATATGAGTATGAATAAAATACTTAAAAGTGCATATCCTGTAAGGTACACTGTAAAAAAAAAAAAGGAGATTTTACGGTAAAACGCTGGCAGCTGGGGTTGCCAGAATTCCACCGTAAAATAACGGGTAAAACATTTTTTTCTTTTATGGTTGCCAGGCATTGTTATTGTTGTTTCTACGGTTAAATCTGGTGCTGGAGTCAATGTTTTACTGTAAAAGAAAACGTTTTAACTTAAGAAAAAAACAATGTTTTTCCTTAAAATTAACAAGAAAACCTATAAAATTATGTTTGCGCCACAAAAAACAACATCTTATTCCTTGTAAAATTAACTATCAAAAATGATAAAATATAATACAATTTTATTCTGTAAAAATTCCCAGAATTTATTTTAAAAAATGCTTTGCAGTTTTCCCTATTTAATAATTATGATAAATAATAATTTAGAGGTGACATGGAAAACTCGAGCTAACAAAGGTTTTACCTAAAGGAATATATGAAATATGATCACCTTTTGCTGGTTATTGCACAATGAATATTCAACTACTATCTCATTTCATGCATACAAATAATTTTTAAGTCCAAGTAAATTATTAAGCCTGCTTAGTAGTTACCTTTTTCAGAAGGAGTTCTCTAAATAGGTCTATTCTGTAAGCTTAATACACAATGCATTAATATATTAACATTTATAAATGCAACACAAATGTCCACCTTTTATTTCAAATAAAGTATTTTATTTATCTATGAAGTTGTGAACATCAAATATTACACATTTCACTCAAATCACCAAGGACTGTCTCAATGAGTTTTCTTCAAATTGTGCAAAACCAGTGTTTGAGCATACATTATATTTTACATCAACTGTGGCAGACAATTTGCAAACACATTTACCATAACTTTAAGTAAGAACTTTAAGTGTTATTGGCGCTGTTTGCTCTACAAAAATGTTAAAACAAGTTAAATATTGCTTATTTTAAAATATGCAAATGCAGTTATAGGAAAACAAACTTTTTCTATTTCAATAAAATCTGAATTCAAGAAATTCCTGGAAAATCAATAACTGACTTATTTTACACACAGAACTGTGCAGTAAAGCTGAAACTTTCTTCAAACATCTTCAAATTGCATCATGTAATTAAAAAAAGGAAAACAAAAAACTTAGAACTTTACATAAGTTTTTGATTTACAAAATGCTACAATAGCTAGTGATGTACATGCAGCCACCTTTTTACATCATTAGAATGCACAATTACCATAGGAAAATTATAATCTAAGAAACTCCTGGAACTAACAAGCAAAAAAAATTAACAGGTACTTTAACAGATCTTGTTTAGTAAACTCCAAATTGTTAAAAACTTTTTACTGACATTCAGAAGTGTAACAACTGTTTCAACAACAAAAACATCTGAAGAGTCTGTAACACACCTTTATCACATTGTCCACAACAAAAGGGGTAGTACTAGATCCATTCATGGTCAGCAATGTCTGAGATGAGAGTGAGGACTCTGGGATTGACTGAGAACACTTTTTTCTTCTTGGATTCAACCTTGGTGCCTCTCTCAGGATTTATGGAAAAGAAACACCTTTATGGAGGGGGGGGGGGGGGGGGGTGGGAAGTTTGAGAAAATTAACAACCTGAGATAGGATACCAGATTAATACGTTTGATAAATCCAAAATAAATAAATAAAAATAAAAAGTCTCCTTAAAAACAGAAATTTTACCGTTGGAGGAACTCCAGTGTTGATCGTAGTTCCACTGGGTAGTGTATGTTAAAGCAGTAATAACTGCCAAACATCAGGCAGATGGCGGAGGTGAAGGTTGTGATGTGGTCGTTTACAATCTTCTTGTCAAAGGTCAACATGAATGTCTCAGCAGCGAAGCAGGAGGAACCTAGAAATAATAATAAAAAAATTATTCAAATGTTTCATAACAGGCTTCAATGTCAAATATAAATATATACACACACACACACACACACACAACAGGAACTTAAAACAAATTGGAGGATGGACCTTGCCAATTGGTAGTAAACAAATAAATGGCTTGATAAAGTAATTAATGTGCCAATAAAAATAATACATAAAAAGGAAAGTAATTATAATAAGATTGGAAATAAAAGGGAAAATTAAATAATAGTGCTAATTTTAAATTAAAACTTAAAATGATAAAATATTGATCTGTCAAAGTTTTTTTAATGCTATATTTGGCACAATAATTAATCAAGCCATGTATTTAGTTCTCTTTTTATTGCCAATTAAGACAGGATCCATCTTCAATAGTTACATACATTATAGGATGAATCATCTTACTGGCTGAGCTTCTGAGGTTGTGTTAGCCAGTGTTTCAGTATGTAAGCTATCAAATGTGTGCGAGAATGAATAAATGACTGAATGTAGTAAAGTCCTCTGGACTACACAAAATGTTATACAAATTGTGGGAAATGATACTAAACAAGCCAAGAGTACAATAACATTGCAGTTACATCTGAAAAAACAGTTAAATTTTGCTCAATTTACTTACCACAAACAATAATGAAGGGTGTTGGTGGCACTTTCTCCATCTGAACATCCTCTGCAAGGCTTGTTGTCTCAACATAGTAAAACAGAAGCTCTTCCTTCTCATCAAAATAAGCCAGTAAAAGAAGCAGCATTTCAATGACTTCTTGGAAGCAACCACTGGACTGACCTCTTTCAGTCTGAAACTTGAGAAGAGCAGTCAGGACTCGTTTGCTTTTTTGTGCATCAACATATTTCAGGAACTTTAACAGACGTGCCCCTTTTTTGTCTACATTGGCAAGGAAGGTTTCCATCAGATTCTCACCAGACAGCTCTTGGAAATGTGCTGGCATACCAACTTCATTGAAGAGAAAGGGCTATTCCTGGCATAGTTTCTGGATGCTTGCCCCTTTGTTGATGTCTTTACGCTGTGTGTAATAGGTGCACTTGACCAGTTCTTTCACGACATCGGTACTGTAGTTCTTTTTAAACATCTTCATTCCTTCTTTTTTTTCAAGCTGACTCTCCACAGTCTCCGAGAGTGGCAAATGCTTTGGCTCCCAGCTAATACATCCATAGGCGTCTTGAACACTTGCTTTTTGTTCGACAGGTATTTCGTCTGTGTCATCATCTGATGCTGCTTTGCGCTTTATAACCTTTGGTGTGTCGGGTCTTTTGACATTTTCAACTCTTGCCTGAAGTTGCTTCACCAAAGAATGATATCCGGGTCCAATAACGTCACCATCAATCACATCTTGCAGAGACTTTGGATACCTGGCCACCATCCTTTTTGCTATCCCTGTTATGTTGTGTTTGGTTGGATTCTTGCAAATCTTCATAATTCCAGAGACCACGATCCTTACCATTTCTCTTCGTTGTCTTGCACTAGGTCTTTTCTGCCTTTTCAAGTTCTGCATTAACTCCTTAGGGAGCCTCTGCCATGGTATTTCAAATTGCTCTTAGCAGTTTGGTATTAATAGGGTACAGATTCCTGAAGATGATGTAGAGGTGGATGATGCTGGTGAAGAAGGAATTGAGGGTGCAGAGCGAAAAACAACCACTGGAGATGAATGCACAGCTTTTGGTGTTGAAGTCCCAGAGACTAAAAAGAAAATATGAAAGTATTAAACATTGAGTAATGCTTGCACAGTAACATTTATTTATTCAGGAAATAATGATGATCACATTATCATTAGACTCATAAAAATTCATATTCTAACCTCACCACCATGTTAACAAGTGTGCCATTGGGTGGTGTGGTGACATTGTTCTGTACTCACTATTTTGGGTCCAGGCAGCAACCAGTCTTCGGGCTTGTATGGGCTTTAACACTGGCAGCAAATCGTTTTCCGTGATGTACTTTAAATCATCTGTGGTTGCCGCACCAAGTGTTTTCAAAGTATCTTCAACGGACTTAACAAGTTGATCAGGAAGGTCCGGAAGCACTCCTGCTATCGCATCTCCTATGTTCTTTAGCAGCTGTGATTCAGCCATATCTGTTAAGACACATAAACAAAGAGTTTGGTCTCTGGTCCAATGAAATTAAGCTATTCAGTCTGACAAGATGCTGTGCTTCAGTGGAATAATCTGGTAACCGTTTTTCTCATAAGATGACAATGGCCACAAGTCAATCAGTTCACTGATGAGTCTGCACTCTAATCTGCCGGTGTCTTTTTTTACTGAGTACATGTGGTAGTAAGAAATAAATTCAGCATCATAAACTCTCATGAGAAAATGAAGAGCTGAATCATCCTTAACAAAAATCAGCAGAAGTTCACCAAACTCCACTGACTCATCATACTTCATGACAAAAAACTGGCCCTTCCTGTAAGCAAGGCCATTGTACTGAACATCAACTGGAATCTTTGTATTTCTTTCAGTAAAACCAAAATGTAGGACTGCGTCTTTAACTTGCTCACTGTAAAGCTCCAAGTAAAATGGTGAGCCATCTTTTATTTGCAATGCTGGAGGACTGACTGAGCCAGCAGAAAGGAAGGCCTGAAACATTTGATGTCTCTCTGAAAGAGTCAAGCACAGGTTTTTGAAATTTTTCAGATGCCTTGCGCATCTTTTGAAGTAACTGTGTTTGCTCTCAAAGCGCATAGTCCAAAGCCTGATGAGAGGACCAAATTTTAGGATTAGCCCTGGATAATGTCGCAAGTAATGGTGTTTAGGTTTTAAGTTGGTATTAGGAAACAATGCCTTTCTAGTTTCCAAATATTCTTGGATTAGAGCATCCAGATAAGTAACCTGGGCTTTGGTAATTGGCTGCGCACAAATTAAGTCAATGATGTCCTTGAGCTGCAACGTTAACTGCCAGACATCATCTTGAGGGTTCTGCACTTTGTCTCCAATTATGAGAGGTAAAAGTCTCAAGAAGTTCCAATTTTAAACAGCTTGTCCACTAAGTTTTAATGTTTTTGTACTGACCTCACAAGGCTTGGATAATGTATCTGTTCCTTTGTATTTAAATTGCTTGATGCGCCTGTTCAGAACTGTGTAAGTGAACCATTTATTTGTGCAGACAAAATATTTGAGGTAAAGAGCAAGGTCGTATGAGAGGACACCTTCAAAAATGTCATGACCAAGACATGGGGGCATGCCAGGTGTGCAAACATCAAAGTTTTGTAAAGAATTAAACACAGACCTGAACTTTATCCCCTGTACTTCTGACACGTCTTGTCTTTCCAGCTGTTCTGTGGCAGATCTATAGGTTTCTGGAGTCCTCTGAGGTCCACAGACTGCTGGATCAGCACCCTGAAATTCAGTTCGAGTTAACATACAATATCTGCATAAATACACTGATGAACTGAAATTCTCTGTAAAACCCCCAATACAATGAGAGCCCAGGTTGTCTCCAGCAATGCAGTAGAGAGCTCCCTTCACAAAAGTTTTGTCTGCCATCGTTATGCCATTCTCCTCTAGTACTTTCAAATCGTTCAGGAGTTCTGAAAAAACGTTGTCATGGCCAAATTCCTTAAAATCCTTCTCCCTACACAGTAAAACTAGCTGCATATGATCAGCATTCGACCGGGCATGGGGAGGAATGTTGAGTAGAGAGAAGTACACAGCCAAAACCTTGTGCTTCTTTTTTGCAGAACCAAGTGGGTTCACTACTTCAAATGCATCCTGGTATAGAACCAGCTTGAGACAATTTGGATTTTCTTTAAAAAATGTGCTTGACACAAACACATCTCCATCACAACAGTCCTTGAGAACATCTGATCTTGAAACATCAGGATCCACTGATATGAGACCTTGCCAAAAACTAGATTCCAGTATATTCTTCAAAGTATTTAGCACAGGAACATAATAAGCAAATCTCTCAGTTCTGTTCTCGTCTCTGCCCAGGAATACTTTTTTTGGTTCAACATACTTAAACACGTCTTTAAAGCACTGAACTCTTGAGTAAGCAGTTCTCATAGGTCCTGTGTGACAAGCAGAGAACAAGTCAGATTGTTTTACTGTGTCACAGATTTTTATAACATCCTCATCTGAGACTGACATATCTTTTAGAAGTGAACATAGTCTATTCAGTGTATACATCTGTCCCAATTCATGTATATTTTGTATTTCTTCAACAATTGTTTGAATGGTAGATGCTGGCAGAATATGCTGTCCCTGTAGTTTAATGTAAAACATGCATACATTTCTGAGATACTGGTCACTGAAATTAGGCCCATACATAGAAGGATTTTCTGTATGTGACACACTGGCAGCTTCCTGAATTGTGGCACTTGTAGGTGGACTCTCTGACCGAGTATCTTTCTTTGAACCCCAAATCACATTTTCTAAACGTTTGTGTTTTCTAGTCATATGGGAGGTAAATGAAGATTTTACAGAGAACACACTTTGACATCCTCTCACTGGACAAGTCACATGTCGTCCCTCATCTATGTGTTCCTTTAAGTGAGCAATCAAAGCTTTAGTTCCCTCACACTGGCGTTCACACAGTGAAACGGTACAATTCAATACCATAAGGGCAGTATGGTGAGAGACGGCTGGAGCACCAGTGTGGTGACGGTAGAAGTGAGACTTTAAAGCGGCATATTGAGAAAACACCTGCTTACAGCTTACTTCTACACATTTAAAAATACACCGGGGTTCATTACGATGCAGTCTGCAATGAAAAACATAAGCTTTCACTGACTGAACCGATTCTCCACATATGCAGCAAGAATACATATTCCACAGAGCACAGGAGTGAGGTTAACTAACTCACAGCTAACTAACAAATCCAGGCTGCCTTTACCTAAAGCCTACTGGCGTCAGAAGGCTGTTTTTTAGTCTGAGGTGGCTAACGTTCGTGCTAGACCTGGAGCTAAAGCTAACATAACTTTACGCCTTCGCAGTCTGCAACACAAAACTGTTCATAAATAAACCAATTTAGATAATTTTTTTACCGAAGTAACTGAAGACGATCTGTGGTTAAGATTAAATCCAAGAAAATAGGGGGAAAAAACTTGGTGAAAACGCTGATGCCGTAGTTCAAAGTGAGCGCAGGTACAAAGCCGTTAATTGCTCTGAAGCCTGATGCAGTGCGCTGATTGGCCCGTTTGAATTCAGGCGCCTTGATGTGAAAGTGATGTGTCTGGCTCCTCCAGACTTCAGGAGGGAAACGATTTTGGATGAGATACTTTTCAAATCATACAGTTCTATTTCCATAAAAAATAGAGATATAGTATTATTTAAGTATAAATTAATAAATAGAACAAGCAAGAGATAATTATTTTAATGTTTTTGGGATAATAAAAAAGATTGTTTCAAGTATAAAGAAGAATAATATGCTGTTTAAAAAACACAAAACAAAGGGAACTGATAAAGACATGTAAAGGTTTAATTTTACTCAAATATGACACTTGAGGAAAAATATTCTAATACATTGTACACTGCTTATTAACACGACGAATGTGTAAAGGTGGAGTGAATCAAGAATTAATTCAGTCGAGAGTGATTTTGATTTCTTAATAGTGCTATTTAATTCATTATTATATAAAAATATTTTAAAAAATCACAATGTCATATTATAGCACATTCATTACCAACACAATCATACTTTCATTCAACAATTAAAACCCGCATTTTTTTTCAACAAATAAATGTAAAAATCATAGTGTTTGACCATTATAAACATTAAAAAAACACTGCAATAGTGCATTACGGTATTGTTAAGTATTTTCTTCTGAGAAACAATATAGAAATTACTGGTTTTCACAGATTCATTTATTTACGGGCAATTCACATTAAATCTACAGTTAAAAAATATTTTATAGTTTACGGATTTTTCCTCTCACAATTATACTGTTTATCACTGTTAAATATACAGATATTTTTTACAGTGTATATGAAATTTCTTTTGCAAAATCTTATTTAACTTTTGAACTTAACATGATGAAATTTTCCATAAACTATTATTTAAATAGTTTTCCATAACAATTAAATGAAGCACTGTGCCCTGTTTAAACAATAACATTTGGCAGATGCCCTTATCGAGAACGACTTACATTTATTCTATCTCATTATAAATCTGAGCAGTTGAGGGTTAAGAGCCTTGCTCAAGGGGCCAAAAGGCACAATTTGTTGGTGGTGGGTTTGATCCTTGGACTTTCTAGACCATAGTCCAACACCTTAACCACAGAGCTAACCCTGCATCATCCACAACCTTAAGTCCAATTAAGAGATAGCAGGGATGAGCTCAGGGTACAAAGTCAAACTGTTGCTTAAACTTGTTTCCTATAAACCACCTGAAATAGTATGAATATATTTATTTATGTAAAAAAAAAAAAAAAATGGATGTGTGTATTGTTTTTCAGGTTTAGAGCAACAGTCCTTCAAAAACTTTGTGCATGTCCCTGCACCTAGCCCAACACATTTAAACACCGAAAATATCCAGCTTGAACCAAATGAGCTTAAACAGGACCCACTGACCTCACTGGCTAAAGTAATCTGCTAAACAAGAGACGAACAAATCTTGGTCATGACCTGAAGACTCACTGACTGAAAAACTGACCTGTTGAACAAGAGAGTAGCAAATCTTGGTCATGACCAAAGGATTCACTGATTCTGAATGGCACCAACTTCTAATTAGTAGATACAGTAAGCTTTTGTAAGAGCAGGAAGAGCCTAAAAACTTCCACTAGAGAATTCAAGAGCCAGGTGTCCTAGAATTTCGTAGGTTACCGCCTACCACTTTAAGACAATAATATGGTCGGCCAGAATTCAATTCAATTCAATTCAATTTTATTTGTATAGCGCTTTTAACGATTTACATCATCACAAAGCAGCTTTACACAATCAAAAGAATTAAGTTTGTATGAAATGTAAATGTGTATGAATCAAAATTATATGATTGTCACTGATGAGCAAGCCTAGGACGACGGTGACAGTGGCAAGGAAAAACTCCCTGAGATGGTAATAGGAAGAAACCTTGAGAGGAACCAGACTCAACAGGGAACCCATCCTCATCTGGGTGAAACAGGAAGCAAGGATTGTGCATAATACAGTAATATGCGAGATTGGAAGTTTAGTATAAGAGGAGATGTGTAAGATTAAAGTCTAGTTTGTTCCTGGAGGCTCAGGTAGACTGTGAGAAATTTCAGTCCTGAACTATTGAGCGACTGAAGTCACAGGTCCTCAGAGAACAGCTGTCTGCATCAGTCGAGGACAGGACCACCTTCATGGAAAAGTGGAACCAACCCCAGTCACCACACGCATTCCAGGCAGACCACACGGGGGCATCCATGTGATGAGATCTCCAACCAGAAGCAAGACTCCAGGATGAGTTAGAGAGGTCCAGCGGGCAGAGGGGGTCTGGATCACTGGCAGCTCAGGAGCGACATGTATAGCTCGACAGAGAGATAGGTAGAGGAAAAAGGAGAGACGGAGAGAGAGAGAGAGAGAGAGGAGAGAGCAGAAAAGGAGAGAGCAAAGAGATGGAGAGTTAGGTATGGTCACAGTCGAACAATGTAAAAAGTGAATGTATATTTAGTGCAGAGTGCAAGCAGAGACTTCGGCAGGACTAACTATGACATCATAACTAAAGGGGAGGAGCCAGAAGGAAACACAAACATAAAGGGTTCCAGAGATGTAAGGCAACCAATAACCTCACCGTCAGCAAACCTGAGTGATCAATGAGAGTGAGGAAGACAGCATCCAAACATACCAGTTCACCTAATACTCTACGTCCATGAGTCCCCCAGATCTGCTCCTTTACCTAAGGCTTATCTATTTATAAAAATGCTTGGCTAAATAAATAGGTTTTTAGCCTGGACTTAAACACTGAGACTGTGTCTGAGTCCCGAACAACTTGCTAACAAATCACAGAAGCACTATCTGCCTGGAAGTAAGGTCACTAAGAGCTTTGTCAATAGAGTTAGGGTGCATTCATTCATTTATTTATTTATTTATTTATTTATTTGGTTACTGAGTCTTTAAGTGGAGAAACTGATCAATGTTTGACTTTCGATATACTGTACATGGGGGAAATGCTTACACTACTTCTATCACTACATTATATTACTACAAGAAGGGCAGTTGCTCAGATCCAAGTTCATCACAAACAGTATAGCGACCGCTGGCCCATGTGGTCCAATTCAATAGAAGCACTAATGCTGGTTAATGCTGGTCGTGATGGAAAGGTGTCAGAACACACAGCGCATTACTGTTATGGGGGCAAAAGAGGGGACCTACTCAATATTGGGCAGGTGGTCATTATGTTACGACTGATCAGTGTATTTAATATACCTAAAATCCTCAATGATCCAGAATACCTCCATAATGATGTGAGAGACTGATAAAGTCGTACAGGAAATGATTACTTCAAGATATTGTTACTAAACATGGACCTACTATGGAAGTTACTTTTTTTTGGTTTAGTTTTTCCGACTTATTTCATGTATTTCCATTTTGTTGTTTTTTTGAGGTAGTATTTGCCTAATATTGAGGCATGCTATGACCAGATGATTGCTTTTACACAAAAACACAGAGAGAGGTGTGGCTATGGGCTTACAGCCAGTGCGCCTCATAAAAATCTCCTCGCTCGCCTAAAAAGAGCCGTACTGAGACACGACGAGCAACAGGGTTATCATACCAAACAAAGAGGAGAACCTCTTGACCTATTAGTTGTCCCACAAGGAAAGGTAGACCCCGTCATGCACCTCGCACACGCGCATCCACTCGGTGGACACTTGGGAGAGAAAAACACCATCACAAAGATAAAGACAGATTTCACTGGCCGGGGCTGGACGCTAAGGAGAAAATTTTCTGTCAACGATGCAGAGTGCCAAAAAACAGCCTAGTCCCCCTAATTCAGTTGTCCATGATCAGTGTCCCTTTCAAACAAATCGGAAAGGACCTTGTCGGCCCACTTCCGAAATCAGCAAAGGGACATAGATATAGATCAATCATTGTCGACTATGCCACTCGTTATCCGGAAGCGGTCCCGCTACGAGAGGCAAAATCTCGGAACATACTGTAGCTAAAGAGCTTGTGTGGGTCTGCCAAAGGAAATATTAACAGACCAAGGCACACCATTCATGTCCCGACTGATAGCGACATCTGCCGGCTGTTGCAGATCAAACAGCTAGGCGCTTCAGTATATAACCTGCAGACTGACGGCCTAGTGGTGAGATTGAACCAAATTCAAATATTCAAATTCAAATTCAAATTTTATTTGTCACATACACAAACATACACAGTACGAAATGTAGTGAAATGCATTTTACGGCTGCCATTGACCCTAGAAGAGAATTAAAGTTTACAAATAAGAAATAAATATGAATAAAAGAAATACGATAGAAATTAAATAAAAATTAAATTAAACTAGGAAAAATAGAACTAAAAATAAAAATAGAAATAGAAATATGATGTGCAAAAATAGAAATCTACTGTACAAATTGAAATATACTGTGCTGTGTGTGCAAATATGCATGGAATAAAGTGACTTTGTGCAGAGGTTATTAAAGTGTCTTTGTGCACTGGTCCAGGATGTAAACGTAAAACTGTAAAATGTAGTGTAGTTGTGAAGGTAGGTGTGCAAAGTTATTAAAGTGACTTTGTGCAATGGTCCAGGATGTAAGCAAACGACATGTAGTGTATATATGAAGGAAGGTGAGCATGTGATCCATAGTGTTCATGGATGTAAGAAGATTGATGGATTTGATCAATTATGAAAAAGATGAAAAGATTGTTAGTTCTGCATAGTGGTGTGGTTGTGGTTGAGAGACCTTATCGCCTGCGGGAAGAAGCTCCTCCTCAGTCTCTCTGTGTTGGCCTTCAAGGAGCGGAATCGCTTCCCAGACCGCAACAGAGTAAACAGTCCGTTATTGGGGTGACTGAGGTCCTTCACGATCTTCCTGGCCTTGGTCAAGCACCGCTTGCTGTAGATTGAGTGCAGGTCAGGGAGCTCGATGCGGATGATGCGCTCAGCTGATCGCACCACCCTCTGTAGAGCTCGTCTGTCCTGCATGGTGCTGTTCCCGAACCAGGTCGTGATATTTCCCGTCAGGATGCTCTCTATGGTGCAGGAGTAGAAATTCCTGAGCACCTTGGAGGGCAGTCTAAAGTCTCTCAAGCGTCTGAGGTGGTAGAGACGCTGCCGGGCCTTTTTTACCACGGTGTTGATGTGACAGGACCATGCCAGGTCCTGCGTGATGTGAACACCGAGGTATCTGAAGCTGTCCACTCTCTCCACTGGGCTCCTGTTGATGACGGGGGTCTGGTAGTTCCTCACCTGCTTTGTACTGAAGTCCACTATCAGCTCCTTTGTCTTACTGACGTTCAGGAGGAGATTGTTTCTCTGGCACTAGTTCTCCAGATTTCCAACCTCCTCCAGGTAGGCCGTCTCATCGTTGTTCGTGATCAGGCCCACCACAACAGTATCGTCAGCGAACTTGATGATGGTGGTGGAGCTGGTAGTGGCCACGCAGTCGTGGGTGTACAGAGAGTACAGCAGGGGGCTCAGAACACAACCCTGGGGGGCTCCAGTGCTGAGAGTGAGGGAGGCTGAGACATGTCCGCCCATCCTTACTGCCTGTGGTCTGCCAGTCAGAAAATTGGAGATCCACTGACACATTGATGAGCTGAGTCCCAGGTGCTCCAGCTTGGTGGTAAGTGTGGAGGGAATTATGGTATTAAATGCAGAACTGTAGTCGATGAAGAGCATTTTCACATAATTCCTCCTCCGTGAGTGAGAGATGTATGGAGGAGATGAGAGATTGCATCGTCCGTGGAACGGTTTGTACGATAAGCGAACTGTAGTGGGTCTAGTGTGTCTGGTAGTGAAGAGATGATGAAGTCTCTGACCAGGCGTTCAAAGCACTTCATCACTACTGAAGTGAGGGCTACAGGGCGATAATCATTGAGGGAAGCAGGATGAGGTTTCTTTGGGACAGGAACAATGATGGACTCTTTGAAGCATGTGGGGATCACCGACTGAGATAAAGAGATGTTGAATATCTCAGTGAACACAGGTGCTAGCTGGTCTGCGCAGGCTCTGAGAATACGGCCTGAGATGCCGTCTGGTCCTGCTGCTTTCCTGGTGTTCACTCTCTTGAAGGCTCTCCTCACGTCATGCTCGGTGATGATGAACGCGCTTCCGGTGCTGGCAGTGACTTCCTGTCTGCAGCCGTTAGCGCCGCTAGCATTAGCATCGCTAGCGTCCTTAGCTGCAGCCTCGAAGCGAGCATAGAAAGTGTTGAGCTCATCTGCCAGAGACACGTCTGCGTTTATCATACCGGATGTTGGTGCTTTATAATCCGTTATTGTTCTTAATCCCTGCCACAGGCTCCTAGAGTCACTCTGTTGGAGTTGTGACTCTAGTTTCCTTCCGTAGCGCTGCTTCGCCTCTTTCACCGCCTTCCGGACGCTGTATGACGCAGCCTTGTACGGTTCCATGTCCCCCGACGCGAGTCCCGTGTTGTAGGCAGCGGTGCGAGATCTCAGAGCGTCGCGGATGGTTTTATCCACCCACGGCTTCTGGTTGGGAAACGTTTTAAAAGTCTTTTTTTCTACGGTATCGTCCGCTAGTTTCCAGATGAATCCCACAACCGCTTCCGTAAACACGCTGACGTCACCATCGGAGCTGTTTCTGAACATGTCCCAGTCTGCGTCATCGAGTGCGTCCTGTAACGCGGCCACCGATTGGTCCGTCCAGCACGCGACCTCCCTCTGAACCGGAACTTCCTGTTTCAGCCTTTGTTTGTATTTTGGCATGAGGAAGATGGCGGCGTGGTCGGATTTACCAAACGGTGGACAAGATTGTGCCTTGTAGCCGTCCTTGACCGTTGTATAGCAGTGATCCAATGTCCTTTCGCCCCTGGTGGGGCAGGTGATATGCTGATAAAAGTTCGGCGCTGCGCGTTTGAGGTTGGCACTGTTAAAGTCCCCCGCCACAATAAGCGCAGCGTCCCGGTGTTGTGTTTGTTGCTGTGTGAGTGCCTCATGCAGCTCGCATAAGGCAGTGTCCGTGTCCGCTTGTGGTGGAATATAAACGGCGCTGATTATGACCGATGTAAACTCCCGAGGAAGGTAAAAAGGACGACACATGATGGACAGTAGTTCCAGGTTGGGTGTGGAGGAGCGTGTGAGAGGAACAACGCTCGCGCTGTTGCACCAGCTGCTGTTCACCATTAAACACACGCCGCCTCCCCTTGACTTCCCCGAGTCCCGCGTCCTGTCCATGCGGTGAACCGAGAAGAACTCGGCCGGCTGAATGGCGTGGTCCGGCACCGCTGGGTTCAGCCATGTCTCGGTGAAGCAGAGGAGATTGCAGTCCCGAATGTCTCTCTGGAACGTTACCCTGGCCCTGAGGTCATCGAGCTTGTTCTCCAGTGACTGGACATTGGCGAGCAGGATGCTAGGCAGAGGTGTGCGGTGTGCACGGGCTCTCAGCCTGTTCCTGACGCCGGCTCGTTTCCCTCGAGGCCGCCGCTTCGCGTCGCGTCCTTTGTTCTCCCTCAGGATCTCACTCGGCCAGCTCGGATCCGGAGTTAAAAACGTCGAATTGTGAGTACATTGTATACCAATAGAAACAAGAGTGTCTCTATCATAACTAATGTACCCCATGGTGGTAATTTTGCCGGTTTTAAAACGCTGTAAACTAACTTAAAGAACAAAAACAAAGAAAAGGTGGTCGGAGCAGTCGTGGCGGCAGCCGACCTCACCGGCGCCATCTTGGAATTTGGCGCCAAACGCCAAAAGGATGCTGCAGTGTGTGATTGACATAGAAGAATGAAACTGCCGGCACAGCTCCATGTGCTTCTGCTCCTCCCAAACACCATCCCCTGGGCAAAGACCCCATACCATCATGTAACGCATCAGTCCTGTAAACAAAGGTCAACAGTAGCTTGGAAAGAGAAAGTGCACTGAGCTGTATCATGTAAATATAAAACTGCCTTCAGCACCGAACAAGAACACTGGCAGTACCAAGACCTCTCCTTCGGGCTCCACAAAGCCCTCGCCTCCTTTCAACGCCTGATGGACATAGTGCTCCATAGTCATTCATTCAGGTGATTGGGATGAGCGCCTGCACTTTCTTTAGAAAGTACTATGGGAAAGCTGGCCTGACTGCCAATCCAAAAAAATGCTACCTAGGGCTGACTGAAGCACAGTACCTGGGTTACCGGATTGGCTGATCCTAAAATTACAAGAATAAAAGATTGAGGGGTTCCCATCTCTAACATAAAAAACAGCTATGTGCTTTCTTGGGACTAACAAGCTATTATAGGAGGTTCATGCCTAACTTCTCCTCTATTGCAGCACCCTTCTTAAATCTCCTCCAGAAAGAGCAACCAGAAAGAGTGCACTGGACATGTAAGGCAGAGACAGTGTTTGAATGCCTAAAAACCCACCTCACCAGTAACCCCCATCCTCCGATTTTGACACACTATTCAACGTGCACATGGATGCCTCAGAGACAGGGCTTGTAGCCATCCTCTCACAAGACTTCGAAGGGGTAATGCACCAAATCTACATGAGTAGAAAACTTACACTAGCAAAAATGGGCAATAAAAGAGCTAAAATACTATCTAGCTCCGTGGTACTTTACACAGACCACAGACCACACCCCTCTTTGGTGATTGGCAAGGGCTAAGGATACAAACCATTGCATCACACGCTGGTTCCTGGTTCACTACAAGATTTCTCTTTTAATCCAACACAGGGCTGGCACACAGCATGAAAACATGAACGGTCTGTCTAGATGACACGCACTCTTCTCATTATTAAGGCGATCCCAAAGCTGGGAGTGGGGGTGCGCTGTGGCAAGAGGCTTACAGCCAGTGCGCTCTTGATAAAATAACCTTCTTGCTCTCCTAGAAAGAGCCATACCCCAGACACGTCCAGCACCAGGGTTAGCTCTGTGACATTCCACAGAGGGGCAGGGCATTGCAATTCACTGGCATTGGCCACTACCCTCAATCAGTTGGCCACTCGCTATAAAAGGACCCCGGTGGCGCATGTCGGTGAGGTGGGATGTCAAGTAATAAATTTTTATACTGCTTTCCTCTCCCTCCATCGCACCTGCCTGCTCGGCCTGCATCGCCTCTAAGCCGGCCCTCACCCCTTTTACCTAACACGTAAAGGCAATAAATACACGAGAGAGAGTGTTTGTAAAAAAAGTGTTTATACAACCACGTTTGTGTGAATAAAAAAGCACGTGTTCACAGGCAAAAGAAGCTATTGTACGCAAAAAAAAAAACATCACTAAATAATCAAGTATGCAGCAAAATTTGGCAAGCTGTTTGATTAGGTCCGAGGCGTGACTGGCTAACTTCAATGCATACAAAAGACAGGAAATGCACTAATTAATCTGATTATTGAGATTGATATTTGAACCAGATCATGTGACACATAAGCTTTCACAGAATTCAATGCTGCACTTGACCCTAAATTCAGAACTCCAGGAGCTTCAAACAAATTCAGTTATTGTTTTGAAAATGAAATGTCTACTTGGAAAGCAATAGCTAAGTGTATTGCTACAGTATGACTCTACGGTACATAGATACAGGATGTAGGTGGGAAGATACCAGCATTTTTCTAATCCTCACTGGCATCAGGTCTAACATGAAACAAAGTTCAAGGGATCCAGATAGTGTTTTGCTAGTTTACCGCCATTTTAAATTAGCATTAGATTCTGACAATGAAACTGCCACTGTATGCCATGATAAGTGAGCTGGGTAGCAAAGCCAGCTGGATAGCTAGTGATCTATTGTTTGTGTGCTACCTAGTAAATATAAGCTTTAGTATTAGAGCTATAACTTCTGTTCTGCTACCTTATAATTTTGCTGTGATTGCAGTATTTACTGATTTGTTAAAGGAGAACTTAAGATTCTAGCACAATGGATTGCCCACACTGCATAGCTTGCCCTTAAGGATGCACTTAAGTTTTCAGTGCTAGCAATATCATTAGCAAGGCAAGGTTACTTGTTCACATTGTCCAGAAGTCTGCACTGGTAAATGGAGAATGTTTAAAAACTGCTGCATTAATACATTAAGGAGATTTAAAAAATGCACGTTTCAGGTAATGGAAACCACAAGTGTCTTTTTCATGCCTGATACACGGATAAATAAACCTATTTGAAGTCATTTAATTGAAGTAAGGGCTTGTGTGCATTTTCAAATCACAAGGCTTCTTTATGATAATGACCATCCATAATGATTTTTTTTTTTCTGTATGAAAAGCGCTTATGTATTAGCTCATCTGTGTTTATGCAGTATTTACATTTGGTTAGTCCTTCAGAAGCTGGCATTAACACACTTCGTACAAGTAATTCGGCTAAAATAGAAAATCTGAAAATCTTCACAGACAGTCAGCCTTTGTCTGATGTTGTGCCAACATTTTGAAACTTGAGGCACATTTGCAGTGTACCTGGGAGAAAAAAGCAAATGGCAAACTTCCTCCTTTATGAACATATTCACACCGGGTGATTCGCACCATTACTGAGCATTTTTGACCCCTAAAGTCCAGTTTGTTAGACAAGTGTAATCACCTTATACTGTGCTCAGACATGGTTCGGTGGCGAGCGTGAAAAGGTGGTGCCCAAGCATGGACATTGAATGCTATGATGTCAGTTATGCAACCACCTCTTTTAATATTTGGGGTAATATCAGGTCTGGTTCTCACCGTATTGATGAATATGAAAATCTGTCCCTCAACAACAGTTGCCTTAGTAAAAATATTCTTAGCAATGCTAAGGCTCCAAATGAATCACAAGGGTAATAAAAACTCTAAATATTATCTGCTATGGAAGACTGCTTCTCTTCTCTTCTACGCAAAAAGTTGCATCATGATGATGTTAGAATGCTCAGGCCAGCATCAAAGGTTTGCCAGCTTTCTGGATCCCACTGCTGAGAAGATTGATGCAGCATCTGCTGCAGTATCTCTCATCAAACCAAGTTTCCCCACTGGTCCCACACTGGTGCATACAACTCCAGAGAAGGAGGTGCTTTTAAAAAAGGCAAAAAAGCTGTTTGTTCAAAGTTTGTCCTGACCAAGTAGCAGTAAATATAACCACGCCACACCACACCAGACCAGACCTTCAAGTCCATAAAGCCACAAGTTCCTTGCCACAAAAGATCCATAGAGTGAGTGACCAGAAATCATGTGGCAGGACTGACAGTGCCTCACAAGAAAGTTAGAAGAAGTTAAGCAAAGTATAAGTTTTGTTACATCACTTTAGTTTTGGCAACTGTAGTTTTGTTGACTGTGTATCTGCAACAAGCAACTTTGTATTCAGTGTGTGCACAGATTGAGCGTGTTGAACAGATATTTTCATGAGGATCAACAAAATGTTTTATGCCTGAAAACATGTACATACAATATTATATTTTTTCTCTACATTATCGCCTGGGGCAGGGCTGGCTTAGTGAGTAAGGTGTTGGACTGCTGACAAAGAGGTCCATGGTTCAAGCCCTGACACTGCTGGGTCGCCACTGTTGGATCTTTTGAGCAAGGTCCTTCACCCCCAAGTGCTCAGATACAAATCGAGCGTCAAGCTGGCAACTCGACCACGTACTGTAAATAACTGCCACAGATATACCAGGTGATCAATCCATCCATATGATGCCCTGCTACACTAATGCATTCATCACAGCGTTTCAGTAGCGTTCGGAAAGCATCAAGGTAGAAAGTTTTTGAAATGCGCCAGAGCCATGATAAGACGGCCTGCTTCATGCCTGAAATTTAGGCTAAAATGTTTTACGAGTCTCATCACCGTACTGTGCTCACGTTGCTTATACTGTGTATAGATACAAAAAAAGTAATATGGGAATTATTATAGCAATCACTTGTTGTGGCTTTATTAGTATTTATTAATATTTACAACATATGCATTTTTCTGTTGGAACGTGGGTATTCGCCATAAAAAAATACACATAAGCAAGAACGCAGTTCGGCTTCTTTATTGGCTTTATATTTGTTCTTTCCAATGACCTTAATTCACTCTCTTACTCAGCTCTCTGTTTGTTGTCCTTTCCACCACTGTGCCCTTTACATGAACTCTCACTATACCACAGCTTCACATGAGGGATTAATGTGACCTGTAATGCCGAAACAGCAGGGCCACATCTTGCACGTCTGCAATAATTTCTTATACTCTGTTATACATTTGTGTAGTTTTAAATCATTGTCGATACCTTCTATACAGTAAGTCAGAAACTGTTTAGTATCTATGCAATACTCCTATTTCATTACTATGTTATTCTTAAGGACATGTAAAGCTTAGAGCCCTGATTAATGATATGCGATAGCATCTTAATTGGGAAATAAAGCTTCACCCTGATGTTGACTAGACTACTTGCCATTCCTGCTGCTCAGCAGCGCATGCTGTGCTTGATTAAGCGTAGACCCGTGTCCCAAATGACATGCTCCACTAACACTCACTTTATGCATAATGGCTTCAGTGGTGTACTCCAGACCTCCCACAGCAGATCGAAGTTTATTCCCTGATCTCAGTCGAGCTGGCATGAAATATCATGACCTGAGAAAGGTTGCATGGAACCCAATTTGTAGTTTTCCTCCTAATGTTTCCAATTCTCCAGTGTCTGCTTTGGACATTTCATTTTCGGCAGTATGTTTCTTGCACCATTGCAGACAGGTTTTCTGCCGACATATTTTTTGAGTAAGGCTTTGAATTAAATAAAAATGCAAGGACTGGAGTTTGAGAATCCCCTTACACTCTGTTGATAAGGTAGACCGGATCACAGCACGTGAAAGAAGAGAAAATTTAATGGCTGCCCCATCACAGCATAAGATGCCTGTCCCTACTGTACTGTATGTTCTTAAAACCCATTGGTGTTAAAGCCTTGACATAGTCACATGTGCTCTCGGTAGAGTTCTGGCATGTGAACAGCTCAATTATATTCATAGATAAACCCTACTTGAGCCATACCAGCTTGGATGACTATTCCATATTTTATGAGAGCTGAGTTTTGCCCACACATCTAATTCTGTCCTTCGAGAGTTGCTCAAGGTCCAACACACAATTTATCTCCAGGTCACTGGACAAGCTCTATAGGAGTACAGATGAACAAAGACATGCAACGCAACCCTTCGGTTTATCCAGCTTCCTGAACCTGAAATATAAGAAAATCATCTTCTTACTAAATTATCAACAAATATTAAGGAAATATACCATTTCCCAATGCATGCAATTTAATGCAATTTTTCCATAACCTTTGAGCAGCTCTTCACATTGTCACAATTAACATTAAGCTGCAGTTAGAGTTAAGGCTGAGTTACTGTAGGTCTTGTCAAAGCTGCTCTGGTCTCAAGAAATATGGGCACCAGTTGCATCTATTATCCAACTCCCCTGGGACGTGGTGGGAACAATCAACTCACAGGTGTGCCCTAAATGCACATCCTTGAAGAAGGTTGAGGAAAAAAATAAATAAATAAATAAATAAACAAACAAGTTACTAGAAGTTAGAATTTCTAAACTTATAAAGGTATGCCATTAATAAATCATAAAGCATTTGTAGCCTGGCACTGTTCCAAGTCAATAAAAATATTAAGCCCTGCTCTAAAAGTCAGTCTTGAATATGAATAAATCAATAATAAATTCCATGCAAGGTGCTGTGTTTTAGCATAACAGTTTTATGTAATCTTTC